>NC_137788.1:135518627-135973627 GCF_963383645.1 Muscardinus avellanarius | reverse complement strand
AGTCTGCCTTCTCTTTGCCAGTCACCATTCTTCCTCTCCTTCATCTCCATAGTGAAGGAGTTTACAGTGTGATGGAAATGACAGCTTTCCTTTTTTCTTAAGAGTCAACTCTGTCTATTTTGGGGGAAGGGATTCTCTTCTGTCTCCCACATCTGACTTTCCCCTGGCCCCCGTCCCTCTGTGTCCTGTTTCCTCCTGGCAGCTCTGGGTTCTGTGTGGGCCATGACCCAGGTCCGCTGTGGGTGAGCCACCCTGGCATCCTAAAGCATCCATGGCGGGAGGAGGCAGCACGAGTCTCTTCTCTCTTCACATTCCCCGCAAAGTGAATAAATATAGCTGACTTTACTAGCAGATGAATGAATTAGAAGAAATTCCTATATCCAAGGGAGAGAGAGAGACTTTTAAAGGCCACCAATACCATTTTTGTGTGTGTGTGCTCACAAAGAAAACCAAGCAAGAAGCCGGGCGTGGTGGCATACACTTGTAATCCCAGCAGGTGGAGGCTGAGACAAGAGAATCGCGGTTTGTGGACAGCCTCAGCTACTTAGTGAAGCGCTTAGCGACTCAGTGAGACCCTGTTTCAAAAATAAAAAATAAGCCGGGCATGGTGGCGCAACGCTTGTAATCCCCGCACTTGGGATGCGGAGACAGGAGGATCGCGCAGGTTCGAAGCCAGCCGCGCTGGCTTAGGAGACCCTGTTTCCAAATAAAAATATATAAAAAATAGGTCTGGGAGTGTAGCTCGGAGGTAGAAGGGCTTCCAGGAACCCCAGTACCACCATAAATAAATAAATAAATAAAATAAAATAAAAAATAAAAAGAATAGGGCTGGAGGTCTAGCTTGGAGGTAGAATGCCCCTGGGTTCCATCCCTAGTGTCACAAAACAGAAACAAAAACAAAACCAGGCAAAAATGATAAGTTCTACAGGGCACTCCAGGTCCTGATCATGCCCCCTTATCCATCATCTGCCATCCTCTCAGAGAGACACCCCCTTCAGGCCTGCCTTCTTCAGGTGCTGCTATGGTTTGACTTCGTCCCCCAAAAGCACGTGCTGGGAACCTACTCCCCAATACAACAGTATTGGGAGGTGGAGCCTTTAAGAGTTGCTTAGGCATTAAGGCGGCTGCCCTCATAAATGAATTAATGCTATCACCATAGGAGCAGGTCCCTTATAAAGGGATGCCTCCTGCCATGCTCTGACGCAGCAACACCAAAGAGCCCTTGCCAGGGCTGGGTCCCGTGATCTTAGACTGCCTGGCCTCCAGAATGGCAAGCCAATACATTCCTGTGTACAAGCTCCCCAGTCTGTGGTACACAGAGAGCAGCACAAGGCAGACTGTGGCACATGCACCCCTCCTGAGTTTGAGGAACCCCACCTCCCACCTGGGGGACTGGTCTGTCACACGGGACCTCCAACCCATTCAGTCCCTAGGGACTTCTTTTAGCCACATCTTAGCTATTCCACCCAAGGTGACACCTGGTCGCTGAGCAAACAGACCCAAGATGAATGTGGGTGCTCCGAATCCCTTAGAGCCAGAGAAGCTGTGGGGGCAGGAGGACCCATACCTGGTCCTCTTTAAGGGGTCCCATCAGAGCGAATTGAACACAGACCTCTTTATTCTTTCAAATAGCCATCAAATAATAGTCAGTGCATGTACATACCCCTCTCAATGACAAACATTACTGCCCAGAAACAGCATAGATGAGTCTTAAACCCTGAAGCAGAAACCGCAAACTCCTCCCCCTAACTGCCCAGACTTTGTAAGTATGCAACCTTGGCGCTTTACTCTACATCCTTTTGGTGACCAAAATGTGTTCCTTGCTCACCCAACTCCCATCTACCCATTTCACTTTTAAATTCTTCTCCCTTAAACCAGGCATCCAGGACTTGGGAGGCTGAGACAGGAGAATCACAGATTAGAGGACAGCTTCAGCTGCTTAGCAAGGCTTGTAGCAATGTAGTGAGACCCTGTTCCCAAATAAAACAAAATAAAATGAAATAAAATAGGGCTGAGAGTGTAGCTCTGAATTAGAATGCTCCTGGGCTCAATCCCCAGCACCACACACACAAAAAGGAGGGGGTATAATGTCTGGCCCACCTTAGTAATTTTTACTGCATCTTTCAGTCTCAACAGCACATTAGAATCACCTGGAGAGTTTTAAAAATGTCCATGCCGCAGCTGGGTATGGTGGCATGGGTATTTTTTAATATCCATTCACCTGTAACCCCAAGTATTCAGGAGGCTGAGACAGGAGGATTGCAGGCTCAAGATCAGCCTCAGCAGTTTATCAAAACCCTCAGTAGCTTAGTGAGACTCTGTTTCAAAATAAAGCATAAAAAGAGCTGGTGAGTGGCTTGGAGGTAGAACACTCCTGGCGTCAATCCCCAGTAACACACACATACACACACACACACACACACACACACACACACACTATATATATATATATATATATATATATATATATATATATTTCCATGCCTCACCCTGAACTATTAAGTCAGAATCTCTGGAGCTGAGGCCTCTGCATTATAAAAGCCAAAGGGGAGTTGAACAGGTGGCCAAGACCCACTGGTGCATAGGGTTGGGGAATGACCACAACTCAAAAGCTCAGCTTTGCTTCACCTGAGAGGAGCTCCGCAGTCCCAGTGAGCAACCCTTTCAGCAGCCAAGATTCTGGAAGAAATTACAAAAGGGGAGAGGGGAGGAAGGGTCCTGAGCTCCTAGGACACAGAGGCTGTGGAAGGTTTGCAGTGGCAATTACTCCGGAATCGGGAAGGTTCCTGCCACTTAGGCAGAGCCTCATTCTTAATGTGAAGAGTTTATTAACTGCTTCCTAGGCCAAAGGGCTGACTCCCAGCGTCCAACTAACCAGGTCTGGCCACTTGCCATGTTGTGGTCGGTACTCGTCCTCCAGTACTGATGAAAAGCAGGATGCTTTCTTCAAAGTGGCCGTGCTGGGAGGACACAGTGAACTCTAGCCCTCAGCTCTGTCTTTGGTGCTGACAGGAGCTTTAGGTTTAAGCAGAGGGCGGCGAGAGGTATGCAGATGAAGCCGGCCTGGCTGCACCGCGCCAGCTGAGTATCTTCTCGGTTCAGGTTCTGCGAGGTGGCTGCAGAGGGGTCCTGTACCACTCGAGGGGCAGTCACCCTTGTTCAGGATGCTTCCCCCTCAGACTTCCGACCTTGGAACAGGGAGATTCAGCCCCTGTGAGGAGATTGCTCCCACTGTTCCTTCAAAGTGTAAACAACCGAATACCCTTGGGTGCCATTCCTGGGGTCTGAATCAGGATACTGCAAATCTCGCCTCAGTCTTGAAGGGGGATGAAACAGGTTAGGTAAACTTAGGGCTAATAAGCCTCGTGTGAGTAGTGTTTTTGATGAACACCCCTTAAATGATTTAATAGTCTTAGTGCAGAGAAGGGGGCTATAAAAGAGGCAGATACAAAATGAAGGCAGAGATGCCAAGCTTTACCTTGCTTTTCTTTCTTTCTTTTTTCCTTTTTTTTTTTTTTCGTGGTACTGGGTATGAATATTGAACTCAGTAACAATCTATCTCCAAGCTACACCCCTCCAGCCCCATTCGTTTATTTATTTATTTTATTTATTTTTGTCTTGAAACAAAATCTCACTCTCACTAGGTTGCTGAGAGTCGTGCCACATTTCTGAGGCTGTCCTTGAACCTGTGATCTCAGCATCCCAAGTACTGGGATTACAGGCATGCACCATCATACCTGGCTTTTATCCTGCTTTTAGCGGCCTGAATCTGCATACTTAAGTATAGAGTCATTGACTTTTAGCAAAGGGAGCCTCTCCAAGTCCCTGTTACAAGATGACTTCAAGTACCGCACAGAGCTTGACATGGAGTGTACCCTCAACAAGTACAGAATACACTGGAAACACTGACTCCAACTCCAGAGCTTAAGAAGGCAGATGCCTTCTTTGACCAGGAGATGGCGACATACCAAAGTCACTAGAGAGGAATAGTTGAACCTGGAGAGAAAAGATGAATCCTAGAGTTTTCCGGTTTTATTTTTGGACTTTTGTCTTTTTAGACAAGTGGATCATTAAAATTCAAAGTTGTAAAAAAGAAAAAGAAAGGTGGGAACAGTGAGCTCACTTGACCCATCTCTCTCCTGAGGCTGCTTGTTTGACCTGTGCTCTCACGACGTCTTGCAAAGGTAGCCCTGGGCCGAGAGCTAAACTACTTCATACAGAAGTGCAGCACACAGCCCCAGTTCCATCACTCTGCCAATAAATTGTCTTTCAGGAAACATGTTTCCAGCTCACCCTGTCCCCTAGCTGTCCCCACCCAAATGGCGAATTTGGGGAAACTGATTTGAGGACTCACAGAAAGGTATCTATGAGTTAATAAGACATCTGAGAACAAATTCCTTTTAGAAAAACTAGCCTTGGCAGTGAGGATGCTGGTGGGATTTCTTGCTGGTGTGATGGACCTTACCAGTGAAGGCAGAGTGTTAGCTCATGACAGGCTAAGAACGGGGCTCTGTTGTATGGAGGACCACAGGCCTGGTGTTTACAGAGCCTGTACACAGGTGACTGCACCATGCCTGGGCTTTATATGCCCTAGGCACAGAGAGCTGGAATTTCAGAGGCCAGGGAGATTACGTGCTTCTGCAGCACTTGGACTTTGTACAAGGCCAGTCATGGCCTCATGGGAAGAGAAAGATGAGATAGCACCTGGGGTGGGGATGGGAATGGCCTGAGAGTGACCAGAATCTTTCTGGGCCACTTGCCTTCTGGCTCCCAGGAGAGGAGCAGGTAAGGTCTGGCCTTAGGAACTCATTAGCTTTCTGGGATTGGGCATGATGGGGTCCTTCAGTCCCATTCATAGGTGGCGGCCTGGGGTCTAAGCCTATCCTCTGTGCCCTTGGACCCTGGGCCTGTACTTCTTGAGGAAACATGGGTGGGTTGGGGCTGGTAAATTCACAGTCCCTGGGGCATCTGAGCAACCCTGTGACCTGTCTCTAGGAAGTGTCTCCACTCCCCAGGATGGCATTTCCAGTCTTTGACCACCATGTTCTCCTTCCCATCCAACTTTAGCCCCCCTCCCAGCCACCGGCTCTGCGCCCCAGTTCCTAAGCAAAATTGAGAACACGAGCACGGAACCCCTCAACTGGCAGCTTCCCCCCTACACACTTCTGTCTGCTGCCCTCACAGCCTCCCTCCAATGGCAGAGAACAAGGCTTGCCGTCTGTATGGAGACCAGACTCTTTGCCCCAGATTCCAGTGCCTTTCGCCCTCCCAGGTTTCCTCTGGGTGTTTACTTGAGCCACTTTTCTCTCTCTCTCTCTCTCTCTCTCTCTCTCTCTCTCTCTCTCTCTCTCTCTCTCTCTCTTTTATTTTATTTTTGTGATACTGGGAATGGAAGCCAGGGGCACTGTACCTCTGAACTACACTCCCAGCCCTATTTTAGTTTTTACTTTGAAATAGGGTCTCACTAGGCGACTGAGAGCCTCACTAAATTGCTGAGACTTGCTTCAAACCTGTGATCCTGCTGCCTACAGCTTACCTAGTACAGGTGTGTGCCACTGTGCCTGGCTCCTCTCTCTCTCTCTCTCTCTCTCTCTCTCTCTCTCTCTCTCTGTCTCTCCATATGCAAGCTCCCCCACTGTCAAGAAAACAATACAAAACAAATTAAAAAACAAAATAGAATACCACAAAACCCTCTTTTCTTTTCTTTCCTTTTACTTTGGTCTTGAGGATTGAACCAAGAGGGATTCTACCTCCAAGCTACATCCCCAATCTGCTTTTATTTTTTATTTGGAAAGAGGGTCTCACTGGGCTGCTGAGATCCTAAGTTGCCAAGGCTGACTTTAAACCTGCGATCCTCCTGTTGCAGCCTCCCAAATACTGGGATTACAAGCATGTGCCACCATGCCCGGATCAAATCCTCCTTTCAGCCTGTGTGTGACCTCGAGTCTGTTCTCCGGCCTGCGCAGCTCCCTGGGGTAGAAGCCCCTTTCCCTTCCTTCTCACCCTTCTCCACGAGTGGTCTGTCACCACGAACAGCTCCTCAGCAATAGTGCTGCCATGCGCGTGTGACAGGGACATGCTGGCCAGTTCCTGACACCGGAGCTGGTCTCAGGTGTCCGCGGGCTGCTGGGGCTGTGGGCCATGAGAGCCTCTGTCTGAGGTCATCCTGGGACTCACCTCCTTCCAAATCATGCCTTCAGTCTCCAAGACCAAGGAGAAAAGGAGCCAGGCAAGAAGGATGGAATGGAGACAGGAACAGCTGCAGGTGGCTGCATGGTTTGCAGCTCTGCACAGGAGCTGGCCTCCAGGGAGACCTGGATTACTATTCAAGCCACTGCCTACATTTAAACAGCAGAGTGCCCCACACTCTGCATGACATCTGGCAAATATTCAAGAGCAGCCTCAGCTGCCGGTTCAACCCCTCCAGTGGGACCCAGTGTCTCTCTCTCTGTAGTCGCTGCTCCCAGGGCACCAACTCAAACACCGGTGTGTGCCCAGTTTTTAAGTTTCTTGATCATCATGACAAAACATGACATTGCCTGAGTTTGCCCTGTACATGCAGCAATATGCTAAGTAATCTACAAATGTTATCTCGTTTAATCAATCATTGCTGACTCAAGGAAGCAAGTTGTATTATCTGTATACAAGAAGAAGTCAAGCCAATGCCAAAGACTTGTAGCTAGCAATTGATAGGGCCATAGGGCCAGGATTTAAACCCTAGTCAGCTTGACAATATGCCTTTTTTTTTTGGTGGTACTGGGGTTCCTAGAAGCCCTTCTACCTCTGGGCTACACTCCCAGACCTATTTTTATATTTTTATTTGGAAACAGGGTCTCTTAAGCCAGAGCAAGCAGCTGGCTTTGAACCTGCGCGATCCTCCTGTCTCTGCCTCCCAAGCGCGGGGATTACAAGCGTGCACCGCCACGCCCGGCTATGCCTTTTTTTTTCTTTCTTTTTTTGTGGTATGGGGATCTAGCCCAGGCATGCTCTACACTGAGCTACATCCCAGCCCTTCTTAAACTTATTCTGAGATAGGGTCTCACTAAACTGCCCAGGCTGGCCTCGAACTCAAAATCCTCCTGTCTCAGGCTTCTGAGTTGCTGGGGTTTACAGGTGTGTGCCACCGTACCTGGCTTCTATCCCCTTTTGATTTTTCTGCCTAAATATTTGAAACCTGTATGAGTTTGTTCTAACACACTCAGGAGCAAAGAAAGTCCACCTTCCTAGTGTGACAAATCTTCCCTTGTTGGGGCCAGCAAGATGCCAGTAGCTATCATTACTGAGAGTCCTCTGGCTTAGCCCATCCCCCCTAAAACTGTAAGTAAGCAAAAGAACACATTACGTGCTAATGCTTTATGAAGAAAGGGGAGTTAGTCCTACAGCAGCAGCCGCGGTGAGAGAAAGGGGGAATGAGGCCAAGAGAGAAAGAAAGCAAATACCAAGTTGTATGGTTTAGATGCAGGATGTCCCCTGAAGAGCTCATGTATTGGCAAAAAGATTTAGTGATGATATAATTGAATCATGAGGGTTCTAAGTAAATAAATCAGTGAATAAATCCATTGATGGATTAATGGATTTATTGGGTGGTAACTTAGGCAGGTAGGGTATGGCTGGAGAAGGTAGGTCACTTGGATGTGACACTGGGGAATATAGATTTTCAGTAGCCTGTCTCTCTCTCTCTCTCTCTCTCTCTCTCTCTCTCTCTCTCTCTCTCTCTCTCTCTCTCTCTCTCTCTCTCCTTCCTGCCAACATGACCTGAGCTCAACAGATGTGGCCCACCTAACATGGACTTAAACCTTAAAACCTCTGAAATCTCCAGAACTGTGAACAAATAAATCATCCTTCCTTGAAGTTGTGGTCATCGAGTATTTGGAGCCTGATGACTTGAAGCACCAAGGATATTGCAGAGTGGCTGCACACCACAGGAAATAGGAAGATAGCCGAACCCAGCCAGTCTCACAGAGGCCACAGGAACCCACTGCACCTCAGAGCACTGTCTCAGGAAGAGGAGTCGGGACTCTATCCGTTGCTTCTTCTCTCTCTCATGTAAAAATTCACCTGTGAGGCATTAATTCTCTTGTACTTTGGGGCTGCATAGCTAGGCCTCTGTGCACTGTGGGGCTGGGTGCAGTGGGTCTAGGTCAGGTTAGACGTGGGTGCTGCCCCTGTCTCAGCCCTTCCCAGCTCAGCAGGTGTACTGAGGACTGTGCCTGAACCCAGCATTCACGCTGGGGTTGGCCTGCTGCGTTAGGAGGTGGGGTGACAGAAGTGGTAGCAGCCCCCCCCCACTGAGTGAGGGCTGGCACAGGCTAGGAGCAGGATAGAGGAGGCAAGTGTGCTCAGATCTGGCTTTTCCGTATCTCCAGAGCAAGTCCAAATTCCTTATGATGGCATCTGAGACTCCCCAGGGGGGCCTCACCCTGTTTTCTGCTCAATTCGAGGCCACCACTGGGACTCAGTGTATGAGGGAGAAAAAGGCACCTCTGAGTAGTCACAGCCCCGGACTCAGAGTTTGGTTGGCAGACAACGATTTGTTATAAATTCCAAACAACAAACCCCTCTTTCTTCCTGGTCTCAGCTCATAGCAGAGTATATAACAGTATGCCCCTGGTCTACCCATGCATTGCAGGCCTTGCCAACCATGCTGACTCCCAGATGGAAAAACAGGCCCAGAGAGGCAGCAGTCCTTGCCCAAGGTCACACAGCCTCTAAACAGCAGCCCCAGACCTGGGACTCAGCTTTTGATGGGGCCATCTCTACCTCCTACTTTGTCTCTAGGATGAAAACCACCCCTCCCCTATCTCATATACAAATAGATTTTGGAATTTTCCATCTGAATCTTACATTGACCCCGTGTTCTGCCCCATACTAGTGGTTCTAGTGTCCAAGGCTACAAGAAAAGGCCTACACCCAGCTTTTCCTTTCACACCCTGTGACCTGCAGAGAGTCAACCCCCGGGGCCTTCGCCGGTGACCTCATGGGGAACCGCTGCCTGCAGACTTCCTGCTTTTATATCTCTCTTGCTCTGTTTATTTTTTCTACTTTGTTGTTCTTTGATCATTTATGGTCCTCCTCCCTCAACCTACCCTGCAAAAACAGAACTTTCTTCTCTACATTACTTTAAATACACATTTAGATAAGGAGACATCCTACCTCTCTCTGTTCCACTTGAGAAATTGCAGTGGTGTGTTACTTCTTCCCCCTCTCCTCTCCCTTCTCATTCCCTGTGGTTGATGTCCTAAACTATTTTCTTCAGATCGCCTGCCTTAGAAGAGAGAGACTCAGAAGTAGTGTCTGCCAGTCCCCTGTGAATTCCAGCGTTCTCTCTCTGCTAGCGATCCCCTTTCTGCTTGACACTCTAGGAAAGATGTCTCCCAGTTTCCCACTGTTCATCTCCTCAGCTTGCTAAAACATAAGACAGAGTCCCTACTTGAAAGCTGCATGGACTCTCCATATTTTCCAAGAGTCAGTTCACAATCTTTAGCATGTGCTGGAGACCCGCCAGAGGGCGCGGATGTAGCTTTGCAGCTTGGTTCTCTGCTATTCCATCTGCTTCTGCCCCATCTCCACCCCAACTCTGTTCCCTCCATTTCACCCACACTGAGCCTTCCTGTGTGTGTGTTGTTACTCCTGCTAGTCTTCTGCCTGAAATCCTCATCCCTTTCTCTGCCCTATGAACTCTCATTCATCCTTCAAGGCCACACTCAAATGTCACCTTCTCAGGGATGCTTTAGCCATCTCTTCCAAGCTGAATTTATTACTCTTCCTTATATGTTCCTCCCACACTAAGAGTGTATGTGTATTGATATATATATATATTGATATATATATATATATACACATATATATATGCATACATTTATACTTATAAGTATATTTATAATTATTCTTGGTAGTTTAGAAATATTTTATTGGTCTACTCTCTTCCTCCCTTCTTAGATTAATCATGTGCATTTATATGTACTTACCTATAAGTGTTTATCTCTAAAATAAATGGTTCTGTGTATACAAGAGAGAGAGAGAGAGAGAGAGAGAGAGAGAGAGAGAGAGAGAGAGAGAGAGAGAGAGAAAAGAAGAAGAAGAAGAAGAAGAAGAAGAAGAAGAAGAAGAAGAAGAAGAAGAAAAGAGAAGAGAGAAGTGGAAGGGAAGGGGAGGAGAAGAGAAGAGGAGAAAAGAAGGGAAGGGAAGGGAAGGGAAGGGAAGGGAAGGGAAGGGAAGGGAAGGTGTGGGTGGAAACATTTTGGTGACGTCCTATTGAAATATGACCATCCCCCTAGGGCCTATGAAGCTACAATCCTGGGGGAAGGTGTGAGCCTAAAAGGCTGGCCACTCACACGTTCATCTCCAGCCTAGAGGTCACAGATCATTTAACAGAAAAACAGGACCTGGGGCAAGAGACAAAGGAGGGATGGGAATGTGTGCGTGTCTTCAGGGCTGTGCTGTCCGAATATAGATCATGAATCACTTGCATTAGAATCTTTAGAATGAGGGAGAAGAGCAATTGTTAAAAATTCAGATTCCTGGGCCTGACTTTATAAACCCCACTCTAACAGCAGGTCCCAGGAATCTGTATTTTCATAAACTACCTGGGGATCCTGCTGCACCGCAGTTTGAACACGCTGTTTCAGGCACTTTGGGAGTTGGAGTTCAGGTCACTGAAGCAAACTGTGCTTGTCCAGGCTTCTAGTTATTACATTTCCTAAATGTACAATTTAGTGGCTGATTTTCAAGCCTCATTCTGAGGTAGAAGAAATAAAAAGAAATAGATTGGAGGTATAAAGGAATAACAGGAATAGGTAATGTGTGTGTGTGTGTGTGTGTGTGTGTGTGTGTGTGTGTGTGTGTATGTGTGTGTGTGTGTGTGTGTATGTGTGCATTTGCATGCTACTAGGGATTGAAGTCAGGGGTGTTCTACCTGAAATTTCCCCCCAGACCATTTTTATTTTTATTTTTATTTTTTTGCTTTGAAACAGGGTCTTACTCGGTTGTTGAGACTCTCCATACATTGCTGAGGTTGTCCTCAAACTTGCAATCTCCTGTAGGACTGTAGGACTGGGATTGCAGGCACTCGCTACCACACCCGGCTGGGAAAATGTAACTTAAATATGATAACTTTTGGCAAAATTCCCCAATATCCTTACTCCTAAGCCAGGCCTGTTAGTTCTAGGTTTCTGGAGGAATTTATAAGTCTTTAATAATTACCCTGATTACTGCTGACAATCTTCAAATGGGTATCTATTGACCAGATAATGGAGCCCACACAAGAGATCCGGAAAGGTGGCCCAACATCATACTGAAAACTTTCTCACAAAATAGTTGAAAGTTTAATTATCCATCTTAGAAGTAGCTAAGCAAGAAAGGGATCTTTGGTTACAGGCCAGAAGAGTAATCTCCTTGGGCACTCTTAGCCACCTTGTCTATAAAATGGTTTAAACAAAAAAGAAACTTCCTTGGACATTGTTAGCTGTCCTTGATATAGAGAAGATTCATAGTGAAGGCTCCATCAGAACCCTGAAGATCTCCCATAATTTTGTAATCCTTTCATCTGTTGATTGACACATAGGTTGGTTCCATAATCTGGCTATTATGAATTGTGCTGCTATGAACGTGCATATACCAACATCAATCTAGATACTCTGTCTTGGGAGAAAGGGGATGGGGAGGTGGTGGGCACCATGTATTGTGTACATGTGTGTCATCATCAACATGATTTACATTATGATGTAAGACTATAATGCACTAATAAAAGAGAAAAAAAAAGAACCCTGAAGATGAACAAAACACCCCAAATCACCTTATAACCATTGGGCATACTTCCTCCTACCCACCCCTCATGAAAACCTCCTATAAAAAAGAGCCATGAACCCCAAAAGGCCTCTCTCTCACTTTGGGGGTGACCTGCATCCTCCCTTGAATGTGTACTTTTTACTTTCCTGAATCAGTCTCCGTCTATGTCCCTGACTGGCTTGTGCTGAAATTCTCTTCTGTCTCTTAAGCCGAGGACCCCTCCGGTCCTGAGGTGCATCCCCTCTTTCCCACTGGGAACTCCTCAGGACCCTTCACAGAACCAACCCTCCTCCCATGACAGTCTGTGTACTCTCTCGATGGCATGTGACGCACTCGAGCTTGCCTCCCTTTTAGATACTCTCCCCTCTGTCACCTTTGATGACACCACTTGTTCCTGGTTTCTATCTTAGCTCTTCAATCGCTCATTTCTGCAATCTCCCATGGCTCCTCTTCCTCCGAGTGCGCCTTCCCTCTTGGGTCTTCTCCCAGGTCCTGACCTGGCCCTGTCCTTGACATCCCTCACCCAGCCCATCATTTCCACAGCCACAGGGACAAGCTGAGGGAGTCAAACCTGTTATTTCTAGCACGGAAAGCCTCCTAGGCTTCCCTCCAGTACCTGCACCTCCTACTGGAACTCCCCGCTGGGACCGGCTCAGGCGTCTCAAATTGCACGTTTCTAAAACTGTTCGATGTCTTCCTCCTACGCGTTCTATCCTTGAAGGAGACAACCACTCAGACACTGAACTAAATGCTGGAGTGTCACCCCACCCTCACCACTCTTAGCCACGTCACCTTGGACAAGTTACTCATCTCTCTGGACCTCCATTGCCCCACCTGAAATACAGACATAATGCCTGTGCCTGTCTCTTTGGGTTGTGAGGATTAAGTGAATTCATGCTTATAATGGAATTAGAATGGTGCCTGGCACGCTGGACGTGCTAATAAATGCCCCAGCTGTTAATAATCATGATGATGACACCAGTAAGTTCTTAGTAGGTGGCAATAACAATCCTGGTCTCCTCCTTCTCTCTCTCGTTCCCAGTCACTAGATCTAGGTTCTGACTTTCACATCTCTACTTCTCTGACATCTGCCCCTTCTTTCCTATCACCTCTGCTCTTCTTATCCTCATTTCTTTCCTGTATCAGTCCAGGTTGGTCTCTCAACCAGGGCTCCTGCTTCCTTTCTTCTTGGAAGTAGGAGTCACACTTGACTCTCTTGGTATTTTTTTTTTCAGCATCAACTGGGTGCATATTAAGGATTTATTGAATAAATCAATAAGATAAAACAAATAGAGAAGAGGATGGATGGATGGATGGATGGATGGATGGATGGATGGAAGGAAAAATCAATGCACTATGTGAAAATCTTTGATGGGATAAGATGCCTTAAAAAATCAAGGTGGAAGGCCGGGCGTGGTGGCGCACACTTTTAATCCCAGCATTCGGGAGGCAGAGACCTGAGGATCGATCGCGGTTCACGGACAGCCTCAGCTACTTAGTGAGGGCCTTGGCAACTCAGTGAGACCCTGTTTCAAAATATAAAAACACTGAAAAATAGGGCTGGGAGTGTGGCTCGGAGATAGAATGCCCCTGGGTTCCATCCCTAGTACCGCCCCCCCAAATATATATATATATCAAGGTGGAAATGGAAATGGATAGTCAGGGACTTGGGAAAACACACTATAACCATGGGGACCCTCCAGAGGTGTTTCTAAACAGAAAAGTAGCAATGTCCTAGTCAATTATATTAATGTGTCCGAGGAAGCATGTCTCCCAAAAGGAATGGAATCTGCAGAATTTCAAAGAAAAATGAATGTCTGCTGGGTACATGGTGCACACCTGGAATCCCAGCACTTGGGAGGCAGAGATAGGATAGTGGGTTCAAGGCCAGCCTTGGCAATTTAGCAAAACTGTTTCAAAATTAAATATATATATATATATATATATATATATATATATATATGTATATATGGCTGGGGTATAGCTCAGAAATAGAATGACCCTGGGTTTAATCCCCATTATCAAGACAATAAGTAAAAGAATCGATGTCTGCAGGCAGTCAGTGTGCCCCAGTCAAACTCAGAGGGGAGGGACTCGGGGCCTGAGGTCAGGGATTTTCCTGTTGCTGGAGAGAGAACATTGTGGAAGGCCAGAGATGCTCCGTCCAGTTTCCCTGACTCATGTGAAATGTTCCCCCTAAATCTTCCCACTTCTGTTCTTCCCAGTTCATACTAAGTCAGCACTTTTGATGACTAATTTAGTCCGGGGAGCCGATAAGGGTTACTGTATCCCTGCAGAGACCTCTCATTTTGTTTTGCTGTTGATGTCTCGGGAGTGTGGTTCTTGTAAGTCTGTCCCTAACAGTCCAGTCAGTTCTGGACGCACCAACAGCATAAACTTCCTGGCTCCTCCAGGCTGAGGACCAGATTTGTACTGTGGCATCCTGGGGAGCCAACCAGAGTCCCAAACTGGGGGTCTCTTTAGTGCACAGTTGTATCCTCCAGTGACATGACTACTGCCGGGTTGAGGCCCCCCAGGGGCTTCTGCCTTCACCATGACTGTTCCTGGGAAGCGCTACCTTCCTCATCAGGGGAATCCCTTACTGCTCAGCCCACATCACGTTCAGTTTCAGCAATTTGGCTTTTTTTTTTTTTTTTTTTTTTTTTTTTTTTGCGGGTCTGGGGATGAAATCCAGGGGCATTCGACCTCCGAGCTACACCCCCTGACCTATTTTTTACTCTTTATTTTGAAATAGGGTATCACTTAGTTACAGAGGGCCTCACTAAGTAGCTGATGTACAGAAACCATGATCCTTCTGTCTCAGCCTCCTGAATGCTGGGATTACAGTTGTGCGCCACCAAGCACGGCTGCAATTTGGCTTTTCTTATTCACTGATCTCTGTCTGATTGATGAGGATGAGAAGTATATGGGAGACACATTGGCCACTGTTCCAACTTCAGTGCTTTGCACGCATTGCTAATCAATAATGACTTTCTTTTCCATTTGTTTGTTTGTTTGTTTGCTTGTTTTTGCGGTACTGGGGATGGAACCCAGGAGCATTCTACCTCCAAGCTGCAGCCTCAGCCCTATTTTTTATTCTTTATTATAAGACAGGGTCTCACTGAGTTGCAACAGGCTTCATTAAGTAGCTGAGGCTGTCGGCGAACAGCGATCCTCCTGTCTCAGCCTTCCAAATGCTGGGAATACAGGCATGTGCCACCACACCCGGCTTCTTTTCCTTAGTTTGGACTTCAAATTCTGCTCAAGAAAGCACTCACCAATTAAAGTTAATAGATGAGACATAATATAATTACCTTTTTTTCTAGTTTTGAGGATTGAAGCCCAGGGGAATTCTACCTCCAAGCTACACCCCCCACCCTTTTTAATTTTTTTTTTTTTGAAACAGGATCTCACTAAGTCTCTGAGGGTCTTGCTCAATTGTTGAGATTAGCTTTGGACCTGAGATACTATGTCTCAGCCTCGCAAGTCCTGGGATCATAGGCCACTGCCACGGTGCCCAGCGACCATTCTTCACTTAAAGATTTCTATCATTTTCCTCTTAAACAAGTGGTGTCTAAATGATCTATCATTGCATAACAGACCAGATTTTAGTGGCTTAAAACTACAATTTGCTCATGACTCTAAGGGCTAGCAATTTAGGGCAAGTTCATCTGGGCAGTTCTTCTGCTGACTTTGCATGGCCACAAGCATGTGGCGCCTGGATGGGGGCTGACAGCCGAAAATGGCCTCACTCACGTGACCCGCCGTTCAAGCTGGCTGTCCACTGGACCAGACATCTCCAGCAGGCACGCCCAGGCTTCTTCCCATGGTAGTCATATTCCAAAATATAAATATGTAATCCCCTGGTTACTTCATGTGTACTAAGGTCCTACTGGCCACAGTAAATCATGTGTTAGCATGGAAGGGACTACCTAAGGACATCGATTCAGAGAGGCAGGACTTGTTGGGAGCCATGACAGTAACCGTATACCCCAGATAAGGTGGGATTCCACATATCAGAAATTTCTTGAGTGCCCACTATGAATCAGGCATTGTGCTTGGCACTGAGTATAGAAAGAGAAAGCAGTTAGGAAGAACTTTGAATACCTTGGCTCTGACTTGGTGGAAAGAGAGCAGAAAGATAACTCAGATGCATTGAAACCACCATCAGAGTGTCTGTGGATGAAATAATCCTGGTGTGTGTGTGTGTGTGTGTGTGTGTGTGTGTGTGTGTGTGTGTGTGTGTTAGAAAGAAAATGGCTGTTGAATTAGACAATTTCTTTCTTTCTTTCTTTTTAACTGGGGAGTGAACCCAAGGGTATTCTACCTTTGGGCTATGTCCCCATCCCTTTTTATTTTTTAATTTGAAACAGGGTCTCCCTACATTGCTGAGGGTCTTGTTAAGTTGCTGAGGCTGGCCTCAAACCTGCGATTGTCCTATCTCCGCCTCGCAAGTACTGGGATTATAGGCATGAGCCACTGCACCTGGCTTTAGACAATTTCTAGTCTCTGTTTCATGCAGCTGTGTGCAGCCTCAGTTGAGTGAGTAACTCCTTTGTTTGCCATGGCGATAAGTATCCCTCCATGCTTTTCTTGAGATTCTAAGACACTGAAAACAATCATGTAAGTGTATTCTTCGTGACCACAAAGAGCTACTTGAGATTATTTTTCCCTCTCCTAGAAACCTGGCCAACTCTGAGACGAAGGCCTCTGCTAGCTCATTCTGATAGTTCCTCCCTCCCCACATTCCTGCCACCCACAGCTGCTCCAGTCCAGAGTGAAGGTTCAGAGGTCAAATACTTATGATCCAAACAGACTCTCCAGCAGTAATGGCAGAGCTACAACTCCACTTAGGAAAACAAACAATCAGACCTCCTGTTTCTGTAGCTCTCCAGCCTTCTTTTCAAAGCGTGGTCATAGCTTTTCTCCTGGCCAGTTGTTCCCCAAGCCCTTTGAGGTGTAACAGATGGGGAAACTGAGGCGAGGCACAGAATGGGGAACTGACTTTCTCAGAGAGACATGGCTGAAAGCAGAGCTCTGGCCTTCCGACTCCAGCCTGGATCTCCCTGTAGACCGCACTGCCATGAGTGGAGGCTTGTGGTGCTTACTCCTAGCTCTAGGAAGCCTGCCTGCTAGCTTGCTTGCTTTCTGTACTGGGGATTGGACCCAGAGAATTTCTGCCTCCACCATACACTCTCAGACCTTTTAATTTTGTATTTTTAATTTTAAAAATTTATATTTTATTTCATTTTTTGGTGACACTGGGGTTTGAACCCAGGGGGCATTCCTACCTCTGAGCTATACCTCCGGCCCTATTTTATTTTTTTTGTTTTGAAACAGGGTCTCATTAATTTGCAGAGGGCCTCACTAAGTTGCTGAAGCTGGCTGTGACCTGTGATGATCCTCCTGTCTCACCCTCTCAAATACTGGGATTACAAGTGCCACCAAGCCCGACTTATATTTTATTCTTATTTTGAAACAGACCCTTGCTAAGTTGCTGAGGCCTCACTAAGTTGTTAACCTTGAACATGTGATCCTCTTGTCTCAGCCTCCCAAGTATCTGGGATTACAAGCATGTGCCACAGCACCTGGTGGCAGACACCTGCTTTTAAAAAGCCTTCTGGCCAACAAAAGCATATTAAAAAGTAAATAAATAAAAACAAAAAGCCTTCTGGGGTTTTCTGTTCCATACTTTACAGTTCCACTACTAACCACTTTAAGCTTGCTTTATTTTACCTTTTCATGGAAAAATTCAGATCACAGAAATTATTTCCCAATCTTTTCTTTTCAAAAGACAATAGGTTCTCTTGCCAGGCGTGGTGGCGCACGCTTGTAATCCCAGAATTCGGGAGGCTGGGACCGGAGGATCATGGTTTGCAGACAGCCTCAGCTACTTAGTGAGGCTCTCTGCAACTTAGTGAGACCCTGTTTCAAAAATAAAGAATAAAAAACAGGGCAGGGGTCATAGCTCAGAGGTCGAATGCCCCTGGGTTCCATCCCCAGACCTGAAAAAAAAATTTAAAAAAATGTGATACAAGAAAGTTCAAAGTACCATCAAGAGCAGACATGAAGAGCATGGACCACTGACCAAGAGAAGAATGCAGTCTGAGGAAGTCCACTACTCAACTGAGTGATGCCATCTTGCATGTCATGCTGGTGAGTGGCTTTGGAAGAGACGCAGATTCCAGGACCCACCACCACCTTGTGCCCAAGCTCATCTTCCCCAAGAGGGCTGACTTTCTGTTTCCCTGCAGCATGGGAACCCATGGAAAGCTGGACCTGGAGTGAATTTACCAATGCTCATGTACTAGGTCAGGGCGAGTGAGAGATGGCAGCAATGGGACCTCCTCCTCGCATTCCTTTGTCCATGGCAGACATGCCAATCTGTCTGCTTCAGAATGCACATGGCTTTCCAGTTCTTTTAAGTATGACCCTCGAGGCAGCCACCGCCACTTAATTAGGCTGACATGCTGGATGAACTCTGTTGATGCTATAGTTGCTAGTGGCCTAAAGGTCTTGCAGAAAGGGAGCAAAAAAGGGAGAAGTTTCTAGATATGGACGACAGGGTGGACATTCTTTGCTTCTAGAAGCCCTCATGCGTAGGCTTTAAGGGAATGAGGGCACGATCCCTATAAACAAGAGCTCGTTGCTATAGGAGAAACTCTTGAAAACCGAAGGGCGCTGACAACAGCGAAGATCCGAGCTCTACTTGATATCTTCCCGTGGCATTAACACGGGATGGGTTACTGAAAAGCCCATTCATAAGATTTAGGAAACACAAAGGACTGTGAAGGGTTTCAGAAGAATGCTTTGAATGATGTTACTAGAAATCTCATCAAATAAGTAAAGGAAACAGCAGAGCCAGAAGAGTAGAAAGAGACCGCGATGGCGAGGAGGGCCAGAGCGGGAGAGCAGCTTCCTCAAAGCCCCTCAGAGAGAGCGTGGCTGGCAGAACCGCAACCCAGTTTCCCGGCTCCCAGCACAGCACTTTTCCAATTTCATTGCACATTTTCCTCTTTCTTCTGCGTCCCTACTTAATGCTCCATAAATCTGCTTCCTGTCTCTGCAACTCTTCCTCCCCCAGCTACTTCCCACCTTGGGGAAGGGGTTAACTAGGTGGCCCCATTTAAATTGTGCTATGGAGGGGCGTGGTGGGACAGAGGAATCTCAACCTGCTTCTGATAAATATGACGGCTTGACCTTCTGTTCTGAGATCTTCAAACTGTTACTCAATCAAATATTCTTGGGGCAGATGCGTTCAGTGAGAAGTAGATACTATGTAATAAAGGGTCTGGAAACTACTATAGAGATTCAAAAACATTTCTTTTATTTCTTTTTTTTTTTTTTTGCGGTACTCGGGATAGAACCCAGGAACATTCTACCTCCGAGCTACACCCCCAGCCCTATTTTTTATTTTGAAATAGAGTTTCACTGAATTAGGGTAGACCTCACTAAGTAGCTGAGGCTGGCCTTGAACCTGCAATCCTCCTGTCTCAGCCTCCCAAGTACTGGGATTACAAGCGTGCCCGGCTTCAAAAACATTTCTATCTCAAATAGTCTCTATATATAGCCAGCAGAAGAGAAAGAAAAAATCTAGAGATGCAATTTTCCTAACATAAAAAGGTGAAAGAGCTTCAGCAATTTGACTTCTGGGAAATTACCCAGTGTAGTAGTTAATTCTATACAGATTTAGCTGCATGAATGTTCATCCCAACACCTAGAGAAAACGTTGCAACATCCTGAATGTCCAACAGTGGAAGATTAGTTAAACCAACTTAGTACTTCAGGTAGTGGGAGAGTATGGAGCCATTTAAACGATGCTGAAAAGTTTTTTGTATATCATCATAAAATATAAAATAAAAGAAGGAAAAAATTACAAAAACAGTATTACAAGACGAACCTCTTTTGTTTGAAAAAGGTGTGTTTGCATCATATATTAATATACAGGTATATTTATGTGTGTACACACATAAACATACATTTTTCAATCTAGGAGGGTAATCTAATGATTTAATATGGTGTTAATAGTGATTGCTGAATGTGAAATTATGATGATTTTAATATTCTTATACTTGTCTCTATTTTTTTGATTTTTTTCCCCTGTAATGTGGAATGGTACTTTCTGAAATGAGAAAACAATAAAAGGAACTTTATTTTGAAAAAGGGGGGGGGTTGACTATGGTACATTCACTCATGCTTAAGGATTCTACAAGAAAAACGCCTCTGCAGAACGGTAGTGGGAAGGGAAGAGGGCAGAAGGCCACAGCCCCAGTGAGATTCGTAAACCAAGCCATCTCCCTTCCACCTGGGCCTGCGCACTCTCCATAAACAGCCCCCCCCCACCGACCCAGCTCACCCTCTATCCTGGAGTTGCTCACCATTAGAGTTCTGGCCTTATTTTGACTCATTCTTCAGACATCATTTAAAAGGAATTTCTCTTTAACCACAGCACCCACATGAAGAACCCTAGTAAAACTCCATTTTAGCAAAGTTCCAACAGGCAGATGGTTTCAATGAACTACACTGGCCTCCCAGGGAACCCCAAAGGGAACCCCAAAGGGAACCCCCAAGTGCTGGAGCAGTTGTTGCTGGTGGGTTTGATCAGATGAAGGGCCAACCCCACCTTCCATACCTCCATCCCCACCACCAGGCAGTGATGACATGTTCCTGTCTCTTCTTCAGTCCCATCATGGACTGGCTGTTGGAGTTAGCTCTCGGTATGTCCCTGACTCTACTCAAGTGGTTAAAAGGACCAGAGAATCTAGGCTATTTAGAGGCTGCAGAGATTCAGGATGACCACGACCTGGGGTGAACCATTCTATCTCGGGTAACCACCCAGCCGAGATGGGGATGGCCTCCACTCTCGCGTTCTCTTCCGAAAGCTGATTTTCCTGCTTATCTTTCCCCTGGGGACCCTGCAAGGGAAGCTCCCCCACTCCTCTCGACTCTTAGAGGAGTTTGTGTGGGCTTCAGCGTTCGGTTGGCTGGCCCCTGGGAAATGGCTTGATGTGCTGTTATTTTTGCTTTTATGTGAAGGTCTCCTGGGGCCCCCTTGACCCTTGTGGATGGTTATAGTTGGCTCAAGCCTGGACTCCACTACGTGTGACCAGAGGCGGTAGAGCAGGGTAGGGTGGTGGGAACTGCGGGGGAAGGGGCTCTTTCACATTTTTAAAGATAATATAATAATATGGTTGAGGCTAAGATAGAAACATGTCAGAGGAAACAAGCTTGTGAGACTGATGGAGACACACGGTTCCCACCAACCACTGTGTGTGTGTGTGTGTGTGTGTGTGTGTGTGTGTGTGTGTTCCACTGCCCCCACCTCTAGGCACTACCACCCAAGACCAAGTAACTGTGGACTGGCTTGTGGGCTTGTGCCTGCCCACCCAGAGGAAAGCAAGGGCAAAGGGATTCCCTTACAGTTCAGTGGGTGTGGTGGGGGGCAGCAGGCACAGCAGACTTCATCCCTTCCCAAGGGGAGGAGCCCCTGCTCACCTTCCCCAGGGCCCTCCTGGATGAGGTCCACCCTACTCTACTCATTGTCATTATCGCAGACACACTCAGCACACATCCACATAGGCCAGATCCCACACACAGTGTTAACGGGGGAACCGAGGCACAGATGAACCGGCTTGTCCAAGGTCTCCCCCGCTAATTAGTGGAAGACCTGGAAGACAAATGTGACTTCCACTCCTGGCTCCTCACGCTTCAGCTGGATGCCAGATGTTTGAGACGACAGGGTGATCTTCCAGATGTTTCTTGGGCGTGGTCCAGCTCCCCTGCAACATCAGCCTGTGAGGTCTTATTCCCCCGCAGCTGGGGAGAGTTGCATTTGGAGCAAGCAGAGGACGCCCCAAACTCTCTAGTAAAGGGTCGCCTGCCCAGCTGGCTCCTGGTCTCAGCTGACTTCACTGGTGTTGCTGGGGCTGGGCGTCTGCAGCTGGCAAACGAGGCTTCACCTCCCTTATCGGGGCAAACAACGCAACAACAGCTGGCCAAGATGTTTGGAAATGATGTTTCCACTCAACAGCACGACTCAGATTTAGGTTCCTGAGACTTCCCCCAGCAGCCGCCTCCTTGAATCTTTAATCCTTCCCCCTGTGTCCTTCCTGCCACCTGTAGTCTAAATTTAGTGACAAGCCTTCCGCCAGGGCTGCTTTGGCAGGTCATCGAGCTGCTAATGAGCATGCACGCTCTGTCTCTCGTCTCACCAGGGCCACTGTGGGGCCCAGAGTTGAGGAGGGAGCCCCAGTAATCTTCCTGTAGGTTTTCTTAATTTTGTATTTTATTACATAAATATAAATAATATACAATTATATAAATAATATATAGTAATATTTTTCTGCATATCCCAAACAAAGAAAAATATAAAGATAAATAACACTTATGTTCCACTTACTAGGAGGCTTCATTGCTAATGTTTTTGGTCCTACATTGTTTCATTATATTTTAAAGAGTCTTTTTTTCTGATAACAATAAAAGCTTATTATAAAAATTAGATTAATAAGAACAAGAGACAATCCCAATATCTAAAAACATCACTGTTATTATTTTGATGTGTTTCTTTGCAATATATTTTTCCTATCCACTTTTTTTGTGTTTGTCTGCAGAGTTGAAATCACACCCTACAATCACTCTCCCGTTCCCCACTTCTCATTTTGCAAAACAAGCAATCTCTAAGTTCTTATTTCAAACTCCTTAACACCATTTGTTAACACGCTATTTCATCATTCCAACAGCAGCAGCTTAAACATTGCTCTTTCCTAGACATTTAGGTTGCTTCCAAGTTTTTGCAGTTACATAACCGAATGATGAACATATCTAACTACATTTAGAATTACTTCTTTAGGACTGATTTCTGGAAGCAGGATGGGGTGATAGAAGGTGATGGGTATTTTTAAGCATTGTGATCTTTTATGGTAAAATATTTCCCAAAAGAACTGGGCCATTGTACATGACAGCTCCTCCCAGCAGTGCAGGGAATGAACAGGCAGCGGTTTTGATGTGAGTGAAGCCAAGTTCAAAGACAGAAAGACAGGAATTGGGTTCACTTGCAAAGTATAGCATAAAGGGAAAGGTCAGAAAGAAAGAGAGAGATGCCTCACCTCTTGCAGAGAGAGCAGTTTTAGGGAAGAATCAGAGGAATGACAGCCGAATTCAACGGGGGAAGTTGTCCCTTCCTTTACTCGCCTTCCTGGACAACGCCCTCTGCCCCCCTCTCCTAGGACAGGGGGCTGGAGCAGCGGCACCAGCCAGCCCCCTGGGGGCAGATGGCTCCATCACCACAGTTACCATCGAAAAGGCTATGGCATGCAGGCAGGAAGGGCCCCTCGTGATTCTTTGGCTCAGCTCTTCCACTTGTCATATCATTTTGTCCAGGTTCAGCCTGGAAAATGAAGTGCCTTGCCCAAGAAGTGATTCACAGCTAGTTTACGGAAGATCCGAGAGTAGTATCCATACCTTCTTTCATGCTTGATTGAAAAAAATGGTTGAACTTGATTTGAAGGCACAACCTTTTTTTTGGCACAACCTTTTTTGAGGAAACTCTCCCCAGTACTGGGGATGGAACCCAGGGGCATTCTACCTCCATGCGACACCTCCATCCCTATTTTTTTTTTATTCTTTATTTTGAAACAGGGTCTCACTAAGTTGCAGAGGGCCTCACTAAGTAGCTGAGGCTGTCCACAAACTGTGATCCTCCGGTCTCAGCCTCCCGAATGCTGGGATTACAAGCACAAGCGTGTACCACCGTGCCTTTTCTTCTTCATGTCTTTTCTTCTTTCTTATACAATGAAATGTCAGAAAGAAATTGAACCTTACCGTTCAAAATTTAATCAGCATTAAGCTGGGTGTGGTGGCGCACGCTTTTAATCCCAGCATTTGGGAGGCTGAGACCAGAGGATCGCGGTTTGCGAACAGACTCAGCTACTTAGTGAGGCCCTTTGCAACTCAGTGCGACCCTGTTTCAAAATAAAGAATAAAAAATAGGGCAGGGGGCGTAGCTCAGAGGTCAAATGCCTCTGGGTTCCATCCTCAGACCCTCAAAACAACAACAACAACAAAAAATTGATCAGCATTAAAAGCTGAGTTTAAATCCTGTATCTTGCCGGGCGTGGTGGCACACGCTTGTAATCCCCACACTTGGGAGGCAGGGACAGGAGGATGGCGCAGGTTTGAAGCCAGCCGCGCACGCTGGCTTAGGAGACCCTGTTTCCAAAATAAAAATGTAAAAATGGGTCTGGGAGTGTAGCCCGGAGGTAGAAGGGCTTCCAGGAACCCCAGTACCACCAAAAAATAAAAAAATAAAAAAATAAATCCTGTATCTTTCAGAGAAAAGGCAAATGCAACCAGGCACGGTGTCACGTTTCGGTATTCCTAGTTCTTGTGAGACTGAGACAGGAAGATTGCTGGTTTGAGGTCAGCCTCAGTAACATGGAAAGACTCTCAACAACTTAGACCCTGTTTCAAAATTAAAAATTAAAAATAAAAAGAGCTGGGAGATGTATCTCAGAGGTAAAATGCCCCTGAGTTTAGTACCAGCACCACACACACACACACAGAAGTAAAATAAAAATTAAAAAACCGAAACCCTTTGATCCATCTGGCTAAAGTGTTCACTTTCTTTTCTAAATTCTGGTTGTTTATGCCAGTGGTTTGAACAACCTATGTGAGTAAAGTACTTTTTCAGCTTCAAAATATGTTTGCAGAACCTACATAGTAATTGTTCATTTAGCAGCAGCTGTAAAAAGTTCACAATGAGTAAAGGACTGTGAAATCCTGGTGTTAAAGAGGCTATATATTTTGCCAATCACAATATACACTCGGAAATAAGCATATGCACGTTGTGAGATATATCTGAGTCACCTTACACTGTAAAGACTTGTGATACTTAGTATAATCCATAGATTACAAGAGGTCCAGGGTCCAAAGGTTGGGAACCACTGATTTATTTCATTTATTGACAGTGAATCACTGTCTAGGGATATCACATGTGTTATCCCTTAACTCTCTAGGTTGGACTATCTCCCTCAATCCTTCCTGAGGATAGCAACTTCCGCTACCAGGCCCTTGTACATCCACAATGCCAATGGACCAGTCAATTAAGGGGCATTGATTGAGCACCACCCATACATAGGATTCTGAACTAAACCCCATGGAAATTGCAAAGTGTTAAGTAAGTCTCTACCCCGCAGACTTCACAGTTTGGCACAGAGAAATGGTGAATGCCTTTGAGAAATAAAATTATGAAGTTTAATTAAACTTAATGGCTAATTTAGTGGAAGAGAGATTACAAGATTAATTCCAAAATGAGTAACTGCTGTGAGTTCAGAAATGAAGACGTGGGAATGTGCTGCTGAGCTGGAAACCTTTGTAGAGCAGAGGTTTGAGGAAGCCTGAAAAATTGTCAGGACTTGGCCACCTTTTCAGTCACTGGAAAAGGCTCAGATAATGATTGACTGACTGACTGACTGAATGATTGAATGAATGAGGTAAGTATTCCATAGGCACAGAGTAAAACCCTCACTGTTAAAAGAGTAACATTTTTGGGAGACTGACATAGGACGGCCACAGGTTTGAGGGAAATTTCACCAACTTGGTGAGAAACTCAGTAACTTAGCAAGGTCCTGCTTCAAAATAAAAATAGAAATAGGGCTGGGGGCGTGGCTCAGAGAGAGAATGCCCCTGGGGTCAACCCCAAGAAGAAGAAGGAGAAGAAGAAGTAGGAGAAGGAGAAGGAGAAGGAGAAAAAGGAGGAGGAGGAGGAAGAGAAGGAGAAGGAGGAGGAGGAGGAGGAGGAAGAAGACGACAAAGATGATGATGATGACAACGGTGGCAGCAGAGGAGAAGGAGGAGGAGAATACGCTCACTGTGAAACACATAGTCGTCTTCTGTGTGTGTGTGTGTGTGTGTGTGTGTGTGTGTGTGTGTATTACTGGGGATGGAGCCCAGGGGCATTCTACCTCCGAGCTACAACCCCAGCCCTATTTTTTTTATTTTGAAACAGGGTCTCACTGAGTTGTAGAGGGCCTCACTAAGTAGCTGAGGCTGGCTTCGAACCACGATCCTCCTGTCTCAGCCTCCCAAGTGCTGGGATACAAGCATGTGCCACCATGTCTGGCTCCATAGTCAATTTCTTGAAGGTGGCAGAGGATGAAGAAGATAGGTGAAGAAGAGGAGCCCCCAAGTCCCCACAATCTCTTAGAACATTACTTCTGGGATCTAGAAATTGAGAGGTTCCAATAGTGAAGCAACTTGCCTAGAATAATACAACTAGTCAGCCACAAAACTGAGACTTTACAACCAGTTAGCCACAGTGGGATTTTACCTCTGGGAACTCGAACTTCAAGATTAGGTCTTTCCGCTGTACCTTCCTTTTTTTGTGTGCGTGGGTCTGGGGATGGAACCCAGGGGTATTTGACCTCTGAGCTAAACCCCTTCCCTGCTGGCTTTTTTAAAAATTCTGTATTTTGAAACAAGATCTCACTAAGTTCTGGAGGGCCTCACTAAGTAGCTGAGGCTGTCCACAAACTGTGATCCTCTAGTCTCAGCCTCCCGAATGCTGGGATTGCAAGCTTGCGCCACCATGCCCGGCTCTGCTGTACCTTCTTAAACCTAGAACCTGCTGTCTTTTGCTGAACTTGTCAAAACAACAGAGCTAAATTTGCTGGAGCCGAATCCATCCCACTGGTTTATCCTAAAAAACATACTAGAATGGTCTTTCTTCTCTTTTTATTTGGGCCCCAGCCAAAGCTTCAAAGAGACTGTGTATATGGCAGACATAATGTTAAGACCACCCTTGTCAGAGACTAACTGCTAATTACAAAATCCAAACCGTTGCTTCGTGGGCTTGGGGTACATCGAGAGTGTGGGTGGGAGACGGAGCCAATTCCAAAGGGGGCTTCTCCACTACCACTAGTTTTCGGCCACAGCAGAGAGCTGTCTCCTCTTGGATACATAAGCCAATTAGGTTGGGAATCTTTCCAGGGAAGCTGCCACCATCTGTTGATCATTTGGGCAGCCTTGGTGATCTGAAAAAAAATGAGTGGTAGGCACAGGGATACACAGAGATATGTCTTCTAGCTAAGCATGCTGGGGACCAAAATCCTAGAGGCCAGATGTCTTCAAGAAACCAACGTTAAATCCCCTAGCCATCTGTGGGCCAAAGTCATATTATGGGGCTAGGCTGCTCCACGGCAAAGCACTGGCAAATTGTGTGCTGAGAGACCTTATGTACTTTTCTTATCTCCTCGACAACTTTCTATATGACTATCAAACGCCTTAGGCCTTTGTTAGGAATGTTTCCTCTTTCCCAAACTTCCTCAACAAAGACTTTAAGAGCCTTACTTCATTAATTCGTCCACTTGGCATGAGCCTACGGAACGCCTCGTGTGTTCTAGACATTGTGCCAGCTTAGTATAGTATAATCACTATTTACATTGACCACTAGGTGATGTGGCTCCCACCTGGTTCTCCTGCTCACTGTCTGTGACTTGGACAAAGCATTTGCTTTTCTGGCCCTTCTCCTGGTCCCGGTTCAATCTCCTCACCTATAAAGCAACAAATTATAGAAAATGATCCCCTCTGAGTTTCTCTATGTCATCATTCAGGGTCCAGTTAGTAGAAACAAAGTACTTGAAACAGAGAACGTTTAATAGAATGGATTATTAACGAATAATAGGAAACTAGCTATTAAGATGCAAAGTAAGCTATGAAGAGCACAGGGATACCAGATAGTGGTATGAGTTTAGGTCCCACCATGGGGCTGAAACAGCACCCAAGGAAGGACAGTCCCCACTCCAGGGGTAAGAAAAAGAGCTTATGGGAGAAGGTAGAGCTGTAACTCAGAGAGGGCAGAGGTGTTATGGACTGGGGCCTGCCGCAAGAAGAAATCCTCTGCAGTGCTAGAGAAATCTGTTGAGAAGTCGCACCTGGGATTGCTGCTGGCTCACGGGGAAGCTAGCCAGGCACTTGTGGAGTCCCTAGCTGGAGTGCTTTCCTCTCCTCTACTACAGGAGAGCCACAGGGGTAACAAGAAAAGAAAGCACACGAGGGCCAGGAATAGAGGCCCATTTTCCTGCAGTGTCCCTGTGGAACCTTCCAATGAAAAAACTTAGCATTGTGCTGTCGGCTGAGGAGAAGTGTTCCTAGGGTTCAGCTCCAGCACCACGCACAGGCCAACAGAGGGTAGATTTGGACAGGAGAAGCAACAGATCAGATGCCGCACACTATAATTCTGTGACTGATCATTCTTTGATTAAATTTTAACATTACTATATGAAAGAAGCGACTCAGTTGTGCCTAGCCTGGACACAATCTTAGCCTGTTCTGTATCTTCCTCACTCTAATCTTTAGCAATGAATGAATTACTTCAGAATTAAACCAGTCCTGACTATGATGACCTTTCACCTTAAAGCTTCAAACATGCCGTAATCATGGTTATGTAAGATTATGATATATATCTATATTTTATATTTAATTATACGATTAGCAGTTAGTTATACAATAACCAAACGTATTGAGAGCAGAGCTGAATCTAAGCTTCCAAGGGAGTGAATAAAAGTTATCAAGGCCTTCCAAATACTTCCTGCTGATAGCAAATAACTTGAAGGATGTCTTAGCTTTGTGTTGTTATAACAGAACACCCGATGCTGGGAATTGCATAAAGAAAAGAGGCTTATTGGGTTCATGATGTTTGCAGCTTAACAGCATGGCTTCAGGACCCCCTTGATGTGCTACAACGTGGCAGAGAAGCAGAAAGCTGTGTGAAAGCAAGAGAAATTCTGGGGTGGTGCCAAATTTTCTTATAACAATGCACTCTCTTGGGACTTACTGAAAGGTTAAAAAAGCACTCCTGTGGTAAAAGAATTAATCTCTTTAAGACCCAATCGCCTGCTACCAGGTGTGGTGGCGCACGCTTGTAATCCCTGCGCTTGGGAGGTGGAGACAGGAGGATTGCGCTGGTTAAGAGACCCTATTCCAAAAAAAAAAAAAAAAAAAGGTATAAAGTAGGTCTGGGAGTGTAGCCCAGAGGTAGAAGGGCTTCCAGCAACTCCAGTACCACCAAAAAAAAAAAAAAAAGACCCAATCGCCTGCCACTAGGCCCCACCTCTTAAAGATTCTACCACCTCAGTAATGCCACGTGAGGGACCACGCTTCCAGCACTCAAGCTTTTGGGGGACACACCTCATGCAAACCATAGAAGAAGACAAATAAGATCAAGAGCAAAGTTAACCTCACACCAAGAATTATTAAGAACCAGGTGACTACCGGGTGTGGCAGCAGATGCTTGTAATCCCAGTACTTGGGAGGCTGAGACAGGAGGATCGCGAAGGAGTCAGAGCCAGCCTCAGATACTTAGTGAGGCTCTCAGCAACTTAGTGAGATCCTGTTTACACAAAATAGGTCTAGGAGTACAGCCTGGAGGTAGAAGACCCCTGCGTTCCATCCCCAGTACCATAATAAAGAAAGAAAGATGGAAAGAAAGAAAGAAAGAAAGAAAGAAAGAAAGAAAGAAAGAAAGCAGGCAAGCACCAGGTGAATGAAAGAGAAAATGTGATAAAAGTTTATAAGAAGAAAAAAGACCCACAGGCAGAGAGAGACAAGGAAAGATTGGTGATGGCTGCAAGGTTTGAAAAGAATGTTGAACAATGGGCAGAAGCTGTGCACCAAGTGTGGGTGACAGCCAAGATGTGCTGCAGAATGAGCGGCACAGGCCAACTGGTCCCTGGACCCCAAATTCAGAGGCCTTATATTTGAACCGAGCTGGTCAGCGGACAACTGTTGTATAAGGCACACAGGTCAGATGTAAAATGCACAGCCGTGCTGAGGTCAGGGAGATCAGCATGGGTGCTCTATGAATTCCCAGGTCCCCGGAGGCCTCACTGGAGAGTAGACCACCCTGCAGAGCTCTCCATCATTTAGGTATGCCTGTGCTTCTCCTATCAGGGGGTTGGCCCTTTACTAGGTTAGAGGATTTGTGGCTATAATATTCAACTTCGGCTCTGCACATTGTTTAATTGAAATATGGAAAGACCAAGAAAGAGAGGAAATAGATATCTCCCTCCAAATGGTGATCCTGTCTGCAGACACAGCCTTGCTGTCCGGGGTGACACAGGTTTATCTGCTCTCTCATGAATGAGAGTGGGCAGAGGTGTGGCTCAGAAGGGCCCTCCATGGTGCTGGAGGAGACGGGGTGTGCAAGGGTGAGAGTTTTTTCCAAGGAAAACAGTGGCTGTTGACCTCTGTAACTGTCACTCACGCATGCACACAGTTTTAGATTCCTAGCAAAATTTAAAGGAAGATACAGAAAATTTATCTGGCAAAAAATAAAATGAAATAAAAGGAAGATACAGAACTTTCCTATATAACCCCTGCTCCCTCACACACAGCCTCCCCCATTATCAACACCCGGTGGTCCACTTATCACAAGTGATGAACCTATATCAACAGGCAGAATCACCCCCTCTCCTCTTTTCCCTAGCAACTGCTGGTTTTTTTTTTTTTTAATGTGTGTGTGTGGTACTGGAGATGGAACCCAAGGGCATTTCTACCTCTGAGCGACACCCCCCCAATGCTGTTTTTTATTCTTAGTTATTTATTTTGTTTTGTTTTGTTTGTGGCACTGGGAATAGAACCCAGGACCATTCTACCTTTGAGCTACACCCCCAGCCCTACTTTTATTCTTTATTGTTGAAACAGGGTCTCACTGAGTTGCAAAGGGCCTCACTAAGTAGTTGAGACTGTCCGTGAACCGTGATCCTCTGGTCTCAGCCTCCCGAATGCTGGGATTACAAGAGCGCACCACTGATCTTTTCACTATTTCCATATTTTTGCCTTTTCCGATTGGCTTCTTTCACTTAGTAAGATGTATTCCGGCCTCTTCCATCTTTCCACGGAGGATTCTTCTTGATACAGTTTTTGAATTGGTAAAATATCTCTATGGCTAAACACCATTTCAAAGGCTGTAGTCATCCAGGTTAGGGGTTATGGCTCAGAGAGGAGATAGAAATGAAGAAATGGATTGAAGAGATTTTGAAAGCATAAGCTTCTTGGCTTCAGTGGCTGATTTAGATGCAATGGGAAAAGAGTGGAAGTTAAGGATGATATCCCACTTTTTAACTTGAATATCTGGGATGAGACCCAGGGCCTTGCACATGCTAGGCAAGTGCTCTGACACCAAGCTACACCCCCAAAAATAGTGTTGCTTTTTACTAAGAGGGCACACAGGTAGAGCACCAGGTTTATAGGGTAAGAGAGGTTGTTAAGCTTCAGCTTTATAAAAGCCTACCAAGCCTGATGTGGTAGTGCACACCTACAGTCCCAGCCTCAGGAGGCAATAGCATCTTAGCATGACCCTGTTTCCAAAAAAAGGCTGGGGTGTAGCTAGTAGGTAGAATCCCCCTGGGTTCAATTTTAGTACAGAATGAAAAAGAAGAAGGAGGAGGAGGACAAGGAGGAGGAGAAGAAAGAGAGATCTTACTAGACCTAATTTGAGGAAATTACTCTGGATTGATTTTAGTTTGCTTTTGCCAAGGGTATACATGACTTAAAAAGGTTTTTTTTTTTTTTTTTCGCGGTACTGGGAATAGAACCCAGGGGCATTCTACCTCCAAGATACACCCCCCAGCCTTATTTTTTTATTGTTTATTTTGAAACAGGGTCTCACTGAGTTGCAAAGGGCCTCACTAAGTAGCTGAGGCTGTCCGCGAACCACCATCCTCCTGTCTCAGCCTCCCAAATGCTGGGATTACAAGCGTGCGCCACCGCACCTGGCTTTTAAAAATAGTTTTAACACTAATTTCTTAGCTTTGAGGTATTTACTTCATGATTATCTTTTCTACTCCCCAAAATAATGTGAGGCCAGGCCAAGGTTAAAAACCTTAAGTGGGGCTTGTCCTTTTCCCCCACCCGAAGACCAGGCAGACCCTGACACGCTTCCTAAGGTGTCTTTGCTGATGGGTGGATATTTTCGAGGCCGCCCTGTCACGAAGGACGCAGGTCCAGGATGGTCACAGTCCACCCCCACCCTGTGTGGCTCAAAGTGGTGCCTTGGGTCCTCCCCTCCTGCTAAGACTGCAGGTACCGCACATTTAGCTCTGGGCTTTATTTCCTTGTTTGTTTATGGTTGCTGGGAATGCCCTGACTGTCTCAAGAACCACATTATGCATTAGCAATAGTCATTCTTTTTAACATCTCTGTGTGTTTTGTAGCAGGATGGAGTTCAGGACATTTCATCCTCCGTATTGCCAGAAATGGAAGGCTGTGTCTTTAGAAGAGATAGGGTTATTTTCTTCCATGACAGAAATATTTCCAAAGGCCCATTTTTAAAGCACTCTCTCTCCCTCCCCATACCAAGAGTACCTTCTGGAAAAATGTGCACTTCTTATTAATCGGGAAAATACCACATTTATCTTTCAAGGATAGACTCCGAGTTTCTATGCCTTCCAAAATTATTTGCGAAGTAGTGTACTTACTATTATTTGCGATCATAGAAAAGACTAGCGAAATTGGAAAATTTGCGATTTTTGTAAAAAAATAAAGTGCGACCCCACGGTTTGGCTGAATTTTAGAGTGTTTTCTTGGACACATTCCCTCTGAGTGACTACTACTTAAAAGTTGTGTTCATAAAAGTGGCCGCATTGATGATATCCTGAAGCAAATAACAGTATGTGGCAGTACGCTGAACCAAACAAGAAGCCAGGGCAACTCTACCAACCTCTCTGCACTAAAGAAAATCTTCTATTCCTTCAGGGTCCACTCCTCATAGAGCACGACAGAGGGCCCAGACAAGCAGAACACAAGAGAGGTTACCAGTATTGATCTTCATATTAAATATTAGTGAAGCTCAATTTCTTCCTTATTTTTAGAAGAAAATTAACTAGACAAGGATATCTTAATATTTTCTTCCCTTTGCTCAAAGGATTGTCTTGTATTCTCTGAGAAGAACCTTACCCCATTTTGTAGAACACTGTTTGAGGAGGGTGTTAGGGTTTTAATTGTGTCTCTTAAAGATATGTTCATGTTCTAATCCTCAGGAACCTGTGAATGATCTCTTATTTAGAAATAGGGTAATTGCAGATGTAATTAATTAAGATGAAATCACACTGGAGAAGTCACACGTAACCAACGTGACCGGTTTCTTTCCTAATAAAAGGAGAATATGTGTTCACAATAAAGAACATGTAGCCAGGCGGACACCTGTAATCCCAATTCTTGGGAGACTAAGACAGAAGGATTGCAGGTTCAGGGACAGCCTGAGCAATTTAGTGAGACTCTCAGCAACCTAGCAAGACCCTGTTCCCAAACAAACAAGCAAAAAATATTTTAAAAAGGGCTGGGGGTGTAGCCTAGAAGTAGAACACCTCTGGATTCAATTCCCAATACTAGGAGAAAAAAAAAAAAAAAACAGAGAGAGTGTGGAGGTCTGCCAATACTTCCGTTTTAGATGTCTGGACTTCAGAACAGTGAGACAATACATTTTTACTATTTAAAGTCTGGTTGTTTGTGATACTTTGTTATAGGGGCCCAAGCAGACTGCCACAGAGGGATCCAGAGACTGACAGAAGAAAGTTCCTAGAGGCAGCAGGAGGAGCAGTAGGCGAGCCCGACCCACACACCTTAGCAGGCGAGAGCTTCGGGAGGAGGGTGTGGGCAACGGCTTTGAGAGCTTCCTGGAGGCCCAAGGATGTGATACAGGTGCTGGGATGTGCAGGCTCTGCGGAGGCATGGAGGCTGATACAGGAATTACGCAGCCCAGAGGGATGGAGGTGCACCCGGAGTTAGAGCTAGATGCTCTGGGCAGTTCAGTGGGCACAGTCGGGAAGGACCCAAAATTCCCATTCCTGCCTTCTTGGGCTTCCCTTCGTTGGCATTTGAATTTCTTCCATTGTCTTCTAGATGCTTCTATGTGTTCCTGTGACACAGACAAGCCTTCCAGGTGCCCCATCTATGCGGCTTCCTTCCCTTTGCTCTCCTACACTGAGGCCAGTATGGTCCCCTCTGCTCAGATACAGGACATTCTGCCACACTCCAGTTACCACTTTAGGGGCCCACTTCTAACCCATTAGTAAAGTATTACATACTAACAATGGTTGGAAAAACTGATATTATGAAATTTAAAAAAAAAAAACAGTTGTAGAAAAGCTCTATTTAAAATGTTTCCATTTTTATGATGCCCCCCCCCCCGTCCCGGCCCCCAGTCAAACAAATAAACTAGTAGAAGATGTGGCCTCTGGCCGGAGCCTGGGCTGCTGGAGCAGGAGGGAAAGACAACTTTTCACTTCTGCTATTATACTTAAAACTTTTGTACCAAAGATAAATACATTACATTTTTAAAATTATTTTTAAAATGAAACGTCAGTCTTTGTATTGGGAACGTCTTTGACAACTTAATAAAAGACATGACATGAACTCTGGGCACTGGCACAAAGAGATGTGCTCAACATAGAATCAGATATCAGAGAAAGGTCATGAAGATGAACTGACCTTGTCTCCCAGAGGGGGGCCCTCTCCTTTGAAGAGGGTCAGTATCTTCCTCTGAGCCCAAAAAAGAGAGCTCTGCTATGGCAGCTCCCACGAAAGGATAGGTCTACTCATTTATTCATTCAATTACCCAAAAACTGTTTATGGCGTGCCTACAACGTCATGCCCTGTGCTGTTTTGGGAATAAAGTGAGTGAAGAAGTGAACCAGCTTCTGATTTTGTTTCCACAAAAGTGGAACAGAAAGCCAGGCATGGTGGCACATGGTTGTAATCCCAGCATTTGGGAGGCTGAGACCGGATGATTGCAGTTTGTGTACTGCCTCAGCTACTTAGTGAGGCCCTTCAAAGCTCAGTGAGACCCTTGTGTGTGTGTGTGTGTGTGTGTGTGTGTGTGTGTGTGTGGCACTGGGGGTGGAACCCAAGGACTTTTCTACCTCCGGACTATACTCCCAGACCTATTTTATGTTTTATATGGAAACAGGGTCTCACTAAGTTGCTGAAAGCCTCACTAAGTGGCTGAGGCTGGCTTCGAACCTGTGCGATCCTCCTATCTCCTGTCTCAACCTCCTAAGCACTGGGATTACAAGAGTGCACCACCATGGCCAGTAGTGAGACCTTTTTTCAAAATAAAGAATTAAAAAATAGGGCTGGGGGTGTAGCTTGGAGGTAGAATGCCCCCGGGTTCTGTCCCCAGTACTGAAAAAAAAAAAAAAAAAAGTGAAACAGCTTCTGTTCTCATAGAGATTAGTTTCTAAAGGAATTCAGCCCTTCAGAATACAGGCTGGTAAATGTCATATGGAAAAAGTACAAAGGGGCTATGTCTATTAAATTTATTCTGTTTATATCTTCCATCTTAGAAAAACTTCTCTCTACTTGCCCATTTTCTCATTCCCCTTTGCAGAAAAGTTCCTTGGAGGAACTGCTTCTTATTGTGGTCTCCAATACTTGTTCTCTATTTGCTCTTAAGGCAAAGTTAACCACCCCCTTAGCACCACCTGCCTGTGGCCCAGAAGGCCAGTGACCCCGTGTTGCCAATGCAATGGTGATCTCCAGGCCTCACCCGCACACTGATGGCAGCACCAGCACAGCTGGCCGTGTTCTTTTCCTCCATGTACTTCCTTTACTTGAGTCCCCAGGACACATGCTCTTTTCCTCCTTCTCCCCTGAATGCCACTTCTCCCTCTCCTTTACAGGTTCCTTATCTTCTCCCAACTTGTTAACATTGGCATGCCCCCAGAGCTCAGACCTTGGTCTCTTTGTATTCCCTCCTTTGGTGATCTCATGCAATCTCATACCACCAACATGCTAATGACCCCTCAGTTGATTTCTCCATCTCAGACCTCACTCTTGGCCTCCACATTAATACATCTAACCTGCTACTTGGATATGTAGTTAATATCTCCTGCTACACATGCCTGATACTAAGCTCTCAGTCTTCCTAACTCCCGCCCTACAACCTGTTCCACCCACAGCCTCCCCTCTTAGTTGATGACAATTGTGTCATTTTTGGTGCTCATATTCAGAACTGAGGAACAGCAAGCCGGGCACAGTGGCACATGCTTGTAATCCCAGCACTTGGGAGGCTGAGACTGGAGGATCACAGTTCGCAGACAGCTCAGCTACTTAGTGAGGCCTACTTAGTGACTCTCACATTTCACATGAATCAGTCAGGAATTCCTACTTTCTCAATCTTCAAGTTATATCCAGAACCCAATCACTTCTCCACTGCTATTACCCAAGGTGGGTTCACCCTTGCCTCCTACCTGGATTACTGTAAAGCCCTAATATGATTTCCATGTCCCTCAGAAAAAAGTTCCAAGCACTTATAATATCTAGGTAGGCAATGCATGTTCTCTGTCTCCTGCCGCATCTTATATCTCAGGTCATCTCCTCCCTTTCTTGCCCTTTCTCCTTCTCTTCCAAACACACTGGCACCTATCACTTCCTGATATGCGGAATAATCTATTTATGCAGGATGTCAAAAGAGGATATGTGTGTCAGTGCTATGAAAAAGAAATAGGGGGTTCAGAAGTGGCAGAGATGGAAAAAAGTAGAATCGGCCAAGGCAGGAGTCAACAGAAAGATAACTGAAGGAGACGAGGGCATTAATCATGTGGACACAGGGAGAGAGATCTGGGTTCTTTCTCCTTTGGAGACCATGAGGAGTTGTAGGGATTCTCAAAAGCTTCTGGCACTTACAAGGTACCCAGTAGATAGTTAATGAATGTGGGACTAAATTTTCTCACTCACAAACTCCTCGTGTTGCTTAATTCTCCGTTTTTAGTAATGTTCTTTGCTACTTCACTTGATTTTTGAGGCATATATCTAGAATCTCAGTTTTGAGCACCATTGACTAGATTTTTACTTTAAGTAAGATTTTTACTTTAATCTAATCATTAAAAAAATAAAAAGACTATAGTGTGCTTACAACACCAGAAGCACTGACAGGAAAAAAAAAAAAAAAAAAGGACAAGCCTGAAAGAGAGATTGATTTCAACCCTGTAGGTTTGCTTCAACCCTGGAATCTAAACCATACCTGTTCTGACATGAATCATGAATGAAACTGGAAAGATATAATTCTGAGAGTTCACATGGCAATCACCCATGACTCTATGAATGGTATTACCATTCCTAAACTTGAAACCAGAAGGTTAACGAATTCTTTGTTTAGGATGGCGTTAAGCCATCTCTACACATGAGTTACTTTCATATAGAAAGCTTAGTGACTTGCACGATCCATTAAATCAACATCAGCTTCTCAGGTACTTAGTTGGCAAAGCTATGTGACTACTGTTTAAGAACAGAGGCCTGGAATCACACAAACACGCTGAAAAACAGGAAGCAAACACTCTGGGAATCGCTATTGAATTTGTGATTAATATCATATCTGATTAGGTATCATTCATGTAATCTTTTCAATACTGTGGAAAAAAGAGAATGCTCTATAGAATACAAGGATTGAAATTAGATTGTCTATCACACCTATTCCTAATGCTAACATCAACAGTACATTAGAATGAATATGACCCATGTCTGACATTCCCTTTTTATTTCATTCACTTGGTTCCGAAGAGAGGGGCTATGATTTCAGACCACCCGAGGTTCCACAGTGCAAAGTTATCTTTGCTAGACATACCCCAGAAAACATGAGACCTGGGAGTGCCAGCAGGATTCACCCTAGCTCCTCACAGTGGTGTGCTGGAGCCTATGTTTAAGAACTGAGGGGTAAATTCTCAAGAACTTTGATGAGCTGTTTGACATGACACTGATAGCTTGAACTCCACAGTGGAAGTATTTTCACCATGGAAATTGGCAGTCACTACAAATGAGCCCCTCTCCTCCCTGCCACCAATTGCAAAAAGCCAGATGTTAATAACTGTTTACCAAAGCCAGATGTGGTGGCACATGCTTTCAATCCCACTACTTGGGAGGCTGAGACAGGAGGATGGCAGGTTTGTGGCCAGCCTCAGCAACTTATTTACCAGGATGCCACTGGTCCTATGGTTGTGTCAAGTGGTTTTTTGTTTTTTTTTACAGACCACGCCTACCTCAAGTGGGCTTTCAAACTCACATTTTTCAACTGTCTGGATATTTTAACTTTCTATAGTAGATCATTTATATGTGTAAAATATTTTTTATGTTTTGGATTTATAGTTTATGGATGAACTATTTACAAGCATGACTACTTCATTGGGTGAGGGTTTTGAAAGATTTTTTTTTTTTTTTTGAACCCAGGGGCATTCTACCTCCAAGCAAAGCGATACCCTCAGCTTTATTTTTTATTCTTTGTTTGGAAACAGGGGTTCACTAAGTATCTGAGGCTGTCCACAAACCCGGATCCTTCTGTCTCAGCCTCCCAAATGCTGGGATTACAAGGGTGTGCCACCATGCCCGGCGGGTTAGGGTTTTAAATCTATTTTCACAACTCCGTTCATAACTACATGGACTGGCTGGTAATTGCTAACTCTGTCCCCATCTCATGGATATTTTCATAGCCTCTAATATTAATATAATTTAGTTGTGTAAGCTTCAGCTTCCTCACTTATGAAACTAGGATAATAGTACAAATGGCTCATTTAGTTGCTGAGAATATTATAAGAATAACATGTTAATAATATAGCACAGTGCTTGGCGCATAGCAATATTTCAGTAAGTTTCTGTTGTAATGTGTTGACAGTAATAGTGTGTAAGCTATACAGTCATCAAGTGTGAAATGTGGTACTTTGGTGAACAAATATTTTGACAAATTCCTGTGTAGCTTTGGAACACAACTGAACTGTTTGGTACTTAGTGGCTTGGATATTAGAGGTGGGGGAGTCTCTGTTTGAGTTTATATGTTTGCTGGTAGAAGAATGTCAGTTGAGAAATTACCTTCATACTCTCCAAGTAACATTGGGTATTTCTTAGATCAGGCATACCAAGCCCAATATTTGAGGGCTGTAAGACTGAAACATTGACTCTTTCATATCTTCTCATCTCTCTTCAAACTTCCCAAAGCACCATTTCCTCCCTGCTTCCTGTCCTTTTTTTTAACTGAGGATTATGGCTCATGAGAAAATAGAAGCGATCCAGTTTGGACTTTCTCTTTTGCCTTCCACTAAGTATGCCAACCTATACAACCTGTACCAGTGTTTTTAACCTTTGTCTTGTTACTACAAATGACGTGTCCAAACGCCTCAGAGATCATATCCAGCCTCTGTCCTCACCTTCTCAAGGACTTAACTCTTAGACATGTCTCTCTTCTCTGTTTCATCAGCCGTTCTTTCTCTATTGGACAATTCTTCTCCCAGCTGTAAAAAATGTCTTAGTAGTTCCCACCTTAAAAAACAAAAGGCCGTCTACTGGTGTCTGTCCACTCTCCAACTGCTCTCTCATTTCTCAGTTCCTCTAGTACCATGTTGACCATATCTACCACTTTCCATTCCCTCTCAAAACTACTTTAGTCAGCTCTCTCTCCTCCAAACTGGTGGAAACTGTCTTGCCAAGGCTATTGATAGCATCCATGATGCGAAACCCAATGGTTACCCATCTGTCTGTGCTTCTCCATCTTTCAGTGGTACCTGGCAGCCTTCACCTTTGAAAAGCCATCCTCTCTTGGCTGCTGGTTGCCACATTCTTTGGTTTTCTGCCTATTCTCTAGCCATTCCATTTTGTTCTTTGCTGGCAGCTTCTCTGCTTGATTTCTAATGGTTGCAGTACTTAAGTCTTGGCCCTTTGTCTTCTTCTCCAATATGTCACATCTGGTTCCATGGCTTTAAGTTCCATTTATTTGCTCCTAATTCCCAAACTGGTGTTTCCAGCCCCACTTTTCAGTGAGTTTCAGTTCTGTAATGTAGACTTCCTGCCTACATCCTCAATTGAATGCCCAACGGGAAGCTCTAACTGATATGACCAAACACAACTCCTGACCCTGCTTCAAAACATAGCTCCTCTAGTCACTCCCACTCAGTAAATGGCACCATATGCCTCCTCGCTTAATGCCCACTCCATGTTTCCAATCAGCAAGTTGGCTCTTTGCCTAGACTATACACAATCCTGTTCAGCACCTCCTGCTTTCTTTCTTGATCATTTATAATCATTTCTTCCCCTGGCACCAGAACGACCTTTCTGGTATATAAATAAGACCACATCATCCTCTGCATAATAAGGTTTCTATTGGACTATAATCCCAAGTCCTTACTTTGGCCCTGCTGGCTCTCCTGCGCCAGTCTCAGCCTTCCTCTCCAACCTGGTCTTGTTCGTATTATTATCCTATGTGCCTCAGCTGCCCTGGCCTTCAGTACGATTCAAGCCAAGCTGGACTTCCCCTAGGTCCTTTGCATTCACAGTGTTCTGCTCCACACCTACACATGGCAGGCTCCTTCCTGTCATTCAGATCTTAGTTCAAGTCACTTCTCCAGAAAGGCCTACTTTGACCATCCTATCGACAGCAGCCCTCTCCTCCCTGTTCTCTAACACACACTCTTCTGATTTTCCTCACACACCATTGTCTGAATTTCCCTAGGTCACTCATTTGAAAACTTTGTCTCCTCCTTCCCAGAAAGAACTCTTGCTGAATGAAATTAAGCTCCATGAGAGCAAGCTCTTTGTCCATCCTGGTTTGTGCTGTTTCCCCAGCACTGTCTCACACATCACTGTGACTAACCAATAATTGCTGTAGGGATGAATGAACATTGTAGACACTCAACAAAGACATTCCATGTAGTTGAGGAGACTGTCTATTACAATGCTCACTGTCCTTCATGTGTGGCCACACCCATATGAGATATAGATTTCAGAATGCTGTGTCAGGAGAACTTCTGACTTTTGCTTCCAACATTAAAGCTGTCAGTGATCATTTCCATGTGTTTATTAAGAAACCGAAAGCCAAACTTTCAAACTCAAGGGCAGCAGTCACAGTTTCTCCAACAGCAAATATGTATTCTCCCTTCCTCTCAGGTCTCTTACTTTTGTCAGAACTATGGTAACACGATTTGTTACAAGACACCTCCATTTCTTTTTGGACAGAAGTGTGATTTGGAAGGGAAGGAAAGATGGGGAAAAGTTGATTAATGGCTACTATACTATAGTTAGAAAGGAGAAGGACGCTCTAGATTCTATTTACACGGTGACTATAGATAATGATAATGTATTGCATATTTTTATTTATTTTTTTTTGTGGTGGCACTGGGAGTGGAACCCAGAGGCTTTCTACCTCTGGGCTATACTCCCACACCTATATTATACTTTATTTGGAAACAGGGTCTCACTAAGTTGCTGAGAGCTTCACTAAGTAGCTGAGGCTGGCTTCAAACCTGTGCAATCCTTCTGTCTCAGCCTCCCAAGCATTGGGATTACAAGCGTGTGCCACCACGCCTGGCATATTGTATATCTTTTAAAAAGCTAGAATAAAGGATTTTGAATTTCACCATAATAAAGTGCTAAGTGTTTGAGGAGATAGATATATGCTTACCCTGATTTGAACATACATGATGTGTACATGTATAGAAACATCACCTATCACTCTATAACTGTGTACAATTTCATGTACCTGCTTAAAAGTTTTAAAAATGATGTGAGATTTAAATAAAAACATCCTAGGTGTGAACAATGAGACTTGACAGTTGCCTGCTGGGATGTTGACATGGAGCAGCGTGAGGCTGGACGGAAGCTTCCTGGTTGGAAGATTGTATGTGGAAGTCTGAGTGATCTTTATTGTGTTGCGTTATTCACTGTGATTCATATTTGGGGATTCCCCAAGGTTGCTTTAGTTCAGGATGGACTTAGCTGCTAAGAACACAACCATCTGGGTGTGAGGGGGTTTCGGTTGATTTGCATTTATTGACTTGATGAGTGTCACTTTAGAGTCAGTGGATCCTGAGAGTTAATTATTCTCTCGGTGCTCCATGCCTAAGAAGTGGGAGATGTACACCTTTTAGTTCAGCCTTAAAATGCTATGCCTTGATCTCAAGTAAGTACACAGACTACACCCTTCTGAGGTTCAAAGGAATTATTCTTAATTACTGTTTAGGTCGAGGGGTGTTTTGAAGTTTATAGAGCATAATACATACATGCTTTTCCTCAGCATGACAAAATTAAAATGTAGCTCTTTCCAAGTCCAGAGTGCAGAGTGTGTTGGTATTTTAATATTTTAATTTGTTGAAGATATATATATATATATATATATATATATATACATATATCTTGTTGCAACATCATTCATAAAACAGCAACAGGAAACCCATTCATGACTCATTATTACTGAAAATTTGTTGATAGTTGTACTAGATAAATATACATGATATAAAGAATATCTACATGATAATCTATAAGGGCATAATCTCTTTGAAAGGAGTAGCCCCTATCTTCTAAAAATAATGTCATTGCATTCATTTAAAATTGCATACATTTAAAAATTTCCCCTAGTTAAGCACTGAAATTAATTAAAATTTAACATTTAAAATCATGTTTTAGTTTTAATGAAAATTTAAACATTAGATAGGTTTTGAAAAAGTGACATGAAGAAAAAAATTTGTAAAACTATTCTTTTCCAAAAAACAAAAATCCAAGTCCTCTGGTAATCAAATTAAAAACAACAACCAATCAGTCAATGAATTCTGTATTATTATGTCATGCAAGTAACTAATGTTTAAGATTAACTTGTGTGTAGTGTGTGTGTGTATGTGTGTGTGTGTGTGTGTGAGCATATGTGTGTGTGTGAGAGAGAGAGCATATGTGTGTGTGTGTGTTACAAGGAATTAAACCCAGGGGCATTCTACCTCCAAGATACACTCCAACCCTTTTTTGTTTTTTTATTTATGTACTTTTGAAACACAGTCTCTCTAGGTTGCTCAGTGTCTCACTATGTTGTTAAGGTTGTTATTAAACTTGTGATCCTCCTGTCTAAGCCTCCTAAATACTGGGATCATAGGCGTGTGTAACCACACCCAGCTAAGATTAACTTTTTAAAATACACATTTTATTTGCATTATGTGGGTTTAACTTAATATAAGAATCAGGGTTTATATAAAGATGTATGAATTTGACTGGCTATTTTATGAAAGGATTCAAAATAGTATGTCAGAAGCTGGATGTGGTGGCGATATAACTTTTTTATTGTGGTACTGGGGATTGAACCCAGGGCACTCTACCACTGAGTTATACATCTAAACTACTTTATTTTTAAATTTTGAAATAGAAGCTTTTTAATTTAATGCCATCATGTTTATTGATCTTCCTTTTTACTATGGAACCAGATGAGGTGTCCATCAAAGATGAATGGTTTATAAAACTGTGGTATGTACACACAGTGGAATTTTACTTGGCCAGAAGGAAGAATAAGGTTATGTCATTTGCAGGAATGTAGATGACTATTGTGCTGAAATTAGCCAGTTTTAGAAGTAAGATTTGGACATTCTACGGAGCACCCATCATAAAGGTTAGGGTATTTTCCAAGTGCATTTGAAAGTGAGATTTGGCAGAAGTTATTTTGTCTGCAATGTTCTTTTGTTAGGACAAGTAGCAACTATCGACATTGAGTAATCAGTAACATTGAACCAGCCACATAATTTACTAGTAATTTAATAATTTAGTCAAGAATGTTTACTCAATATCTTGCCAGAACTTTAAAAAGTCTCTTGGAGATCTGGAAGGGCTATATACAGGGCAAGTAAAACCATCATTTAAAATCTATACAGATTTATTTGCTATGTTTTCAACTCAAAAGCAAAAAGCTTTTTTTTTTCAATCTATTTTACAGTGCTGAAGTTTTGAAAGTCTTTTGCCTCATTGTTTGTGCATATCCTGGTTTTCTGGCTAAGATAAGGAAATTCAAAGGTTCAGGAAAGCTTCCTACGGAATCAGATGGTTTTACTGATGCCTAAACCAAATTCCTGGTTTTTATCTAGCCTCCAGGCCTTAAAAGAGGTCATCAAGAGCTTCTGAAAATGCACTAAGAATTTTTTTTTAAAGAGTCTGTCTTGTATCACGAGCATACAGGGCCATCAATCTTCTCATTAAAGAGAAGGCAATAGAGAGCTTTGCATAAGGCTCAGTAACAAAGGTTAACTTTCTTCACCAGGTGAAACCCATTGGTCTTTCTTGATGTTGATCAAGCTCATTAGCATCCTCTGAGTTATCACGGAGTATCTCCCAACAGTGTTCTCTTCCCTGTTCTGGGAGATCCCCTGAGAATCAGGTCTGAGGTCAGCATCCTGGGGAAGTCTTGTTTTGTTCCTGACCATGACCCTCCCTGCTTTTTGCCCTCTCTTTCCATATGGAAACTAAGGGCACACTCCATATGTCATAGATAAGTGACAGCCCGTAAATGCCAAGGAAGTCAGAGAGAGAGAGAGAGAGAGAGAGAGAGAGAGAGAGAGAGAGAGAGAGAGAGAGAGAGAGAGAGAGACTGACTGACTCAGTTCAAGAGATACTGGTAAACTCAAGATTGCTATAAACAAACACAAAACAACCTTCAGCAGGGAAGATTAAAATTGTTTCTGTAAGAGGAAAGTGACATTCCTAGAAGTTTAAATTACCAATAACTAGAACAATTTACATAAGGGTCTGTGGTTATTTGTAACAGAAGCTATCTCTTCTTCCCACTTGTCTTCTTCTTACTCTAGTTTTCCAGGATGGAGTCATTAGACAGATTACTAAAAATGCAGATGGTTTTAAAATGAGTGCCAAAGATGACCTATTTATTTTTTAAATGCTCTTATGCAATGTGTTTTAGTTTTGAATGTGGATAGAGAAGAGGGTGTGAGAACTGCCTGGGGTCTTTTCTTCCTAGGGCTGTGTATGAGCTCCGGGTGGTGAGCCCTTCCTCGTGACCCTGTGGCCACACATGTCTTGGCCAGCTATCTGCCTTGGAATCTGAACAAGGGGAGAATGGATGATGTCCTGAGTCTCTCCATGGAACTATTGACTGGCTTTGTTGGCTAGGCTCCCCAGGAAGTCATTGGACATGGAATTCGTAACCAGAGCTTCCTTGGAAGGAAGGAGTGTCCAAAAGGATTGTTTTCTGTGTAAATTTTAGATTTCATGTGCTCATTCTTATTCTTATCTTCCTGAAAGATCATCTTCATCATTAGCATCATCTAAGTTATCAGTGAACATCTTCCATCTGTGGTTCCTTTCCTGTTCTGGCAGGTCCCCTGGGTATCCTTTGCCTCCCTGGTATTACATCTCACCTGAATGCAGCCCAGGAATGGATACCCAATCTTGGGATTATCCCTTCATGTAAAGTTATCTTTTGACCTTTTGCTTTCTCGAATACCACCCATACCTGCAATACTACTACACAGTCTAGTAAGTAGCTGTCCAATTGAGCTATATAAGCTAGCTTCCCCGCCTTACCCAGAACACAAGTTCCTTGGAAGCAGGGGCCAAAGGCAGAGAGGTGATAGCCTTTTGTGTTATTTGACATTTCTTTATCATGTGTGTGTATAGCCTAATAAAACAAATTTATAAGAAGCACATAATCACTTCTGGTTGCCTATATTGTAAAAAATAAGAAGCAAAACAAAACAAAGTATTTTACATAGATTCAGTATAGTAGCAAAGGAAAGTCCATTTAGGGTTGATAAGTACCCTTTGCTCTACAGAGAAGATAAAAATAGAAAAGTGATAATCATTAATAAAAACAAACCAAATCTGTCCGGCTAAATGCTAATAATAGTGATTTTACTTTCTATAGGGGCCTTCCAGATCAAAAGCTCTGCTGTGTACTCAAATTAGTGCTATTTACTTAGTTGCTCTCAAATGGGAATCAGCAGACATCATCAAGTTTCTAGCCTGGAAAAATCCATAAAGGCCACTGGACACAGACACCATGGGACCATCATTCAGACAGTTCATAAAAATAACTTGCCCAACATTTTTGGAACCTGATGCAAGCTATACTTGTGGCTCTGTCTGTTTCCTTTGCTTTATCCAGTAACAACTGAAAGTCACCAGGGCTATGATAATTTGGATGCTAGGAGACATCAGAACAGCAGAAGGCTGCAGTTAACTCAACAGCCAATTACGTGGGGGAGACAGTGCCATTGAAGGAAAGTCACATTTAAGATTTAGTCAGGGAGCTAGGTAGTGAGGGGGGATTTAAAGAGATATTTAAGCCCAGAATAAAGTTGATTGAGGTACAAGTGTTTGAACAGCAACATAATCCCAAGACCATTTTACCTGTGTTCATAATGGGGTGGAGGTTGTACCAATTTTGTATCACAGGGAAACACAGAACAAACAATCATAATTAATTCACTCTAATAACCAAACAGAATGTATCCATCTATTCAAAAATATTTCTTGAACACCTATAACATGCTAGCATTCTATGGAATTCAAATACACATCAATGATTCCCTGATTTTTATCAGTTTGAAGTCCAGTACTGAGTTCAGATCATACGTGTTAGTACTATATGAGAGGTATAATTTCCTCTGACTTTTCAAAGGATGGAGAGAGATCACTTCCAGTTGGAGTGATTATGTAAGTTTCTGTTATAGAGGAAGGCACTTGGAAAGGAGGTATGCTTTATTTATTTATTTATTTATTTATTTATTTTTTCAGGTCTGGGGATGGAACCCAGGGGCATTCGACCTCTGAGCTACACCCCCTGCCCTATTTTTTATTCTTTATTTTGAAACCAGGTCTCACTGAGTTGCAAACGGCCTCACTTAGTAGATGTGGCTGTCCGCGAACCATGATCCTCTGGTTTCAGTCTCCCAAATGTTGGGATTACAAGTGTGCGCCACCACGCCCAGCCGCTTTATTTTTTAAAAAAATCCATTTTTAAATTAAAGTATAGCACCCACATAAGGGCGTATGCTGCACGAAGCATATAGACTCACTGAATTTTTACAAACTGAATACACTAGTTGTGTAACCAGCACCCATATAGAGTAGCACAGTACTTTGGAAGACCTCTTGGGCCCCTCAAGCCCCATTTCAACCACGCTTGGGAGAGCAGGATTTTATTACATGAATATAGAGAAAGAAAAAAATGATTAACATGTTTAAAGAGGTGGACATGGAAAGCCAGGACCCATGTTTGAGGAATGGGGCTGGCCAGTATTTTGCTTGGATTGCCAGCTGGAAAATTAATTGGGTTGGGTCCATGTTGCATAGTTTAATGCCAAGTAAAGAAGTTAGATTTTATTCACACGCTGCAAAGGTGTTTGAGCAAAGGAGTAGTATTTTGCAAGACTTTTTGATGATGGCTAGTGATTTATTGGTGATGGAAGAGGTGAGCAACTGGAGGTTGGGATACTGGTTGGGAAACTTTTATAATAGTCCAAGCATGAGATAATTTTGGCTCTGCAGTAGCAGTGGGGCTGGAGAGTTACTGGCCATCCGCAGACTCTAAAGAGCCAATATAAACCGGATGACTGTGGATCTTGAGGAAAAGGGGGGGTTGAAGAAAGTTTCCTCCTGTAGGTCTAATAAAAAAAATTCAATAATTTTCTCTGGTACTTGTTATTTACTTTTTGTTAAGTATTGACACAGTCATTGGGTACTGTGTAAGAGAGTTCTGCAAACTTTCTTACACTATTTGGATAAAACCTCGAGTGATTCTAAGGAAATTGTAAAGAAAGGAACTGCCCTTCCAGACAAAAAGAGTCCTTTGTTAAAATCGTGAACTGTTTGTCTTTTCAAATGGGTGAATGCTAGAATAAACATTTTGCAGGGAAAAACTGACTCCAAGGAAGATTTTTCTGAACTATCACATTAGTATAAAATTATTGGGTGCTGCTCACCAGATTGTTCCTTTATCCTTTCCTTAAGCGGTTTTCACTAATATCCAGATTTCTGAGTAGGATAAATTAATTTCATTGTATACTTTCATCTGCAATGTTCCTATAGGAAAAGAGCATAGATTTTTTGACATTTTTTTTTATCACTTAGGCCATGTGAGCAAATTTTATTTATTCGTGGCACGCCCCCGTTCCATTTCTCTCCTTCCAAAGCAATGGGTTCTTCACTCAACACATGCTTTAACCCCTAACATGTGTTTGTGGTTTGCTTTACTGTAATGCCTGTCGAAGAAGTCTGTTCTTAACTGTATGTCCTTTTTAATTACCATCTTATTTCTTAGAAGCTGTTTCTAGCTTTTTTTTTTTTTTTAATGAGTGTAGCTGTGGTACTGGGATTTGTATTTTAAAACATCAGAAGGCGGAAGGGAAACTGATCTTAAAAGCTGGTCTGCGTGCAGGTAATTCAGAGTCTTTTCGGGGTCCCAATGTAAGAAGAGAAGTTTACCAGGGAACAAGCACGTGGATAGGAAGAGGAGCGGAGTGCGGGAAGATGAGCTCTGGCCTTGAAAGGACCCCGCGCTCTCTCTAGACCTCTCGGGTGGGCAGGGCTAGAGCCTCGAAGCCGGGCCCTCGCGCCTCTCCCGGCGGCTGGCAACACACCTTCGATGCTCTCCTAGCCAAAGTCCCTCAACTCTTCCTCCGGCCAGGAGAGGAAGGGTGTTATTAAGTTTAAAAGGGAAGTCCCGCCCCCTTCCCGGATTTCGATTGGTCGGGGCCGGCCCCACCCCCTCCAGGCGGCGGGCTGATTGGCTGCGGGAGCGGACCGCCGCGGGCTGGAGCGGTGGGCCGCCGGGCCCCAGGTGGCAGGTGGGGCGGGCCGGTCCTCCCCGCCCGGCGGGCTCGCGTCCACACGCTGGAAGGTCCGCGCGCGGGCCAGGCGCCGCGTCCTCCCGGAGCCGGGCTGCGGAGAAGTGACCATGAAGAACCTCAGATCCTTCCTGTGGAAGCAGGACGCGCCCGGCCCCGCGTCCTCCGCCGCCGCCGCCAGCGCGGTGAGTCCCTCGGCCGCGCCCCGGGGCCCCCGCCGCGCCCCCAGCTCCCCGCGCGGACCCCGGACCCGCCTCGGGTCGGCGGCCGGAGCGCGGCGCCCCGCCGGCTGCGTGGACGGCGGGACTCTCCGCTGTGCTGTCACTGGGGAGATGGGGCTGTGAGCCGGGCCAGGGCTGGGGCGACGGTGCGAAGAGCCCGCCGAGCTTGGGTTTTGGCCCCGGAGGGAGCGGAGCCGGGAGGGGGCCCTGGACGTCCACCTGCGGGCAGCGCGGGCTGGACACTCCTCGGCTGCTGCGTGCAGCCCCGAGTGGAAGTCAGGGCCTCGCTTTAGTTGGCAGGAGAACAGGAATCTCGGGGAACAGCCTGACCACAGATGTTAGGATTTAGATAATTTGGCAGGTTAGAAGAATGGCAGTATCATCGAAATTCTGTGTTACTAAAATCAGTGTTATTTTGAAAAGTCTTGAGGAACCCGGGCGTGGTGGCGCACGCTTGTAATCCTAATATTTGGGAGGCAGAGATAGGAGGATCGCGGTTCTCAGACAGCCTCAGCTACTTAGTGAGGTCCTTTGCAACTCAGTGAGACCCTGTTTCAAAATAAAGAAGAAAAAAATTGAGCTGGGGGTGTAGCTCGGAGGTAAAATGTCCCTGGGTTCCATCCTCAGTCACACACACACACACACACACACACACACACACACACACACACACACACACACACACACAGTCTTGAGTCAAACAGAGGAAAGATAATGCTTAGACTGCCCAGTTACGTAGTGGTGGTCATTAAAAACGGACCTTTGTGATTTTACATAGATTTTACCAAAAGGCTATATGCTTTTTATGAGATTATGACTTAATCTGCATGTGCTGTTGAAGTAATTGAGATCTGTGCCTTTCCACTCCGCTATTTCTAGGATCATTTTACCTGCAAATAAAGGAAATTGTGGGAAGCTAGACTTTTAGATTCCCATTGCAAAAGATAAAAAGAAGGAATTCAGATGATATGATATTTGATATGTAATAAAACAAGAACGTGCTTTATAAGCTCATGGAAAAGAGATTCCTTTTTTGCTTTTTAAAAACCTGATAATTGGCAGAAATATGTAATAATATTGGAGGTCACCATAGTTGAGTTTAAAATTCAACCTTTTTGTAATAATTAACTGTTTTGTAAAATAGGTTGTGTTTTCAACTTTATAGAAGATACACTTTTCTCGATTTGTTAGCTATATTTCCCCCAGTATTGCTTGGTATTTACTAAAGATTTATATACCACTTGGAGATTGTATACCTTAATTTTATCCTGCTTTCTTTTCTAGAAATGGAGAGTATTTAGTTGTTACTGGTATTTTCATATGCCAGTTTGCATTTTATACATTTGGAACATGCTGTCTCTGAACTTAAACCTTTAGCACTCACTAAAACGAGCATTCTTTTGTTTTTCTCAAGTAATCTATAAAAGCTAAATACATGGTATAAAAAAAAACCTGTTGGCTTCAGAAAAAGCAAACATCCCTCAGTTGGATAAATATTAGAATGAATTATGTAAGATTTTAAAGTAAATGAGTGTGATAACTAATAAAAAAAAGCATTGAGAATAAAATGAATGCGTAAAAGTAGATTCCTTCTGCTTTTCAATCTGTATACACCATAATCTCTAATTTGGTCACATGTGTGTGTATTGTTTATTGTTATGTCTGGGTCTCTTTTTGCCTAAACATTTTTGAATAGATAACATAGCATATGGTATAATATTTGAAAGGAACAAAAATATTTACAGCAGAATATCCTTGTCTCTCATCCCTGGACTTCAGCCACCTTGCCCTATCCTCCTCAGAGGCCACTGGTGTTATTAGTTTCCTGTATGTTCCTTCAGAGAGAGATTAGTATATATAAACAAATACGAATGTAAATATTCATCCTCATAAGTGGGAGCGCACTGTATGTGGTGGTCCATATCCTGATTTTTAAAAGTTAATTGTAAATTAGGTCCATTCAGAGCTTCCCGTTCAAGTCTTCGACCGTAACATACAATGCTGTATATTTTAGGTATATACAATACAATGCTGTATATTTTAGGTGTGACTGTATGCATATGTGTGATCAATTTCTAAGTGGAATTGCTGGGTTAAAGGATAACCCAGCATTTGTAATTTTCAAGGATGTCAAATTCCCTTTCATTCATCATGCATCCAATGTATGAGAAAAATATTTTGAACTTTTGTTAAATGTTTTCAATTTTTTTTTTCTTTTGGGTACCAGGGAGAGAACCCAGGATCATTTTACCAGTGAGCTACACTTCTACCTCGTAATTTTTCTTTTTTGAACAAAGATCTTGCTAAATTGCCCAGGCTGGCCTTGAACTGTCTCAGCCTTCCAAGTAACTGGGATTAAAGTTGTGAGCCCCTGTACCTGACCTTTTCAAATTTTTTGATCTTTGCTAGACAAGATTATATCTCTGAATATTTGAGATTTGTATTTCCCTTATTATGAATTTAATTGAGCATCTTTTCATATACTTTTATTTACTTTCTGGTACTTGGGATTAATCCGAGGGCATTCTACCTCTGAGCCACACCCCCAGCTCTTAAAAAAAAAATTTTTTTAATGTTAAAACAGGGTTTTGCTAAGTTCCTGAGGGTCTTGCTAAGTTGCTGAGGCTGGCCTGGGACAGACCGTCCTCCTGTCTCAACCTTTCAAGTACTAGGATTACAGGAGTGTGCCACTGCACCCAGCAACTTCTCATACTTTTATAATCCTTTGCATCTTTTTTTTCTTGTGAACAGTTTATCCTTTATATTTTCCTATCGCATTACTTATTTTTATTAGTTTATATGTGCATCATATCAGGGAGATTTGCCCTTTTAGTATGAATAACATTAATTATTGGTAATTTGTTATGACTCTTTTAGGGTGACATTTGCTGTGCAAAAAATAAAATATATAGCATTTTATTTTGTGACTTAAATTTGTGTGATGTTTGGCCTTTTTACTCTGCAATATTGAAGGATAATAACAAAAGTTCTTTAATTTCTTGTTTTTGTTCATTTTTTTTACATTTCAATTGATACATAAAAAATTAGTTCTAGTATAAGGCAAGAGGGTATATCTTGCTTTCTTTCTCCTTCTCCCCTCTATGAATCTGTTCATTTGAATTTAAGGCATTCATGTGATTATTATGGGAGTAGACACAATTTGCTTTATACAACTTTGATTTGAGAAAAAATTTTAATGTTTATGCTATAGTTTTCTTTGTGTATGTAAACATTAGCTGAAGGAAACACATGAACAATAGATTGAGGTATGTTAGGCATATAAATATTTTATGATTTATATAGTATGTGAAATATGACATTTTAGCTTAACATGTTGAATTGTGTGCAGAAAATAAGGTCTTCAGATGGTCTGAAGATTATCATTGTTCTAAGCATGCCAGTGAGTTTTAGTTTTCAGTGAGTTCACTAAATGGGGACATGTTTATATACATATAAATAAACAGTTCACAATTATAAATGGAGAGTAAAATGCATTTGAGGTTAGTGCTTTACTAGTCGAATCTGGAGAGAGCTGCATCTATTAATCATAGATTAGAATATTTTTGTTAAATTTATTTTTAATTACTAAGTTGGAGCTTTGGAATTCCTAAAGGAATAATTAAATGACCATAAATATTATATTGGATCTATGTCAATTATATGTATATTCAATTATATATACAATTACACATGCAGTGAGATTAGGCTTGTTTCATTTTCACCTAGTTCTGTGTAGGTAAATTGAGTAATAAAATTAAGGGACTGTAAACTGGGCACCGTGGCATGCATCTGTAATCCCAGTTTTTGGGGAGGCAGAGGGAGGAGGATTGCAGGTTTGAGACCGGCCTCAGCAATTTAGCAAGACCTAAGCAATTTAGTAATAGCCTGTTTAAAAATAAAAGTAAAAAGGAGCTGGGGGTATATCTTGGAGGTAGAAAGTCTCTGGGTTTAATCCCCAGTAACACAATAATTAATTAATTGAGGGACTATATTTGCCCAGGTTCTGCAGACTAAGCAGTCATTTTGGAAGAGAGGATTTCCATTTTATTTTGTAACTGTCTTTAACATTTGTAGCAAAGTAAATTCTTGACTGTAAAAGTTGTTGCCCTTTCTGTACATTCTGTAAATGAATGGAGCAATGGATTTTATAAATCACTATGTAAATATGTTCTAAAGGGTCTTGCTAATGTTTTAGCACCCTGAAGAAATACTGCTATCTCTAAAAGAATTACAGATATAGCAACTGAAAAAAAAAATCTTCTGAAAACTTATTTTGGTTCCCATTAAGGACATTAGTTTGATGTTCAGAAAGCATAAAGGATTTAAACAGTGTTTAGTTGGGATTTTGAAATTGAATGTTTTGTGTTCTCTACTCAGGGACTTGGGTGTGTTTGGAAAGATGTTAACATTATTATCACAATGACTTTGGGGTAATGTGAATAATTAAGATCACAAATTGTTACATTCATTCTAACTCATGATACTTAATTGAGCACTGTTCACTCATTATCATTCAAGATTCCAACCTTTAATTTAAAATGCCTATCTTAATTAAAGCCTTATCTAGACAGCGTCCTATTGTTCTTCCTGAATTCTATTTCTGGTGATTCTTGAAGGAGGATTACAGTAGAGAAGCCCTCTTTGCAATTTCAACCCAACACGGCAAGTTTTCTCATATCATCATGCAGATTTGAATTGCTGGATTTTATTGTGATACCAAAATAGAGTTGCTTTGTTAGGTCTTTTGGTACATAATGAGTCTAAAAACATAAGCGATAAGTAGTTTAGGATTTTAATTACTTCTTTAATAAGGAAGAAGTAATATTGTATGTCTTTATTGCGCCTCATACACATTGTTCCAATTTAAAATTATTAGCTGAGGAATTGGACTTTGCTCAACAGTCACCTTGTTTGGTTTGGAAAACATTTGTGAAGTACATAATTTAGTCTCAAGAATGGATCAATAATTACATCCTCTTTGAAAAAAAACAGGTAATTCCAAGTTGGAAGCAAAAAAAAGTACATGAGCCTGGACTCCCTATCATGCTAGAGTACAAGGAGGCTTTCAAAGATTAGAGCTTGAAGCCAACTTGAAGAGGCCTCCACTTGGCCAAGGATGGAGCCTTTTGGTCATCGATAAGGATAACTGCAGTGGATGGAAATCTTTAATCCATGAGTTCATACTGATGATTAAAACATAAACACAATGAGTTACCTTTGGACGATGCTAGGAAGCTGATGCATTCTTTTAAGCTCTGGAAAATGAAGGGACGTAATGAAGCATTTGTCTTGCTTTCCTATGTGAGTTGTACCTCAGGGGAACAGATAGTTGCTATACAAGTTTCTCTTGTATAAAAGGCATTTGGTCCTAGCTGATAGATAAAGAAAGGATGATGATTCGTATATTACACATCCTATTCCGGTTAATAAATAGGGGGCAATAGAATTTGTATATTATGATTTTACAGCTTCTCGTAAATTAGTGGATTTAAAGTCTAGACAGTGATCGTCAGAGGCTGCTAAAGTCTCAAGAAAGATAGCAGACATCATTTATATCCTGGTAGATATATTTATTAATACTTATTAGTAGGCTTGCCAAAAGAATGATGCCTGAATAGGACAACTCTTTTCATATAACCACCATTTTATATAAAATATAGAGGACAGAGGAATGCAGGAATATAGCCAGCAAAATTTCGATGTGGCAGAGTCTAAGGAAAAGATAACCTGGATTTCTTCAAAAATGTAAGAAAATAAAAAAAATATGGAGGAGAAATTTAGAGATGATAAGAGATTGAAAGATATTAATCAATTGCAATGATAGACTTTATTTAGACCCCATAAAATAGTTGTAAAAAATGAAAGTTTATGCGACAGTTAAAGAAATGGAATACTTGATTATATGGAATTATTTATGTTATATTTATAAAGATTCTTCATCTTTCAGAGAAATATTTAAAGTGCATTTACAGATGAAATAATAGGAATTCTTGGATTTGTTTCAAAATATTCTGATGGTGGGTGGATGGGGATGGTGAAGAGGGTTATAGTTAAAATAGGATTGGTAAGCCAGGCGTGGTGGCGCACGCTTGTAATCACAGCATTCGGGAGGCTGAGACAGGAGGATCTGGGTTTGCAGCCAATCTCAGCTACTTAGTGAGGACCTTTGCAACTCAGTGAGACCCTGTTTCAAAATAAAGAATAAGAACAGGACTGGAGGTGTTGGTGTCCTTTGGAGGTAGAATGCTCCTGGGTTCAGTCCCCAGGACCCCCCCCCCCACACACACACAGGATTGGTCATGAGTTAATTGTAATTGGGTGGCTCATTATACTATTTATTTATATGTTGCTATTTAATTTAGCTTATGTCCTAAAATTGTTGTAATAAGAAAGATGTAGTCACAGCCTTCAAGAATTTCAAGAGAGCTAGACATAAAACAACGATAGAAGCCAAAACAGAGGTCTGTATAAAGTGTTATGGGAGCATAGATGTTTAGGGTACAGACAGGGGAAAGGTTTCAGCCTGGGCCAGAAAGACAACTGTGAAACCACATAGCCCACTAAAGGAGCACAAGATCTGGGAAGTAACTCTGATTCTGTGGTAGGGGATGGTATTGAACGTAAAATGAATTGTCACCTAAGAATCTCCATGGAAGTAAGGAGACTGTAGCTTGGGGATTATAATCAGGGAAGGTTTTCAGTTTATTGATTTTTTTCATTTTGAGTTAAAATTTTGAATTACTTGACAAATTTAAACTATCGTTTAGTGAGATTCTGGAGTCACTAGTTTCATCTTTAGAAGTTACAGTAAAAGCAAATTAGCTTCACCCTTTCTGTTCTCCCTTCTCCCTTCTCCCTAGACTTAGAAAAATTTTGTTATTAGCAGCTATGTTTAACTTACTTTTGGGACCTCAGTGGCAAAATATAGATACAGGAATACTAAATTTCAACATTATAATGCATGTATTCTGTTTCTGTTTCATTTCTGTCATATGGAATTCTTTACTATCCTATTATAGTTATGCAAACATTTGCCCTGCCATCTAAGGGGTGTACCAAATTGTTGAAATTTCTACCTGCGTGAGCTTTTTCTCTTCTTTCCTTTCCTTTTCTTTTCTTTTCTTTTTTAAACAAGAGCAAAGACTGATTCCTATAGGGAATCTGTCTAAAAATGTATGGCTGAAATGCACTTTCTGAAATTATAAACAGAGTAATAGGATAGTATACTCAGATTGCCTTATTTCCCTAAATTAGAAAACAAAAATTTCCTATGGTTTTTACGTATTTAGACGATGTATTCATCTCTTCCAAATTTAAAATTATAGCACAGAAAGCACAAGTAAATTGGATTGTTGGTAATAACAAAACCAGTTTTGTCTGTTGGCCTTGTTTTATTCTCAGAAATCCTAAATATTAACATTGATTAATTTATTTGCAAATGGTAACATCTCCAAATGTGTGCACAAGATGAACGGATGTTTGAGTGATTAAAGGCTCCAGCAAAGGGTGGGCTGTGATGAGTGGTAATTATATAATCAAAGCTGGCCTGGCAAGTGCTCTTAAGAAAGAACAGGAGGATGACTTGACCAGTTAAAATAAAAGGCTGTCTATTGTTTAAAAAAACTTTTTGGGGCTGGGATTGTAGCTCAGTGGTAAAGTGCTTGCCTTGAATATGTAAAACCCTGGTTTCTATCTCCAGCACTGCTAACAAGCAACCTCTGTCCTATATAAATCTTACATGCTCATTGTAGAAAACAATATATTCAAAAACAAAACAAGTCACCCGTAGTGTCATTCACTTTACCATAACCCACTGGTTATGCTTGATTTAAAGATGTCACAGCAGGGTGTGGTGGTGCATGCCTGCAATCCCAGTACTTGGGAGGCTGAGACAGGAGGATCTTAAGTTACTGGTCAGGCTCAGCTACTTAGTGAGACCCTGTTTTTTTTTTTTTTTTTTTTTTTTTTTAAAGGCTTGGAAGTGCAGCACAGAGGTAGAATGTCCCTGGGTTGAACCCCCAGTACTACACAGTAAATAAACAAATGAATAGATGAATAAATATAGATTTTTATACTGCTTCTTTGTTATTCAATTAGCATCTATTTACCTTACACCACAGTAAGGATATATGTTCAAATTTTGAATCATATTTTATTCTTTTTTTTTTAGGTACTGGGGATTGAATCAGGGGCATTCTACCTCTGAGCTAGACCCTCAGCCCTATTTTTTATTTATTGTGAAACAGGGTCCCACTAAGTAGCTGAGGCTGGCGGCAAATCTGTGATCCTCCTGTCTCAGCCTCCCAAGTACTGGGAGTACAAATGTGCACCACCATGCCCGGAAAATCATATTTTATTCTAATAAGCATTCTTAAAAGTTATAGTAATAGGAAATGACTTGAGCAGACACAGATGTCCCACCAGGAGTACTCAGTAAATACTAGTGAACTATTTAAGAAATTGTTCATAAGAAATCTAAGTGCCACTAGCCAATACCCACTGAGCATGTATGTCCCAGGCTTTGCTCCCAGTGATTTATGGTAACTCAGACCTCACAGCCACCCTAGGGAGTGGGTATTACTGCCATCATTTCAGATGCTATTTAAATAATTTACCTGCCCAAGATGCCATAGCTGTTTCTTTAGTGGGAAGCTAGGCAGCTTGGCTCTGGAACCTATGTCCTTACCCTTCTGAACTGATACAGTCTCAAATTTAAAGCTAGGGGATTTGTACCTCAAACCGTAGTAAAAATAGGGTGCGAGGTGTTAAATGGGAAAGATGTCTTTTTATGGGAAGCCTCAAAACCAATTTGTATTCCCAATGTGTATTATGAAATTGCTGCGTTCCACACAGCCTTTCAGTAAGCAATAGAGTTTAAGCATATTTGTCAACTTGAAAGGAAATAAATGCATTACTGTTTTTATCTGTGTTTTTTATTTCTAAGACGTGTGAATATATTTTCATGATTGTTAGCTACTTAGGAATTTTTTGTTCATGTTCTTTGATCATTTTTTCTACTGATGATTCATTTACATTCATCAGTACGAGCCATACATCTTCATTTGTGTTGCTCGGCTGGTCATAACTTTGAGAACGGTATGTACCTTTCCCTATAGAGTGTTTCTGTCATCTTCCGCTATATTTCAGTCACTTTGTGTTCTATGTACTTAATTTTGTGATAATTGTTACATTAAGGTTTTTGGTTATTTTATGTTCATTGTAAAAGTCTCTAGTTTGTCCCATTACAACTTTTGTCTTGAATTTTTCCTTGTTCAATATCAATTCTTTCACATTGTCCCTTCTGCCTTTTATTTGTGTATACCCAGTATACTTGTGCTTACCTAGTATATTATCCTACCATCCTTGGTTTTAGCATTAGCTATCAGAAAGATGTATGAATGAAGTAGATAAAGTCGTCCTGAAGAACCAAAAAAACTAAAAATTGTCTGGATTACTCTTTGGAGGGGTGTGTGTGTGTGTGTGTGTGTGTGTGTGTGTGTGTGTGTCCAGGGTCACAAAAGATATGCATTTTTTAGATGATATTACTAGTCACTTTTATAAGTTGTCAAGATTTGACATTACCTCTGTAGTAAGGCTTTCCCTTTTTAATCTTGGTGACGTTGTTAATTTTCTTCTTACCAGATTGTGACCTATTCACTCCCACCACCCAGAACCACGAGAGTGAGCATATGTAGACACATACATTCATGCGTCATGCCTTTTTTTGGTGAGGGTGGGTATCAAGCCTTCCCATGCTAGACAAACAAGTATTCTACCTCTCATCTCTCTCCCTAGCCTCTACTTTATGCTTTCCAAATTAAAGAAGTAAAAAAGTGTCCTTTCGGCTTGTTTTTGTTATTTCGTCTGCAGGGTACCTACTCTGTGCAGAGGCTGGGGTACTTGGCAGTGGGTCTCCAGCAGGGAAGCCTTGCGGGTGTGGTCCTGAAGGGGGCGTACTCTGATCTTCTACTGTGTACAAGAGGAGCAGCCACAAGCACTTTCTGGTTGACATGTGTGAGGTCTTTTAATTGAGAAATTGTTTTTCTTAGGATTCATTCATCATTTTTAATGGGTAGATTTTATTTAAAGAAATAACATACTTTCAAAAAGCTGTATGAAATAAAAGCTACCTACAACCTTGGCGGTAGATAAGTAGGTAAATGAAGCAAATAAAATGCCTTCTTCTCAGTTTAGAAAAAGCAAACTAAGCCAAAGGATGGGCACCCACAGCTCTTGAAGCCATAATTTGAGCAGTATAAAGGGCGGGGTAGCATGCCCACGCGGTGGGTCAAACTCTGCAGCCAGTGACTTGGGCTTGAGTCTTGCCAGTCCTGGTGACCATTTTGATGACCTCGGGCAAGTGCTTAAATCTGTTTGTTTTTTCATTTGGAAAATGAGATGAGTAGTTGTACTTTGTGGAGTAGTTATAAGCATTATATGATTTAAGACATAATTAGGGCAAGTTATTTGTTAGCATTGTGCCTTTCCTATGTTAACTCAGTAAGGTTTAGTTCTTAATTACTAGCTGAAACAACTCACCGGAGGTCACCATTGCTGACTGCTGTCATCCTGATTTTTTCCTTCCCAATGAATATAAGCTCCTACAGACTTTAATGTAACTTAGATCTTCCAGAGGTAATCTGCTCCAGCCTCTTGCCCTGAGGGAGGTAACTGGTGCCTCTGTTTTTCAATTGTGAAAAATATTTCTTGAGGACTCTTTTAGGCCGAGCACTGCAAGATGAAGACAGTAGGCTCGCAGTCTGATGGTGGGGCGCCACGAGTAGATAACGTAAAGTTGTAAGTGCTGTGATCGAGTAATGTGCAAGGTACCGATCCAGTGCAGAGCTGAGTGGCGAGTCAGCGATAGAGGTACCTCGAAAAGGAAGTCTCACTGACTGCTTCGTCTTTTATGACTTGCGGTGAGATTCATATAACAAAATTAATCATTTTAAAGTGAAAGTCTGGTGGTGTTTAGTATATAGTTACAGTGAAGTATATAGTTACCGTGAAGTATAAATACACCTGTTTCTACTTCCCAAACCTTCCCATCACCACAGAGGGAAACTGTGTACTTATTAAACAGCTGCTTTCCTCCTACCTTTTCCCCTCTCCCCTGGCAACCACAGTCTGCAGAGTAAGCACCCCAAGGTTAATGAGAAGCTGTGGGAATAATCCAGGAAAGAAATCGCTATCAGAGAGAAAAGCAAATGCATAGACAAGAGAAATACAGAGTTGGAGAAAGAGACAGTTGGATTGCCAGCTTAGCTTGAGTAGCTCCTAGAAATAGGCAAGGGTTGAAGAATCTTAAAATATGCCATCTGTCTGTCTGTCTGTCTGTCTCTCTATCTCTATGTGTATGTGTGTGTGTTACTAGGAATTGAACCAGGGGGTTAAACATCTGAGCTACACCCTTGCTGAGTTGCTGAGGCTTTCCTTGAACCTGTGATGCTCCTGTCTCAGCCTTCCAAGTCCCGAGATTACCAGTGTGCGCCATCACACCCAACTAAAATATACCATTTTAAAAGGTTGGATTTTGTCTATGGATACAGAGGTGGGGAAACATGTGATCAGATGTATTTCTGATGGATTACTGTGGGAGCTCTGCCTAGACTTGAAGGGATCAAGCTTGAAACAGGTGGATCTGTTATGACGCTACTACAGTGGAGTATAGGCAAAAATTAGTGGCGGCCTGAGTCACAGAGTGCTGAACTGATGGGGAGAAGGGCACCTGGCACCCAGAGAAGGTGTAACTTGCCAGTCACCCAGTGAACAGACAGATGGTCAGAGCCCTTGCTCAGTGGCCCTTTATGATCCCCACAAAGTACCCAGGTAGTTACGTTTTAAGAGAGAATGCTACGTCTGTCTTCCTCTACATTAGCACCTTGCTTTTAAAATGCACTTATTTATATTCAGTTTGGGTGAACAGCTCAGTGTCCTGATAATATATAAAAAATATTTTGCAGTTTAACACTATGCTAATTATCATTATAGGTATAGGTTTTTAGCAGATATATAATTCAGTTTCTTTAACACCATCCTCAGTAGCGTGCGCACACACACATACACATAGTCAGCATATATTCTTTAAGTATTTATTTTATGCTAGGCACTGTGTAGCCTGTGGAATATAAACAAAATGTACATGAATTTTTTTCTTTTCTGTGGTACTGGTAATCACTGGAGCATTCTACTTCTGAGCTGTATTCTTGACCTTTTAAAATTTTTTTTGTTTTGAAACAAGTTGCTGAGTTTTTATTTTTTGTTTTGAAATAAATCTCTTTACATTGCTGAGGCTACCCTCAAACCTGCAATCCTCCTGTGTCAGCTTCATAAGTACTGGGATTACAGGTGTGTGCTAAATGCCCAGCCTGTGCATCTATCGGTTTCCAAGACTTTTTTTTTTTTTTTTTGGTCTTAACACTTTTAATGCATGCCCCCATTTTCTTCTGTCATTCTTGGGAATTGTTATCCAGCCTCTTGCAGACTGCTCATCTTGGATCTAGTGTCCTTCCTGCTTTCCTTTTATTCTTCCCCTCACCTCCCTCCTTTCTCCCCTCTCCTTTCCCCTCCCCTCCTCTCCTTTCCCCTCCCTTCCCCTCCCTTCCTTCCTTCCTTCCTTCCTTCCTTCCTTCCTTCCTTCCTTCCTTCCTTCCGAATGGAGACTTTTATACCCAAGCCAGCCAGCTGAATCTCCATACTTTAAGACCGACCAGCCTAATCCCAAGGTTGTATCTTAGTCCTAGTTTTCCTTTATGATTGGTAGGTAGAGTAGCCTGGATATGACCTTTGACCCCTTTAATTCCTCTAATTTTGATACCTAGAATTAGATGGATTTGTTCTATAAAATTGTCACTGATTCAAAGATTTGTTTTTGTTTTTTGCTTCTGGCTTTCCCAGGCATTATAATTTAGCACTAAAGTGGCATTCACCTTTATTTCGTGTGTGTGTGTGTGTGTGTGTGTGTGTGTGTGTGTGTGTGTTACTTGGCTTGAACCCAGGGGCATTCCACCTCTGAGCTATTAACCTCCCAGCCCTTTTGATTTTTTGTTTTGAAATAGGGTCTTATTAGGTTGCTGAGTCTCCTTATGTTGCTGAGGCTGTCCTTGAACTTGCGATCCTCCTGTCTCGCCCTCTCAAGTGCTGGGGTTATTAGTGTGTGCTACCATGCCCAGCTATTTCTACTTCCATGCTTCATTCTTCCCCAAATGTTCAACCTTTTGTTATGACTAGAAAAATTGGCAAATAAGTAAGTAAATAAGTCAAGTGATTGCAAAAATCTCTTTTTTTTTTTAACAAGGAAAAGCTTCAGTACCCTTTTTGTTTTAAATGACATTAAAATTTATATAATTTTACTTCCCTTACACTTTTTAAAATAAAATTTTATTTTTACATTTTATTTTTTAATGTGTTTGTATGTTAGATTTTAGAGCTTTAGGATGGGAAAAAACTTAAGTTTTCTAATCCATTGGCTAGATGGCCTTGAAGCTTACAGGATGAGAGATACATTTACTTTTGTGAGCCAGAGTTGTAGTAGGTAGACTTCTAGAAATGACCTGTTGTGATTTTTTTTTTATCTTGATCCCCAGGATTTTGAATATGATGAGAAAATAAGCTCTTGGTTATGCTAATTAGTGGCAACCAAGATTTTGCAAATGAAATGGAGGTTCCTAATCACTTGACTTTGAGTTAGCCAAAAGGGAGATTATCCAGGTATGTCTACTCTGATCACAGTGGTCCTTTAAAAAGCAGAGATTTTTTTTTTTTTTTTTTTGACTGGAAGCAGACCTGCCAGTTGGAGAGATTTGAAGGACTTGTTGGATTGTTGCTGACTGAAATGGATGGGTGGCCTTCTGCAGCTAAGAGAACCCCCTGGCTCACAATCAGCAAGAAAGCAGGGACCTTAGTTTTACAACTGCAGGGATTTGCCTTTTGCTGAGCACCTGAATGACCTGGAAGCAGATTCTCCTCTGTATCAGAGCCCGGCCTGGCTGGCACCTTGACTTTGGCCTTGAGAATCTAGATCCTAAGAGTAAGGCTGTGATGCAGGGAATGAGGCAGGCAGGCCAAGTAAAAAGCGAGAGGCACTTTATTCTGCACTCCCAGGCGAGGTTCCCTGGCTCTGCAATGGCAGTGTAAGTCCCTACTCCTGATTGTCCTCAGCGGCAGTTCCCGGCTTCTCTGCCGCAAACCACAGCTGTGGCAGAGATGGTCTCTGCTGCAAGGCTCCGGACCTAGGCTGGTTGGGGAGATGTCCCCTCCACCCTCAGGTTCTCTGTCCATTCATAGGCCTGACCAAATGACTGGGACGCTGGTCCTTTGCTCTTGCCTATTGGCCCCAAGGATTAGACATGGGAAATCTAAATTCTAAGCCAGATCCATGGGTTTATGAGGGATGCTAGGTAGCAGGGGAGTTGCCTGGGAGTTAATGGGTAGGTGAATTTGCTGTCAATACCCATAACCAAGACCGTGGAGGGAAAAAAAAGGCCCTGAAAAGGAGGGCAGGACAGACTAGGTAGCATCTCTGTTAATCAAGAAGGAAATTGGCTTACCCGCTACCTTGAGCATTACCCTGGGCTCTTGAGGGTGATGGGGGTTGTCGAGTCTTGGCTCCATCAATCTTCAGCTAATCAACAGTGGGCCTGATGGAAGGGTGGTCCCCCCATGCTGAGATGCAGGAGGCCCACCGCTTTTCCAGGGGCGGTCACTCTTCCAGGGTCTACTCCAGCTGCACGCCGGGCAAGGTGCCGTTGGGGCTCGGGGTCCAGGGCACTCTTTCCCAATGCTGTTCTTCAGTGGAGTTAAAGCCGCTACCGGGTGGTGTACATTTGATTGTTGCGACCTCGCCGTGCACAGGCTCTCTGGAGTCTCACTTGGCTGTCACCAGCTGCAGGGCTGAACCAAGGCTCAAGCTTGCAGATTTACCTTCTGACAGAGATGGGCCTCTTCTTCATATTCTGCTTGCTTCTCTCGGTGTTAAAACCTTAAATGCCATATTCACCAGGTCTCAGATTAGGGTCTGAGGGCCATTCTCAGAATTTTAATTTTTTCCGGATGTCTGGGACGGATTGTATAGGACAGGAGCTCTGGCCAGAGACGCAGGATGTGGTGAGGACCTCCATTAAGGAAGACTGTGGGGTTTTCATCTGGGCTCTGAATGATTTCCCTCAATTTGTCAAAGTTAGCAGCTTTTTGGGAGACCGCCTACATGCCTGAGAAAGAGAGTGGAATTCCTTAATGAAATGGCTGGGGTTAGAGGAGAAGGAACCAAGTCGGTTTTCAATCTGAGAGAGGTCTAGCAGAGAAAAAGGAGCATGAACCTGGACCACCCGTTTGTGCCAGCGATCTCAGGAAGGGGGCAGAGAGGGGAGGGGTCCTGAGTTACAAGGAAGGAGAGAGGGGAGGGCACCGAGGCCTTCCCGGAAGACAAGGCGGGGTACTCCTCCCAGGTTTTGGAACCAAATGTAAAGTTGCTAGCAGGGCCAAGTAAAAAGCAAGTGGCACTTTATTCTGCACTCCTGGGCGCCCTTCACTGGCCCCATCTTTGGACTGGTGAACCTCTACCGGTAGTGCAGAATAAAGCACCCTTTGCTTTTTACCTCATTCCCTGCATAGCAACTTTACACTAAGTAGGGAATACAGCCTGTACTTCTGAACTTACTACAAATAGTAAGCCGGGTGTGGTGGCGCACGCTTGTAATCCCAGCATTTGGGAGGCTGAGACCTGGAGGATCGCGGTTTGAGGACAGCCTCAGCTACTTAGTGAGGCCCTCTGCAACTCAGTGAGACCCGGTTTCAAAATAAAGAATAAAAAATAGGGCAGGGGGTGTAGCTCGGAGGTTAAATGCCCCTGGGTTCCATCCCCAGACCCGCAAAAAAACAAAACAAAACAAAACAAAACAAAACAAAAAAAACAAATAGTTGCTTTGCTTTAAACCTCTAAATTTGTAACTATTTGTTATATAGCAACAGAAAACTAATATGCAAGACCATTTTGAAACTATATGAAGAAATTCTATTAAGGAATGGAAATCTTATATGTGAAAGAAATCACAATAAAAAATACAGGTGCAACCTGGTAACAGTCAAACAAAACATTCTGATATAAAAAGACTTGCAGGGAATATACAAAATGATTATAGTAAAAAGGTGTGGTAGAATTACAGAGTTTAGGATTTTCCATTTCTTTGTTATGATATTACTTTTAAACATTTAAATAGATTTGTATTGTATAATATAATAAACATGTTTGTGTAAAAATATGAGCTTAATTTTTTTGAGAATTTATTAATGGGAACATAAGTGAAGTAAAGGTAATAAACTGAAAACACTGCACATCTTAACATTGGAATTCACCGAGGAAATAGCATTTGGGTTTGCTGTCCTTTGTTGATGAGTGAATGTGCAGGCTTGCACATTATTTTTGAAAAGAGAACATGTGGACAGGTAAAAGGTGGCAGTTGGAGAGGTAGATTTCAAGTTGGTGTATGGCCTTTAAAGTAAAGATATGAAAGGACGTGTGAGTGTTATTACTTATAGGCCCTTTAGGTAATTTAGCCTTGAGAGAGCTTGCAATAGTAAGGGGTCCTATAAGTGAAGCTTTATTGATCAGAACCTTTTTTGTATATACATTGAAAAAATAGAACAGCAGGTTTCCTAATTGTTTAGATCTAATTGCATTCCTGCTGTTGAACTGTTTTGATATAATGGGACAGGGTGAGTCAAGAGAGAGGAAGGAACTACATTTAGGACCTATTATAAACACTCTTGGGCGTGGTGGTGTGTTTGTGTGTACGCCTGTGAAAATACAGTGTCTCATTTAATGTGATGAGGCCATGATGTAGCTTTTGTTGTTGTTTCTAACTTGAAAGATCAACTTTGCTGTGACTGATCCTGACTTGTTAGAATTAAAGATACTTTTTATAGAAGACAATTAGGAAAGGAGTACTGTCGCAATGTGAAGATGAAGTCAGTCCTAGTATAGTTCTTTTTCCCATGGGACTGACTTACTAGTTCTCATATTCCTAACTACATAGTATATACTATTGATTTTCAGTGTTCCTGGGTGCTAACACTGATTTAATTAAATAGCAAGGATGGGAAATATGATTGAAATGGCAACATTTCCATTGACAGTCTGAATACATGTGATTACAAATTTATAAACCATTTTGAAACACAAGGCCAATAACTTTATAAAGGACAGAGTTTTGTAAACTCCCTGAAATGCCAGACTTCTACCTTTACAATTCCAAAACCTCAGCAAGTCTCCCGGCCGGACGCTCTAGGTGACCCTTGCTGCCAGACTCCCTGTTCTCTGATACCATGGCTTCAGCGCACAGATGGGCAGGCCCTGTGGTCCTCTGAAGGAATGCAGAGATGATGGTGAGTAAGGTGTAAGTGCTGAGGCTGAGTATACGACAGATCTTGGCTGCAGACGTCGGGTCGCTGTGTTACTTGCCTGCTTGTTAAGTGCAGTTGGGCTGCTTTGGCATGAGATATAAGCTCCAGGCTTTTGCCTCATTGTCTGGTCCTGAGAGTGAGCTCTTCCTTATATTTTCCATCCTGTGCTCCTTACCCCCCTCACCGGAGTCTCAGACTGTTCACTGGTGCATCACTGGTTGGCGAGTCTTTTCTATAAAGTAGAAACTATTTTTTTTCTTGCTGAGAGACATTGGTTCATATGACTTTACTTGGCCAGTGCTGTCATAGATTTGTATATGATCCTTAGAGCATATTTGGTTTACGAAGATGCACAGTATTTCTTACACGTTTTTATTTCTACATAATGTTGCAAGAACATAAGTATTGTGAAAATAGTTTATATTAATAAATCTAAACCTATGCTAGTCTTGGCAGCTTGCTGGCTACTGGTTGTTCCTGCTAACCTCAACTGATAGTCAACCATCAGATTTGGAAAGAGGCCGTCCTAGACCGGCCAGCCAGAAGCCAGCTTACCAGTCGATTGTAGGGCTGTAGACACGTGTGTCAATGCATAGGCCTAGTGGAGATTTGAGTCTGGCCCAGCTCGGCACAACTGCCCAGTAGTCTCATGAGCAATAATAGATGATAGCTCTTTTAATCACTGTTTGGGCTTTACAATATTAGATAATTGATTAATTGTGACATAGTAATGATTTTTAAATGAATGTTTCTGTTCCTTCCTATAGTAATAATATCAAATAGCACAAAAGGCATGTTAAAGGACCTTGAGATGAGGTTTCATTTTTGTCTTCATATTTCAGAGGTCAGTGAGATTGAAATGAGCAAAGGGAGAACATGGAATGACCATATCAGTGATCGCCTGGGGGGCCCAGGTCATGTATGGGTAAGGGCTTTGGTTAATGTTTGGATTCCAACCTAATGAATCCAGGTCAACTTAAAAAGACCATACAATTTGAGTATTTGAGTCTGATTGCTTCCTAATTATTAGATTTAGGCTACACATTTATGGCAAGAATACTAACTACTAGAGGCTTTTAAACAAAGGAGTGACAAGATCTGACTTAGGTTTAAAAGAAATATTCTGAGCCAGGCATGGTGGAGCACACTTGTAATCCCAATACTTGGGGGGATGAGATGGCGGATCACAGGTTTGTGACCAGCCTCAGCAACTTAGGCCCTCTGCAACTTAGTGAGACTCTATTTCAAAAATATAAAATAATAGGGCTGGGGGGAGGTGTAGCTCGGAGGTGGAATACTCCTGAGTTCAATCCCCAGTACCACCAAAAAACAAAAACAAAGAAATATATATATTCTTAATATGTGGAGAATAAAACTTTAGGAGGATGCAAGGGTGGAAACAGAAGCAACTAGGCCAATTAATAGATAAATAATCCACAATGTAAAAATTAGAAAAAAGGTAACAATTTTATTGCCACTAATTAATATAAGTTAATTTTATCCTAGGCTATTTAAGTTTTATTTAAGTTTTCATATACTCTAATATGAGAAATAATGAAAATTTAAAGGAATACACTCATGAGTCTCTTTAAAAACTCATTTTTTCCTCAAAACATTAGTGAGAAGTCTGGGAGAGATGTAGGAAAGAAAGGAATAACAAATTACAAAATTTATAAGGCTGTGCTATCTCTGTATTATTGGAGAAGTCTAAGCAAATTATTATTTGTAAATTGAGCCTCTAAATTGGTTTCTATGTAAGTACCATGGCTGGAACTCTATTTGCTCTGTGCTCTTCTTTTTAAAACAACAACAACAACAACAACAACAAAATATATATAAACATATACAAATATATAAATATATACAAATATGTATAAGATATATATTTGTATATATGCATGTACATATATATAAATATACATATTTGTATATATGTACAAATATAAAATATAAAAAAGTAAATATATATTTTTAAAGTACTTAATTTAAAGTAAAAGGCTGGTTTGGTCAGGTGTGGTGGCGCACGCTTGTAATCTCAGCATTTGGGAGGCTGAGACAGGAGGATTGCAGTTTGAGGACAGCCTCAGCTACTACTTAGTGAGGCCCTTTGCAACTCAGTGAGACCCTGTTTCCAAATAAAGAATAAAAAATAGGATTGGAGGTGTAGCTCCGAGGCAGAATGCCCCTGGGTTTCATCCCCAGTACCACAGAAAATAAATAAATAAATAAATAAATAAATAAATAAATAAATGGCTGTGGTTGAAGTATAAAAACATTAAAATATACAGGTATCTTATATATGACATATGACAATATTGTGTAAATATATCTAAACCAATAGAATACCAAGTGGATTTTTTCTTTTGTGGGGGTTACTGGGGATTGAACTCGAGGATTCTGTCTCTAAGCTACACTCCCACACTTGCAGTCTGATTTTAGTTTTTATTTTGAAACAGAGTCTCACTACCTTGCCAAGAGTCTCACTAGGTTGCTGAAGCCAGTCTCAAACCTGCAATCCTCCTGGCTTAGCCTCGGAAATACTGGGATAACAAGCATGTGCCACTATGCCCAGTGCAAATGTTCTGAAATATAAACTAGTGTGCAAGTATAAAATGAAATGAGTTATTAGAAAGTATTAACATAAAAGTTAAGATTTTGACGTCAAGAAAAGTACCTCTTCCCCCTCTAATGTATGCGGTGATGGAATATCCCATTCCTTTTAATGTATTCATAATATAGGAATGATTCCCAAATAGAGTATTGCTTCACTCAAAAGGGACTGGAAATCTTCCAAGACATTCAGCCCCAAAGAGTCTGAACCCTAGGGAAATGGATGGACCCGGAGAACATCATGTTACGTGAGATTAGCCAGTCAGGGAAAGAGAAGGGTCATATGTCTATCATAGGCAGAAGCCATGGAGTAAGTGGGATACAAGAGGGACTTTAGATAGTGGAGGAGAAGCCCAGTGGAGGGATGGAATTTAGGGAAGGGTGCATGGGGGAGGGAGAATTAATGAAGTAAACACGTTCACTCATGTTATACATGTGTGAAATTACCAACGCCGGTCTCAATATCACGTATGGGGAAGGGGAGAAGGTGGGGAGGAGTTAAGGGACAGGTAGCTCACCAAGTGCTGTATGCACGTATGTCCCTGTGAACTACAGCATCATGTGAAACTATGAAGCTCCAATAAAAGTCTATATGTGTGTATGTAATTATTACCCTCTCAAAGTTTGTGCATGTGTGTGATTATGACCAGCTTAGAACAATAATGATTTAAAAGTACCCAACTCTTCTGGATCTCGGAGATGCTTATTATTAAACATTGTCCATATCCTTGAAATTAAAAAATGATATGACGAATATAAGTCATTCCCATACCTCTTACAGTAAGTACCAGAATGTCACAAGTTAACACTTGAGAACCAGTGAGCTGGAATGCCTGTTCCAGACAATACCTCCTAGTCCTGCACAAGCAAAGATCATGAGCCTTGCCACGAGCAACCAAGAGTTTATCAGTATGAGTGTTTGAGACAGGAGGTTCAGGGTTCAAGGACAGCCTCAGCTACTTAGTGAGGCCCTTTGCAACTCAGGGAGACCCTGTTTCAAAATAAAGAATAAAAAATGGGCTTGGGGTGTAGCTTGGAGGTAGAATGCCCCAGAGTTCCATCCCCAGTACCACCACCACCAAAAAAAATAAAAGTATGAGTGTTTATTTACTATAACTAGGAGAATCAAGTCAATATAAGTAGCTATAACCTTATATTAACATGAAAAAGATGTTAAGAATATTTGAAAGCATGTAGAATTCTTTAGCATACTCTTCTGTTCTACTCAGCACAAAATATTTTATCCTAATTGCAAATGTACAGTACAGTTTAGGGTAGTTTGATATGAAACATTAAAAATTGCTTTTAAATTGGGTGTGGTGGCGCACACTTGTAATCCCAGTGTTTGGGAGGCTGAGGCAGGAGGATCACACAGGTTCGAAGCAGCCTCAGCTACTTAGTGAGGCTCTCAGCAACTTAGCGAGACCCTGTTTCCAAATAAAATATAAAATAGGTCTGGAAGTATAGCCCGGAGGTAGAAAGCCCCTGGGTTCCACCTCCAGCACCACCAAAAATAAATAAAAATAAATAAATAAAATAAAATTGCTTTTTAGAGTAGTAGATATTTCTAAAACAGGAAAATCAAACTGAGACCCTGTTTCAAAATAAAGAATAAAAAATAGGGCTAGGAGTATAGCTCAATAGTTCGGAGATAGAAAGACCCTGGATTCCATCCCCAGTATAGAAAAAAAAAAAAAGGTAAAACATAATGTTTCCCTTTTAAGAATTTTTGTATTCTATAATTATAGAAAATTATAAATCTTTAGAAATTATCATTTGGAATGCAGCGTGTCTAAGATAAAATTATGTGAAAAAAAGCAAGTTGGAGGATGGTCTATTAGTTTAATCCCATTTTGGTAAGTAGAGCTTTTTTTTTTAATTGGGAAAACATACAACAAATTCTTCAACAAATTCCTAAACATAGTTTAAGCAAACCCCTATGTTTAAGGGGTTCGGGAATGTGAGGCTCTCAAACCTAATCCTAGACCACCCTTTAAAAGTTGGGCTTGGACCCAACTTTACAAACTCTTTCTTTTCTCAATATGTTGCCTAGGCTGGGCTCAAACTCCTGGGCTCAAGCTCTGTTTCTGTCTTATTTGCACACTGCCCTGCCCATCTTAGAAATGGGTTTGGAAGATTTAGGGTGGTGTCTATGAGTCTGCCTTTTCCAAAAATACCTGTACCAGGATTTTGATGCAAATGATTTGCCTACTGCCCTGTCAAGCTGCTCTATGAAATCTTAGGTGGTACCAGGCTGAAGAAGGCAGTGAGCCCAGAAGCAGCCTTGCCTTTAAACAGAGTAGTTCCTCTTTTTTTTTGTTCATTTCAGGGCTATTTGAAGACAATTTGGGAAATTAGACAGCTTTGAAGAGCACCATTTGAAATGACTGACCCTATCAGAAGTTCTAGTAGAGATTGAGGGTATTCAATAATTCGTATCTCAAATATCACTAATATGCTTATTTGGTGATTTTTATTTTTGAGAACACTTTCACAATTTTTTCACTTTAGCCACTTAAATCTGAGTAGATGGATTAAAAACGTAAGAAGAATTATTTCTGCAGTGATGAAGTATTTCATATATATAATTTATAAACAATTTATTATAAATTGATCTCCTCTGTGGGAAGTAGAGGCCAGGAAATTATCTATTTAAAATAAAATAAGTTTTAAAGTGCTTCATACTATTTCTATGTAATAATTATATCCAGTAATTTTAAAGTGACCCATTGGGTGTATTCAGTCAAGTCACCCCTCCATGCCAGTCTGGTATAGAGTTGTACCTATCCTCTGTATTTCTATCTTTGTAATAAACTTCTTTAAATCTTCAAAAAAAAAAAAGTGACCTATTTTTCCTTTTGATTATATTTTCTAATCATTTTACAACAGTTGTTTATGTAATAAAATGAGGAAAATATTTATAGGCTCTTTATTTATTTTTAATTTATTTTTTTTATTGGTGCACTGTATTTATACATCATATTAGGATAAAAAAAAAACATTTGTAGACATACATGCACACATCGCCCAATTAGCCCCTACCCGATCCCCACCCCGTTCCCGCCCCATCCCTCCTTACCATGCTTGGTTTAGTGGTTGACATCTAGTATAATAGCAATTTATCCAAAATTAACAATGATAATCTCACAGAACAGTTTCATTTGTCTGATACCAAGCTTTTGATGACTTAAAGATAACATTTCAATATTTCTTTTTGCTTTATTTCTTACCAGAGAATATTTCTTTCTTTCTTTCTTTTTTTTTTGGTGAAACTATCATACATTTATTTATTTATTTTTCAGAAAAAATCTATCCTAATGTGGAATGTGGACTCTAGATACCCAAAACGATCTCGAAAAAGAACAAAGCTACAAGATGTATATTTTCTGATTTCAAACCTTATAAAGCTACAATAATTGAAACAGTGTAGTACTGTTATAGAGGCAGATATATAAACCATTGGAGTTAAATAAAAGACTAGAGATAAATTCTTCCATATATTGTCAAGTTATTTTTGACAAGGTTTCCACGAACATTTGGTGGAGGAAATAATAATCTTTTAACTAAATATTGTTGAAAAATAATAATTACATGAAAAAGAATAAAATTGGACCCTTACCTAACACCATATACAAATATTAACTCAAAATAGATAAAAGACCTAAATATAAATCTTAAGACTATAAACTTTTAGAAGAAAATCTGGGTCATTAAACCTCACAACATTGAAATTGGCAGTGATTTCTTGGATATGATTTCAATGGCACAGGCAACAGAAGGGTAAATAAACTCCCTAAAAATTAAAAAAATATTGTATATCCAAAGACAATGTAAACAGAGTTAAAAGTTACTGATAGAATAGGATGAAATATTTCCAAATGCTATATCTGAAGGTATATTAATATTCTAACTAGAAATCCTAAAAATTAGCAAAAATAAAAGCAAACAATACCATTTAGAGATAGGTAAAAGACTAACATAAATAATGAATCTCCACAGATAACCAATCTTAGTTGTCTGTTGGATGGAAAATCTTGTTTCTCTGGCTCTGGTGTGTGTTACCTAATTCTTCTTTGTAGTTAATCTCTTTGAGTATTTTCTCTAGCGCTGGTTTTGAAGACATAAATTCCTTCAGTTTCTGTTTGTCATGGAAGCTTCTTATTTCCCCATCTAATTTGATAGAAAGTTTTGCCGGGTAGGAAATTTTTGGCTGGAAGTTGTTTTCTTTCAGAGTTTGGAATATGTTACTCCAAGCCCTTCTGGCTCTCATGACTTGGTTTGGGAAGTCTGGAGTGATTCTAATTGGTTTGCCTCTGAATGTCACTTGGCCCTTTGTTTTTGTTGCCTTTAAGATTCTCTGCTTGGTTTCCACATTGGTCATTTTGACAATTATGTGGCGTGGGGATCCTCTTCTCCGATCCTGTCTAAAGGGAGTTCTATAAGTTTCCTGGACCTGTGTATCAACCTCTTGCTCTATGTTTGGAAAATTTTCTGCTATTACTTCCTTGAAGAGATTGTTGGTCCCTTTGGTTTCACCTTCTTTTCCCTCCTGTATTCCAATTATTCTTAGGTTAGCTCTCTTAAAATGGGCCCATATTTCTTCAATGTCAGATTCCTGCTGTCAGATTTTTTTTTTCTAATTTAGAAATTATGCATTCATTTTTGGAGTGATCATCTTCTAAGAGCGAGATTCTATTCTCCATGTGGTCTAATCAGTTGTTTGTACTTTGAATTGAGGCCTTTACTTCATTAATTGCATCCTTTATCTCTTTTTGGCTTTCTGAATTCTTTTTGAAACACCTCTATTATTTCTACAGTTATATTCCTGATTTGATCTTCTAGAGATCTCTGAATTTCTGTGTTATCAGGTTCTGATGTTGTGGGGTTGTGGGCATTCATTGCTCCATTGTTATTCCTCTTTCCCATGATTTCAGAAGTTTGTGTCTTCTCTGGGTTCTTCCCTTGGGTCACTACGACTTCACTTAAGGTGCTCTGGATATCGAGTCTGTGGTATCTCAGCCGCCACTACTCCTTTACTGGTTTGTATCTCAGAGTCTCAGACCCAGGGAGTCAATCGAGGCTGCTTTAGACCATGGGGGATGCCAGGTTGGGCGTTCTCTTCTGGTGTGATATCTCTACCACCGCCACTCACTGGGTCAAGTCCCTGGGAGTGCTGTACTGGGATTTCTTCTCTAGGGGTTGCAATTTGACTCACTGTTGTTGAGTGCGCTTATGGAGCTGTAGTGGACTCAGTGAATTCGCTGCTGCCGCCGCTGGTGGCAATATGGCGCCACTGCCACGCCCTCGGTCGTGAGGCTGGCATATTTCTTCTCTGGTTTTGTGCTCCACTCTTGAGTCCTTGCAGGGTGTGCTGAGCCCAGCCACTGGGATCTTTAGATGCTCCCTGCGCCGAAAAATCTGCCGAATCCCGCCCGGCTGTTCCGCAGCTGCCCACCTCGGCTCGCTGTCCGCTGCTCCTCTCTGGAGCCTGGTGGGCTGTTGAGTGCATTGGGCTAGAGATGTCCGGTGAATTCGCCGCTGCTGCTGGCAGTAAGGCGCTGCTGCCACGTCCTCAGCCATGAGGCCGGCGTATCTCCTCTGTGGCTCTGAGCTCTGTTCTGAGTTCCCCTCCTCTCTGGGGCCTGGTGCTGCAAGGGAAGATGGCACCCGCCGCTTCGCGTCTCAGTTCCGGCCGCAGCACTGCGATCTGGTTTCTTTCTGTGTCTCGTTTTTCCAGCCCTCTTTTTCTCTGTCCCTTGTAATTACATTTTTTGTTTCTCTGCTGATGGTGTTTTCTGACTATGAAAGGCGCTGATTTTGTAGTAATAGAGACTGGTTGTTAGCGGGGCTCGTAAGCCCCGCTTTTCTCCATCACCATCTTCCCAGAAGACCTTATAGGCTCTTTATTAAATAATATTTTATGATTTATTATTATTTTTTTTTTTTTGCGGTACTGGGGATAGAACCCAGGGGCATTCTACCTCCGAGCTATACCTCCAGCCCTATTTTTTTTTTTATTCTTTAATTTTGAAACAGGGTCTCACTAAGTCGCTGAGGCTGTCTGTGAACCGCAATCCTCCGGTCTCAGCTTCCTGAATACTGGGATTATAAGTGTGCGCTACCATGCCCGGCAATATTTTATGATATTTTCAAACAAATATATATTTTTCTTCTGTAGATTATTTCCCTCTTTCTCTGAAAAAAATGATAAAGTGAAGACTTTTCCTTTTATATTCACTTCTGTACACTGCTGCATCTTTTGAAAGTCATGTATAAATATTACTCCATTTATAATAACAATTTTAACTTATAAGAAAAAGCTACATATACGTGTGTGTGTGTATGTGTGTGTGTGTGTGTGTGTGTGTGTGTGTGTTACTAGGGATGGAACCCAGGTGCATTCTACCTCCGAGCAACACCTTCAGCCCTAGTTTTTATTCTTTATTTGGAAACAGGGTCTCACTGAGTTGCGAAGGGCCTCACTAAGTAGCTGAGGCTGGCTTCCGACCTGCACAATCCTCCTGTCTCAGCCTCCCAAATGCTGGGATTACAAGCATGCGCCATCATACCCGGCTCATATTTAATATTTTAATCACAGCCTTATACATAGTCACAAAATATCAAAGTCAATCCCTAAGCCAAACATGAGAAGGAGGGAGGGGGAGGGAATGGGGTGGGAATTGGGGAAAGGCTAAATGAGTGATGTGTGCATGTATGCCTCCACCATCTTTTACCCCATGAAGATGTATGCTTACAATGCACCAATTAAAAATAAATAAAATAAATAAAATGAAAGAAGTTTAGGATTTGAGATGGAAGTAAAGGGCTAATATTCACAGCTGATGGTGAGAGCAGAGAAGTACACGTGGAGCAGAGGTGAGCATTGCGCAGAGGAGCTGAGTCTCCTGAGGCTCCCAGGCCACTGTCAAGCTCCAGACTCAGGGCTCCCGTCATTTGCTTTCTGAGAGATTTCTCTTGTGACTTTTATATCTTTATGATAATAACTTTTATATCTTTATGATAAACCCTGTTTTTTCTAAGGCAACTGGATGGTTATTTTTTTCTTGAAAACAAAGAAGACTACACAGATCAATATCCACTGGAGAAAATATAGAAAATAGCAGCCGGCTGTGGTGGTTGCACACTTGTAATCTCAGTACTTGGGAGGCTGCAACAGGAGGATCACAGGTTTGAGACCAGCCTCAGACACTTAGGGAGGCTTTCAGCAATTTAGAGACTCAATATTTCAAAATAAAAAATAAAATAGGTCTGGGTATGTAGCTCTGAGGTAGAATGCCCTTGGGTCCAATCCCCTGGGCAGGAATAAAATTCGAATTCCACATTGCACAGCTGTTAACTCAACGTTTTTCCATTATTTTTCAGAATTTATATCTTAAAATTGTGATCTTACAACCTTTTTGGTGTGCTGAGCTCTGAAGTCTTATTTCTAGTCCAGAGGACAATAAAAGCAAAGCCAAGTAAAATGAAAATAATTGGAGAAAGCTACTTAGTGAATATGTATTTTTGAGATTGGAATTTGAGGGAGATTTAGTTTTATTATAAAAAGAACAGTGAAGAATATGCTTCTAAGGCAGTAAGAAAATCAGTGTCGTTTATAGTTTTTACAATTTCCTCTGTGCAGCTCAGATACATGTTTGTAAAAGTTTGGGTTAAATGCTAGGGAAGATCCCATCCCCTGCTGCCAGGGGAAGCCTTTTGTCACCTTTGGCTTGTTTAAGCAGAAACTTGATTTGGTTTAGGGGTGCCGAGTTACACTGCAAGCTGATGCACTTAATGTCATACTAGTGTATAATGACAGTGCCTGGCTGTAGAGGTCCAGCACTTCCACCCAGTGTCTCCCAGAAGGGAAGAAGGCTTATCCAAAGCTCGGCGTGAAGGTTATCCAAAGCTCGGCGTGAAGGTAGGCTGGGAACAGTGAGGACGAACGGGAAGATTCCATGTATGAAGTGACCGTAACTTGAAGACTTGGTGAATCCTTCATCTTGGCGTCGTCTTTCCTAAAAACCAGCCTTCTCCATGTGCCTCTGCGCTCGGTCACCTCCTTCATGGACACTTCAGTTGTGCTCTCACATTTTGTTTCTATTTCTTGGTTGAAATGAAAACGTAGGATGTTTCTTGAGTCAATTCTTTTTTTTTTTGGTGGTGCTGAGGCTTGAACCCAGGGGCATTCTATCTCTGAACTAACTGAACTACATACCCAGCCCTATTTCATGTTTTAATTTTGCAACAGAGCCTCACTAAGTAGCGGAGGCTGGCCAGAAACCTTCAGTCCTCCTGTCTCAGCCTCCCAAGTACTGGGATTACAAACCTGCTCCACCATGCCCAGCTTGAATCAATTCTTAATCCATTGCCTCTGTGGAAACTAGAGAATTAAGAGATCTATTATGTGAGTTCCTCTTCAGGTTGAAAGGATGTTGTGAAAGTTGGAATTAGGTTTCCTTTTCAAACAAGGTGGTTTCCCTGAAGTTGTTGGCTACCTCCTTTCACAGCCATTGGTCACAGGTGCTCTCTCCACCAATTAAAATGAACAGGCTTTTCTTCTGTTCCTAACTACTGTCCAGTCCTCAGGAACCAGGGAGGGTCAGAGGAAAGAGTGCTGGGACTGACTCATCCATGTTCTCCACGGAGAGGCCACATATATTACCAAATACGGTTGGACAAGATGATCCCTAAGGTTGGCCCTGATTCTGCTATAAATATCAACTATATTTTAAAGTCGAATTTTCTTTATAATAAACTAAAATTACTTTAAAATTTACATCTGACATGTTAAAGGACTGTTATTACACGTGAAGGTTTATGTAATCCTTTGCTGCCATTTAGAAAACTGTTGTACGCCGGGCGTGGTGGCGCACGCCTGTAATCCCCGCGCTTGGGAGGCGGAGACAGGAGGATCGCGCAGGTTCGAAGTCAGCCGCGCTGGCTTAAGAGACCCTGTTTCCAAATAAAAATATAAAAAATAGGTCTGGGAGTGTAGCCCAGAGGTAGAAGGGCTTCCAGGAACCCCAGTACCACCAAAAAAAAAAAAAAAAGAAAACTGTTGTAGAAAAACTGATGTTTAAAATTGAGATAGAGGGGCCTGTTGTTTTTTAGTTGTTGCTGGGGCTTTTTCTTTTCTTTTCTTTTTTTTTTTTTAACCTCATTTGAATTTAAGATGTCTATTACCCTGAAATGTAAAAAAAAAAAAAAGTGGCTCTCAATGTTTTCCCTCATAGAATGTGATTGTTGAAGAGCATGCGCCTGAAAGTTGCTTTCAAAAGTACAAAGCTTTGTTGAATCTTAATAAATTAAAATTTTTTTCCTTGGGTGTTCAAAAAAAAAAAAAAGAAAAGGAAAGGCACTACTTTTTTTTGTGAGTGATGTGTTAAGCACCTCTCTGTTTGAATATTATTTTCTATCAGCCTTAATGAACACTGGCTAGCCTGAGAAGAAATGCAAAGCATAATATTTAGAATATTATTTACATTTATATGATCATGTCTGATCTGAAGCAGCTTTAGAAAGAATTCTTTAAGTTCAGTATTTCAGTTTATTCATTGATTCAATAGATATTTAAGTTCCTACTATATGCAAATAATTGGCTCTGTTCTAGGGATAGAGAGGTAAACAGAACGTGTACTCCTTGTTCTTGAGGAATATATAGACAGGTAAGCAGAGAAGAGGATTACAATGTGAACATATTTAGATATAAAGCTACAGTTGTATGAAATAAGGTGTACAGAGGGGATATATACCTGAATATATCATAGGGCCTGACTTAGTCTGGGAAATCAGAGTCAGTTTCTCTGAATTTGAGCTGAGATCTGAAAAAGTTAGAATTAAGTAGCATGGAGGGAGAGGACACTTCTCAGGTGTCCTGCGAGGAAAGCGGTACCTTTGAAAACTTCACTATAAAGAGAGATTGGAGGGCTAGAGGGAGAGTGTCCAACTTTAAGATTATTATTTAGAGGCCAGTAGGCCCAGACCATAAAAAGCTTTGAGGTCATGTCAAGGATTTTGGTCTTGGGAGCCATAAGAAGTTATTAAAAGAGTCTGAGTACAGTAAACATTCATGTAAGAAAGTAACATCTATTTAACTTGAGAACTGTATAGTAATTCTTTATGTTATCTAATTATAAGTCTGAGTCTCGGTGGTAGTGGTAATACTTAACAGCCATTTATTTTGTATTTTTCTATGTCAGTACTTTGGAGCATAGTTAAAGTACAAATATATTAACTCTAATTCTTATAACTAATGAGGTAGTTGATAGGAGCTTTATTCTAGAGATGCTGAAACTGATGGAATTAAGTCAGGAACTCAGGTCAGGTGTTTGTGATACCAGATTTCTGTATCATGTTTCTGTATCATATCCAATCATTTCTGTTGCATAATAGGAACCCACTAAACATTGTCCACTGTACACTCTTGGCTCAGTCGTGCGTTCAGGTGGTTCTTAAAGATGTTTTCAATAATGACAAACTAGTGCTTCTCTCAGATGGGTCATTTGATTTTCAAGCTGAATTGAAGAAAAAAAAGTAGCTTCTCTTAAGTTGCCACCAGAGGGAGACAGAAGGGTTGATTTTGAAGAAGCTTTGAAATTCTCGGTTAGGAATATTCATCTGTAGACAATTCTGATAAGTTCACTTTAAGACTAATCCTTTAAGTGAAATATGTATATGATATATTTTCATTTTGACTTAAAAGTTTAGTGTGTAGAAAGGCAGTCTAGAAAGATAGGTAGCCAAATACAAAATGAATGCTACCTTTTAGTAGTGACTTTCTTGTTTTTTTCCTCCCTCCTTTTGGCCTTCCTCCTGTTTTTTAATACATATTAGAGTTTTATTATTTTTCTACTATAAATATATTTTATATGATAAAATAAGACTTATATGTAATTTACAAGGGGAGCTTAAAGGCTATTAAGTTGTTTATAAAATATTTAAAATGTCTGAAATGCGTCACCTGCAATTTTCATTCTTTATTAATTTGGGAAATATTTTTCATTTCAAAAAGTTAAATTTAGGCCATGACTTCTCTGAATCTTAAGAATTCCGAACTACTGAAGTCTAAATTTAAGATTTATTGAGTAGAGATAAAAGATGTATTATTTTAAATTCTTGGTTGTCACATGAATAAAACTTTAGGGTACAAAAGAAATTCATTATGAATAATATTTTTGTTGAATTGAGTGTACGGTATTATTGTTTTCTTATTAGAACTGATAAATATATAAAATCAAATAGCCACTTGAAATGATTAGTAAGTAATCTGGGCCCTCTCCCCTGATTTGTAGTACTGAGGATTGAACTTCTACATCCTCAGCTCTTTTATCTTTTTGTTTTGAGATGGTCTAAATTGTCCCTGCTGACCTGGAACTTAATCTTCCTGCATCAGTCTCCCAAGATGCTATGTGCTTTGTTTTTTAATAGCATGATATAAAAAGAAGTAAGAATTTAGATTTAGCCTTTGGGTTTGAATTTTTAACTGTTAATAGCTAGTACTTGTTGACAAGTCACCACATTTCTCTTAGTTTCTTTGTCTTTATATCCCAAATGAGAATGGTAACACGATGTCTGTCTTAATTATCGTTGAGTGCTTTGTGAAGTACATGCTCAATAAATGTTAGTTTATCAGGTGTGAAAACTTAGTTTTATTTTTCACCACAGCCTCAGTTCCAACAACCAAAATGGAATTATCATTTAAAGCGTAGGTTCCCAACGCGGATGATACCGCCCCCACCGGTTCTGGAATGCAACACAGATATATAAGCCGATGCATATTTGTCATTGTATCTTTCTGTTTATCTGCCTAAAGAAGGTAGATTTGCAGGGTGGGGGGGGTTGAGTTTTTTTGCTTTTGTTTTCTGAAAAGGGGACGGTAAGCCAAGTAAGCGTGGCGACCTCTGCTTGGAATATTAACCCATATGCATAGTGTAGAAGCATCCTTCACTAACTGCTGAGACCCACAACTCCAGGCGTCTCCCTCTGTGGTCCCCTGCTGGAGCAGCGCATTTGATGTATCCCATCGTTGTTCCTCTTTTTAGTTTTTGTTTCATTTGATTTCTGTATCAATCAACTTTGCTCTAGGAACACTGTCCAGATCCTGGTGGCTTATAACAGCATTACAGTCCATGTAGGCCCTGGGCTGCCTCAACAGCGGCGCTCAACAAGTTTTGATTCCAAGACCCCAGGCTAAAGGAACGTCCCTCTCCCCACCGTCATGTGCACAGTAGTGAGTTGAGCTCAGAGCTGGCTAAAACTCGTGATACCACCTAGAGCTTCTTTGGGGTGTGGAGTGCTTCCTGCGAGCCAGTGCCCGCCAGTTCAAAGCCAGTTCAAAGTCAATCCGACAGAAGGGTGAGTATCTGCCCACAGGAGATATTAGGCAGGTTATAAATCCGTGGACCATGTATCTAAGCCCTTCCCAAGGATGTGTGTGGTAACTTGTGAGTAGTAACATAATCTGGAATCTGTGTGTGTGTGTGTGTGTGTGTGTGTGTGTGTGTGTGTGTGTGTGTAGTACTGGGGATTGAACCCAGGGTCTCGTACATATTGGGCAAGTGCTCTCACATAGCATCTTCAGCCCTTTTTAATTTTTTTCTGATTTTGAGGCACATTTTCACTAAGTTGCCAAGGTTGACCTCAAATTTGTGATCCTCCTGCCTCAGTCTCCCAAGTAACTGGGATTATAGGTGTACATCACTGCACATGACCAATCTATATCCTCTAGGTCACACATATCAATTTCCTTCCCTCTGTCTTCAAGATAGATTTATTTTTGCCTCTTGGAAATGAAATACATCAAGAATTTCATTTAATCACAATAGTCTTGAGATCTAAACCTCATTAATATTTTTACACCTTTATGTATAGAGATTTTCTTGGCCAGAGATCATTGAACTAACAGACCGTCTTCCATGATATGCTGGCACAATGATAGGACACCACAGTAAACGGGGCTACCCTCTTTTGGCAGCCCTTCTGCTTGTCTGGGGAATTATCCTGTCTCTCTATTCCTTATTTTTTCCTTGGCTTGAAATGAACTTTACCAAAGAAGGAAGGGAGGGGAAGAAAGGAAGCACATGGGTCCCTAGCAATTCTGAAAATGTTGTTTGGGTAAATGTAATGGGGACTTTTCTAGAGATGTTCCTTGATTAGTTACCCACGAGGTGCTTCCTTTAATAGGTCATACTTGTCCACATTTCAACAGAGTAAAAGGGGATATCTTTCTTTCTTTCTTTCTTTCTTTCTTTCTTTCTTTCTTTCTTTCTTTTTTTTTTTTTTTTTGGGTACTGGGGTTAGAACCCAGGGGCATTCTACCTCTGAGCTATATCCTGAGCCCTATTTTTTTTTTTTTTTTGGTGGTATTGATGTTCCTGGAAACCCTTCTATCTCCAGGCTACACTCCCAGACCTATTTTATATTTTTATTTGGAAACAGGGCTTCGAACCAGGGTGATCCTCCTGTCTCTGCCTCCCAAGCATGGGGATTACAAGCGTGCGCCACCACGCTTGGCTTTTTTTTTTTTTTTTTTATCCTTTATTTTGAAACAGGGTCTAGCTGAGTTGCAAAGGGCCTCACTAAGTAGCTGAGGCTGTCCATGAACCGTGATCCTCCTGTCTCAGCCTCCCAAATGCTGGGTTTACAAGCGCGCGCCACCACACCTGGCTTGGATATACCTTTCTTAAATGGGAAGGAATTGAGGATGGAGCAGCCTTCTCAGCCTACCTGGAAAGTCAGAGGCCCAAAGCTGATCTAGAAGATGAGTCGTTCCTTCATTAACTCAGGCTGGGGATTATTTGGTGTTTGCCTGCTGTCTTTTTATCTGTTTGGTGTCAGTCAGATCTGTGTGTCAGTAGCTATGTCCTCAAATCCTTGAGATGTGCATCTCCCTGCAGCTTCACTGCAGGTGTCTGGAGCATATAGGGCTTTTGTGGGACCACATTCTTAGTCTCTTTCCCTGTGTGTGAGCCATTTTGTGTTGTGGAACTGGGTTCCTGGGGGCTACAGCGATTCGGAGAACTTAAAGCCACACTTCTGATTTGGCCTTGGCCCTGAGTCTCTTGACTTACTTGGCTTTTAAAAAAAGCACCTCTCTGCTTGATGAGAGGGGACATCACTGCACGTTTCTACCCTGCATCTCCAGGATTTTCAGTGTTCTCTTTTTTCCCTTTTTGTCCTTGCTTGCAAGTGGCCCTGTTTTCTAATAGAACATTATCAAAATCAGGTAATGGCAGTGGAAGTACAGTGTTTTTTTTTTTTTTTTATAGTCTTCCAGGTTACCCAAGATTTTATACATTGCAGTTTTATTTGCCCTCACACTCTGTGGTTCCTCATTTCCCCAGTCTCTGCTAACAGTTTTCTTGCTACTTGCCACCTGACTCCAAAGCCTGTGCCATATATTTTTATCATTTTTGCTGGTAGTTTTTGTTAAGGTAGCAGGCCACTTCTGATAACAATTTCTGCAGTGTTCAGCTCTTTTTTGGTAATTACCTCCAAATTGCAGTGGTTTTTAAAAATGAAGAGCACATATTTCTGAGTGACTTTACACACACAGGTTGAGCCAGCTCTGGTTCTGCCCCAGGCTGACTGTGGTTGTGCTCTAGACCCTTTCTCACTTGGAGCCATGGCTGCAGGAACAGGCCTTACAGGAGATAGTACTGTCAAGAGATGCTTAGAGGTGGTGTGCATTATATCTATCCACATTTGACTAATAAGCCAAATATGTTGCTTGGATCATCCCCCAACCAATAACCTAGGGACATCTCTTCCTTCCAGATGACAAAACATCGGATTATATAACTCTTTTTAAATTTTAAGGGTGAATTACCGTAATAAGCTGTATGTCTACTAGAGTTCTCCAGAGAAAGAAAACTAATAGGATCATATATAGATGTGCAAAAAGATGTATTTTAAGGAATTGGGTTATATGATTGTGAGAGATTGGGTTATATGATTGTGTGTGTGGTACTGGGAATGGAACCCAGGGGCCTTCTACCTCTGGGCTATAATCCCAGACCTACTTTATATTTTATTTGGAAATAGGGTCTCTTAAACCAGTTGAGGCTGGCTTTGAACCTGCACGATCCTCCTGTCTCAGCCTCTCAAGCACGGGGATTCGTGCGCCACCACGCCCAGCCTCAGATCTGGAATTTGTAGAGCAAACTGGGGACTAGAGGAGGATTTCCATGTTATAGTCATGAGGCAGAGTTGCTTCTTCTCTGGGAATCCTGGGTTTGCTCTTAAGGCCTTCGAGTGATTGAATGAGGCCTACCTACATTATAGAGAGTAAGCTCCATTACTTCAGGACAACTGCTTTTACATGCCAGTCATCTTTAAAATATCTCCCCGGCATCCATAGGCTTTTGTTCAGCCTAACAACTGGGCACCATAGCCGAGCCATGCTGTCACAAAATTAAACCATCACAGGCACATAGAGCTACTTAGCAGATAGAACATGAAAATAGAGAGTACTTTCTAATAGTTCTCGCGACGCGTCAGCACACAGATTGGCTCGATCAGAGCTAGTAAAGTAGGTGTATTTGGGGGAAGAGAATGCATTGGGTATCTACAACGGATTGGCAACCTACGGCCTACAACCTGTTTTACATAGAAAGTGTTACTGGAGCTTAGCCATGCTTATTCATTACACGTTGTTTGTGGCTGTTTTCACTCCTCAGTGGCAGAGTTGAGCAGTTACAACAGAGGCCATATGGTTTGCAGAGCCTGAAGCACCTAGTCCCCGCCTTTCACAGATAGCTTTTCAGCCTCTGAAGGACACACATAGAAAAGGTTCTTATGGTTCTTGCTCTGTTTGGGTTCACTCCTAGCTCAGTGTCTCCACTCACATTAGACTTTAGAGTAATAATGTTTCATTGTTTGAAGCCACACATTTTATTAGACTAAATAATTAACAATTCCTTAATTCTTATTGCATGGCCATTCGGATGTCTTTTAGATCACATACTGAATTTAGTTTTCACAGATAAAATACAGATGAATTCTCTTTAGATTTTATTTTTGTTTATATTTTTCTTCTCTGGCTTCAGCATATGAGAGAAAACATATGACCTTTGACTCTCTGAGTTTGGCTTATTTCACATATGTAGTGCTTTCTAGTTCTAGCTGGTTTTCTGCAAATGGCATAATTTTGTTCTTTACGTATAAATAAAATTGCATTCTGTGTGTGTGTGTGTGTGTGTGTGTGTGTGTGTGTAATTTTTTTTTGGCAGGGAGTGGGTACTGGGAACTGAACCCGGGGGCATTGTAACTCAGAGCTATACCCCCTTAGGCCTGTAATCCCAGTACTGGGGAGGCTGAGACAAGAGGGTTGCAGCATTAAGGACAGCCTCAGCAAGTGGTAAGATTCTCATCAACTCAGGAAGACCTTGTTTCAAAATAGAAGTAAGCTAGGGATGGGGGTGTTGCTTGGAGGTAGCATGCCCCTGGGTTCAATCCTCAGTACACAAAACAAACAAATAAAAACAAAACAAAACAAAAAAAATGCGGTCTTACTAAGTTGCTGAGGCTTGCCTTGAATCTGCAAGACTCTTGTCTTAGCCTCCCCAAAACTGGGATTGCAGGTTTGTATCACCATTTCTGGCTCTTTTAAGTTTTAAAAGACTACTTGAGTATATCTGGGAAAAAAAGGAAAAGTATTTTTTCTATAAAGATTTATTAGCTTAATATAATTATAGATTTCAATGTACTTTCTTATATGACATGCAATATAGTTTGTTTTATTTAAGATCTATGCACATATTTATATTGTATTTGGAATTTAATTCATCTTCTTTTGAGGAAGGGTAAAAATAGGTAATATTGAAAACAAGTGAAGTTGGCCATGGTGGCACATGCCTGTGACCCCAGTACTTGGGAGGCTGAGACAGGAGGCTCTTAAGTTTGAGGCCAACATTGGCAACCAAAACCCTGTTTCAAAATAAAAAATAAAATAGGGCTGGCGTTGTGGCTCAGAGGTAAAACACCTGTAGGTTCAATCCACAGTACTACCAACCAAACAAACAAAAACCCAACCAACCAACCAAACAAACAAAACCCCCAAAAAACAAATGAGACAGGTGTGGTGGTACACATATCTCTCTATAATCCCAGTATTGGGAGACTGACACAGGAGGATCGCAGTTTGGAGAATAGTCTCAGTAGTGTAGCGAAACTATAGAAACAGTGAGACTCTGTTTCAAATTAAAAAAATAAAATTGGACTGGGAGTGTAGCTTGGAGATAGAATGGCCCTGGGTTCAATCCCCAGCTCTACGAGAGAGAGAGAGAGAGAGAGAGAGAGAGAGAGAGAGAGAGAGAGAGAGGCAGGCTGACTGACTGACTAAAGTTAGAGAAGCAACTTCCAGTCTATATTTTTAATAAACTATTTTGAGTGCCTAGACAGCCCTTTATTAAAGGGACAAATACCTGAACTAGGGAGGGGTAGACAGTCTGGTATTTAACAACAGACTGGAATAGCATCACACTGGGTGGTTAGGACATCTTGGCAGAGCATAATCCGCTCAGTTTTTCTGATTCTGGATATTTTTTCTTCTCTCAGACCTCATAGCCACCTGAGATACTGAAGGGGTTAGATCTATTATTTAGGTCATCGTTATCATCATCTTTTTAGTCTTTGATTTTTATGTGGAGAAATTCAGTAAAGCAGGATTAAGCATGCTACTGCCTTGATCAGAGAAATCATTGATAGAATATAATTTTCCTCTGAATCCTAGTATGGATTTTCTGCATACTTTCACATCATAACAGTAGAATAAGGCATTATTAAATGAGGATAAAAAAATCATAAGGAGAAGAGGAATCAGGGAGAAAGAAATTGGTTGTACAGCTTTTGTTTTCCTGGTTTAACATTCTTCTTTTCCTTTTCTATTACGTAAGCTCTAATTTGCTGTTATATAAGAGGGGGAAATAAATAACCTTTGGGCTAAATAGAAGGGGGGAAGTATTTCTAACCAGTCCAGTGAACTGTAGAACAGTTCTTAATTGTGCAGCCTAATCTTTAAGGAATGTTCATGCTCTGTGAGCTTTGCTCTCTACTGTTGGCTCAGTTTTGAATTGTGTTAGAGATTGTCTTTGGTTTAGTAACGGGGAATGTTGGTAATGGTAATTATAGGGTACTGTAGGAGAATACTTCATTTCAATTAAACATTTTAGAGGAATTTGCCTAAACATATATCTATTTTTTAGTTTTTATTTAGGATTTACATATATTTTTCTCATTAGAGATTTTATTTAGTTGTCTCTATTTTTTCAAAGACTCTTATCTTTATGATTGTTTTTTCAGGTGCTGTTTTTATAGTGGATTTTTTTTTTTTTTTTTAGTGTAGTCTGAAAGTTTATTCAGGTTTCTAGGTCTGAGGTGGGTAAGGTAGGTTACGATATTTGGCATGTTTTAAATTAATTGTTTAGTCTTATAAATATTTAAAGGCAAATTAAGATTTCACTGGTTATTGCTTAAGATAAATTCTTGGAAGTGAAAAAAACAGTAGGTCAGGATCAATTTTTGTTTTATACTTGATTCTAAAGTGGCTAAAAGAACCTCAGGAAAAGGTAGTTCCCCTAATCCCTTAAGTTCCTTTTAAAAAGTGTTTACAATAAGACCAAGTGCCCCACATTTTACATCTGGTGGTGCCTGCCTTCTTGCTGGTCTTATCTCCTCTGGGAGTCTCTCACTGATGATGGATCAGCTACCCTGGCCTCCTCTCTCATAGGTTATGTTCTCTGGAATGTGACACCTCATAGGCTGGTTCTTCCTTATCATTCTGAGCTCACCATCATGATCAGCCTCACAGCAGCCTTTCCTGACTAGCCAGCCTAACACTGTTCCCCAGTATGTCCAGCACATCTTCCCCGGGCCTACCTGATCACTTGTTTTCCTTCCATGTCTATTCTTTTTTTTTTTTTTTTTTTTGGTGGTACTGGGGTTCCTGGAAGCCCTTCTTCCTTCGGGCTACACTCCCAGACCTATTTTATATTTTTGAAACAGGGTCTCTTACGCCAGCGCGGCTGGCTTCGAACCTGAGTGATCCTCCTGTCTCCGCCTCCCAAGCGCAGGGATTACAAGCGTGTGCCACCACGCCCGGCTACTTTCTGTCTTTTCTCTTTAGAGCATCATGTTCCATTAGGAGAAAGACTTTGGGTGCCTTACTGCTGTATCTCCTGTGCCATGCCACATATGCAGAAGGTGCTTCATAAAAGTTTACATGTGTAAATGTAGGTGTTTTCATTGTTGATTTTTTGGTATAAAGGACATTTGAGTTTATTGTATCTGAAATTTTGTGTGTGTGTGTGTGTGTGTGGGTCTGGAGATGGAACCCAGAGGCATTTGACCTCCGAGCTATACCTCCTGCCCTACTTTTTATTCTTTGTTTTGAAACAGGGTCTCACTAAGTTGCGAAGGGCCTCACTAAGTAGCTGAGGCTGTCCGCGAACTGTGATCCTCTGGTCTCAGCCTCCTGATTGTGTCTAAAATTTTAAGAGGAGTTTGCAAAGCTGAGTGTGGTGGTCCACACCTATAATCACAGTACTTGAGAGGCTGAACTGGAGGATTGCAGGTTCACAGCCAGCCTCAGCAACTTAGTGAGGCTCTCTACAATTTATTGAGACCCTGTTTCAAAAAAAAAAAAATTAAGCCAGTTGTGGTGGTACACACTTGTAAGCTTGGTATTTGAGAGACTGAGACAGGAGGATTGCAGGTTTGTGGCTAGCCTCAGCTACTTAGTGAGGCTCCCTGCAACTTAGTGAGACCCTGTTTTTAAATTAAGAATAAAAAATAGGACTAGGGTTGTAGCTCTGCGGCAGAATGCCCTGGGTTTAATCCCCAGTACTGCAATAAATAAATAAATAAATAAATAAATAAATAAATAAATAAATAAATCTATCTGGGTGTAGAGGTACCTCAGAGGTAGAACACCCCTAGGTTAAATCTCCAGGACTGCAATAAGTAAATAAAAATAAAATAGGGCTGGGGGTATAGCTCGGAGGTAGGATGCCCCTGGATTGAATCCTCAGGAGGGGGGGGGGTGGATTCGCATGGAAATAGATTAATTAGAAGGAAGAGCAAAACAATAGGATTCTTCATTTATTCTCATTCATTCTGCAACTACTTAGAGTTGCACTGTAGCAGACAAAATCCTCTATAGAACATCTGGAGGGGAGAGGGGCTGAAGGATGAGCTGGTCACCAGGGCACAGCGATATAATCAGTCATACCTGCATAGTGAAGTCTACATAAAACCCCCACAGGACAGGGTTCCAAGAGCTTCCTGGTTGCTAAACACGGGGAGGAACCTGGAGGGCAGCACTCCAGGAGGTGGTAAGGAAGCTCTGTGCCCCTTCTCACAGTCTTTACTCTGCACATCTCTTCTATCCGGCTATTCATTTGTATCTTTGGTAATTACACTTTATAATAAATGAAATAAATGTAAGTAAGGTGTTCCCCGGAGTCCTGTGGGCCATTCCGGCAAGTTAATCCAACCAAAGAAGGAGTTTTGGAAGCCGTAGTTTGTGTCCACTCAGCCACAAGTACTGCCAGGTGGGCTTGCACTTGGCTTCTGTTGCAGCCTGTTTTCTGTTGCTGTAGCGATGCCTGGGATGTGGCCCAGGGTCCTGGGGGATGGAGGTTCAAGAGCATGGTGAGGGTGTCTGCTCCACCTCGGTGACGGCGCATTAACTTGGTGAGAGGTGAAAGAGCAAGTGAGCATGTGCAAAGGAGACAAAGCACAAGGGCGGCCTCACCAGTCCAGGCTTGCAAAAGGCTCCCCACCTCTGAACACTGTTAAATTGAGGACCAAATTTTAGTATGAGTTTTGGAGGGGACAAACCTGTTCAGACTATGGCAGCATCTGAGGTGGGGAGGGCAGTAGCCTTCTAGAGCTGAGCCCTTAACTTGGCTATCTCCAGGTAAGGAGTGTCCGAGTTTATTCAGTTGTAGGACTTTTAGTTTGCATTTCCAGGAGAATGACTTGGTGTGTGGGTAAAACTCGTACGCATCTGGTCATAAACATATTAAGAATTAAACTCTTAGGAATTTGATTCAAAAAATTTTTTTTAAAATTCTAACATGGGGAGGCCGCCAGCCTACTATCTCTACTGGCTGACCCCGGCTCCTGGGTCAATATCTCTACTGGTTGACCCTTACTCCTGGGTCAGTATTCTCTATTGGGCCGACCTACTGGCCGATGCCTACTTCTGGGTCAATATCATCTCTCTGTATTCATTTTTTAGAAGTAACTGCAATTTGACTTTTACCATAGATATTTTGGCACACTGCATTTTGAGGGGACTGATTGTTTCCCTCTCAAACTAATGTAGTAACTAACTATAGATATGTTTGCTATAAAAATATTAAACATTAATATTCCTGAAAAACCTTACTACTTATTTTCAGTTTTATTTAATATTTCACTTAATATTATCGGGCTTGACTTGTAGGTATATGACTGTGTACTCATCAAGACATGTTGAGAAGTTAATTGTTCCTTTCTTAAAGTGGAGAAGTGCGTTTCGTTAAAGGATTAAAGTGGGAAGGATGTGCTGCCTTTCTTGCCATGTTAATAATTCACTGAAGGACCTTTGTAATAGTGTGTAATGTTGTTAAAAATTTATACATCACCCAGATTTATTGGACTGTTTATATGCATGAAATATACAGAGATTGAAGATAGTTTACTACAGTGAACCAGAGATTCCCAATCTTATTTGGCTTACTGCTTCCTTTTCAGAAAAGTATTCAGGATCCTTGGAAATCTCCCTTTTTTAAGTAAACAAACAAAAAGATGCAAAGACAAATTTGAGTTCTAGTTCTATATATCTATATTTCATTCCAGCATCCCCAGGGTGGTATTGCCCATTTTGGGAACCTATGACTGGTCCCTCAGTCTTCTGATTTAAAAAAATATTATATTAGTATTATATATTATATTAAAAATATAATATTATAATATTAATCATGTTAGTGGTATTGTGAGAGACTGTATTTTTCCCCTTTTTTGTGGTATTGGGAATTGAACCCAGAGGCATTTTACCTCTGAAATATGCCCCCAACCCTATTTTATTTTTTGTTTTGAAACAGGGTCTCAGTAAGTTGAAGAGGTCCTCAGTAAGTTGCTGAGACTGGCCATAAACCTATGATCCCTCTCTTTCAGCCTCCCAAGTACAGGCATGCACCGCCATGCCTTGCTTGTATTTCTTCTTTTATTTTTGAGTGTGCAGTTCAGAGTATTATATCTATATTTTCATGCAACCTATCTATAGAATTTCACCTGGCAAAACTGAAATTAAAACCCTATACCTGTGGAAAAATAACTCATAACCTCTCCTTCAGCCCAATATACCACCATTCTATTTTCTGTTTCCATGAATTCAACTCCTTTAGAGACCTTATATAAGTGGAATCCCACAGTAGTGTGTGTGTGCTTTTGTGTGTGTGTTTTATTTCACTTAGCGTGATGTTTTCAAGGTCCATCCAGTTTGTAACAGGAAACAGGATTTCCTTGATTTTTAAGACTATAATATTCCATTGTATATTCATATATAATATTCCATATATATATATATATATTTCATTTATCCATTCATCCATCAGTGAATATTTGGATTGTTTCCACCTTTTGGCTATTGTGAATAATGCGGCCTTGAACATGGGTGTGTGAATATCTCTTTGAACTTTGTTCTCAGTTCTTTTGGATATATGCCCAGAAGTGGGATCGTTGGGTCACATGGTAATTCTGTTTTTAATTTTTTGAGGAACCATCATAAGTGTTTCATAGTGGTTGCACTATTTGATATTCGCAACAGGTATAGCATTCTCCACATACTCTCGTAATACCTTTTCTTTAAAAATTTTTTTCTTTTTTTTTTTGGTTTTTGATAGTTATTTCAAAGAATGTCAGTGTGTTTCTAATTAGGGTTTTGATTTACATTTCTTTATTTGATTAGAGACATTTAGCATCTTTTCGTATGCTTGTTTGGACATTGTATCTGTTATCTTTGGAGAAATGTGTATTCATGTCCTCTGTCCATTTCTTTAAAAATTGTTTTCTTGATAGATTATAAGATTTTAAACTGCATTTTCTATATACTTGCCCCTTATCAGATACACGATTTGCAAATATTTTCTCAGATTCTGTAGGTTGACTTTTACTCTGTTGATGGTTTCCTTTGTTGTATAGAAGTTTTTAAGTTTGATGTTCTCTCATTGGTCTATTTTTGCTTTTGTAACCGTGGTTTTTGGTGTCATATCTAAGAACTCATTGCCAAATCTAATGTCATAAAGCTTTTCTTCTGTGTTTCCTTCTAAAATTTTTGCATTTATGGGCCTTACATTTAGATAATTAATCCATTCTGAGTCAGTTTTTGTATCTGATAAAGTATAGGTCCAGCTTCATTCCTTTGCAGGTGGTTATCCTATTTCCTTCCCCAGTCGTATTTGTTGAAGAGGCTGTCCTTTCTCCCAGAGTGGTGATCTTGCAACCTAGTAAAAAATCATTGACCATATACATAAGAGTTTATCTGTTTATTTTTGTCTATTCTAGTTTAGGCTCTCTCTCTATACATACATACATATATATATATATATATATATATATATATATATATATATATATATATACACACACACACACACACACACACATACATACATATACATATATGCATATATATACATATATATGTGCGTGCTGTTTTTATGCCAGAACCACATCATTGTGATTACTGTAGCTTTGTAGTACATTTTGCAGCCAGAAGTGTATGATCTCCAACTTTGGTCTTTTTTCAAGATTTTCTCAAGTTCAGAGACCTTGAGATTCCATTTGAGCTTTAGGATGGATTTTTCAATTTCTACAAAAAAATGCCTTTGATATTTTGATGGAGATCGTGTTAATCTATAGATCACCTTGGGTGGTGATGTCTTAACAATATGTAGTTTTCAAAACTATGAACACATGCTGTCTTTGCACTTATTTGTGGTTTTAAATTCTTTCAGTAATGTTTTGTAGTTTTCAATGTATTAGTCTTTCAGCTTCTTGTTTGATTTTATTACTAAGCATTTTATTCTTTTGATGCTATTATAAATGGAATTGTTTTCTTAAGTTTATTTTTAGCTTATTCATTGTTAATGGATAGGAACAAATTGTATAGTGATATTGTATCCCAAAACTTTGATGAATTTACCAATTTTAACAGGTTTATTTAATGTGGAATCTTTGGGGTTTCTACGTGTAATATTATGTCATCAGCGAAAAAAGAGAATTTAACTTCTTCCTTTCTAATTTGGATATATTTAATTTCTTTTTCTGCCTAATTGCTCTAACCAGGTCTTTCTATACTATGTTACATAGAAGTGCTAGAATGGGCATACTTGTCTTGTATCTGACCTTAGGACAAAAGGCTTCAGTCTCTTACAGTTGCGTATGCTCTAACAGTGGGCTTTTCATATCTTTTCTTTACTTTGTCAAGGTAGTTCCCTTCTATTCCTAGTTTGTCAAGTATCTGAACTATAGAAGGATGTCAAATCTTACCCAATGCTCTTTTGCATCAACTGAAATGACGCCCTTCATCCTGTTAATCAGCATATTACACTGTTTACTTTTCATACCTTGTACCACTTTTGCATTCCTTGGTTAGGGTGTATAACCCTTCAAAAGGGCTATTCAATAATTCCTGGTTATTTTAAGGAAAATACCAGACATTTATCTAAAACTGTTCTTTAAAACAGGGATTAATAACTTATACCATTATTATACTAAAATCCTCAATTTATTGTAATTCTTTGAAATCATCAAATATCCAGCCAGTAGTCACATTTTCTAAAATAGCTTATTTACTTGGGGTACTATGTTTTATGCCGTGTGATTGGTTGATATGTTTCCAAGGTAAATTTTAACCTATTGGTCCTTTTCTCTTGCCATAGTATTTTAAGAAACTACAATTTCTTCTATACTGAATCTTTCTGATTGTATCCCTATGATGTTCCTCTGTCCTCTGAATTTCTATTAGATGAATTTTTACTTTAATTTTTTTTTTTTTTTTTGTGTGTGTGTATGTGTGTGTGTGGGTCTGAGGATGGAACCCAGGGACATTCGACCTCCAAGCTACACCCCCGGCTCTATTTTTTTATTCTTTATTTTGAAACAGGGTCTCACTAAGTTACAGAGGGCCTCACTAAGTACCTGAGGCTGTCTGCGAACCTTGGTCCTCTGGTCTCAGCCTCCTGAATGCTGGGATTACAAGTGTGTGCCACCACGCCCAGCTTTACATTTTAAGTTTTTGCATAAGCTATTAGGTCTAGTTATTTTTGTGATGTTGACAGCTGTTGAGGCCATTGCCTAGATTCATTGACTAAGGACGGATTATGAAATGGTGAAATTCAAATTCTTTTCTATTGACCATGATACCCTTATAAACATAAACTTCAAATATTAGACAGAATAAGTGATTGACAATTTTTTACTGCTTTTTTAATATTTGAAAAAAAAACTCTTCTGTTTAGTATCTCTGGCCAGGCACACTTGTAACTATCACTGGTGCCTTTCATTTTTGAGCATTAATATCTGCCAATCACAGTGCTGAGATCTTTCAAATGTATTGACTGTTAATTTTATACAGATAGATTTTCTGTTATCCATGCCTAGCAGTTGAGGGAACTGGGGCTTAGAAAGTATAAATAAACTATCCTTTAAGTCATAGCAGGTAGGTAGCTAAACTGGAATCTGAGTCCAGATTTGTCTGATTCCAGAACATTTTCTTTTCTTTTCTCCTCCCTCTCGTCTCTCCTTTCCTTCCTTCCTATACTGGAGGTTGAACCCAGAGGCTCTCTACATTTGAGCTACACCCAGCCCTATTTTTTTTTTTTTAATTTTTAAATAGGGTCTCACTGAGTTGCTGAGGGTTTTGCTAAGTTGCTGAGGCTGGCCTCAAACCCATGATATGCTTTTCTCAGCCTCCAAAGTACTGGAATTGAAGGTATGGGCAACCACACCTGGTACAAAACATCTTCTTTAACCACTATTTACAATGCTTCCTGAGGAGGGGGCTGCGAGATTCGTAGAGCAGTGAAGAAAGGTCGGAGGTATAGGTGCATAGGAGGTAAGGTTCAGGAAGTCTCTTATTGACTGGAAGGAGCAGACTCTGTTTACCCAGTTGCAATCATTAGAACTACCCATGGGCTTCTTACTAAGTCTCTGGTTAAAATAAACAGTTTTCTTAATGTGGTCCGTTTACTAGTAAACAGCATTGCTAGTAAATGTATATTCCAGTTCTGACCTAATTAATAATGTAGTCCAAGAGAAGGATTCATGAATTTTATTTGGATTCTGCTTCTTAACACAGATCAGCATCTCCTGACTGACAAATTACTTCAAATCAGTTTATAGTTTCAAAACAAACATAGAGCCGGGTGTGGCGGCGCACGCTTATAATCCCTGCGCTTGGGAGGCGGAGACAGGAGGATCGCACAGGTTTGAAGCCAGCCGCGCTGGCTTAAGAGACCATGTTTCCAAATAAAAAGTATAAAAAGAAAATAAGTCTGGGAGTGTAGCCCGGAGGTAGAAGGGCTTCCAGGAACCCCAGTACCACCAAAACAAACAAACAAACAAACAACACACCAAACAAACAAACATAGAAAAGACCTGGGCATCTAGTCAAATAGAGAGATACTGGAGAGACAGGGAGTAATTAATAAACAGGTAAAGGATGATACAGTGGCAGATGCTATTAAGCATTTTGAAGTGGCACAGGAAAAAGAGGGAATGGAGACAGCTTAGACATAGAGGTGTGAGGAGCCTTCTTTGAGGAAGTGGCATTTGAGAAGAACCCAGTAGCATAAGGGACAGCGAAGGCAGGAATCTGCTCCGGGCTCTTGGGGAACAGATGTGAAGGAGGGCGTGAGAGTAGGAGCAGGAGATGAAGCCAGTCTGGGGAGGCAGCAGCTCAGGACATCCTCTGTGCCCTAGGACACTCATATCCCATCTTCTGAGCACGGACAGCTCCTTATATGGCTTTTGTTACTTGCCACAGGTTTTTCCTTCTTTTTATTGCCCTTGCTGTCCTATTTCTAGAAAGAATGTGCTTGCTTTGTTAACCAAAGGACAGGGCCAGAGTTCCATCCCAGATTTCTTCTGAAGAAGACTGAATAGACTGGGCAGAGTCTCTGGGTCTAGCCAAAAGAATCTCATGTAGTTTGGCCAAAAAAAAAAAAAAAAAAAAAAAAGAAATGTTATGGTGTATGGCTGTATATAGTTTATAATTAGAATAAAGACCTAATGTTTTGAATTTAAATAGTAGAGAATGGATTTCCTACTGCAATTTGAAACAGTTTTTAACTGGAAGCATGACCTGTGGGATAGCAGTTACCTCCTTTCTGTTGCATTCCTGTGAAATATTTTTCTTGAATGTGCCTTTTCAGAGGAGGTATAAATTATTTTCACACTATTGTGGTTAAGTAGAACATGGTTAACAACAACAACATTCTGAGCCTATAGATGTATCAGCCTTGATAATGTGAGGAATGTGGGTACCAGTATGGATATCTTAGTGGATATGGAGAAGTTCTCTGCTTTGTGCCCAAATAGAATTTTATTTATAGTCTAACTCAATATTTAATGTGTATTTGCCTTCTTTAGTGTTTAATCAGTTTATTTGTTTTTTATTCACTGAATCCAGATAATTTGACTTTCCACTGATAAAATATTTACTTGTTATACCAGGCAGGGCGCTAAACTTGGAAATTAAGAGTACTGAGTTAAATTTAAAATTTGTTGAAAAGTATTCATCATGATGCAGTCTATTTAATGTCTTGGCAGTGCCTCCGTCTCTTCTCATTTAACATGTGAGGAGACAGACTGGCAGCAGTTGTAAGCTGAAACTTGGTTGTATGCAGAGCGAAACTGGTTAGGGTACTAAAATGGAGAAAATTTGAAAGTGTTACTGTGTGTGTGCATTTCCTTAAATTAAAGTGTGACACATTTGCTTTAAATAGAATTTTATATTCTGTTTTTCAAGGCTATTATAACTTCACGATAGATGATCCTAAGGCTGAAACTGGTTTTGAATGTTGTTTTGTAGAATAACCAAATTTGTCTCTTAACAGTGTTGGCATTATGTCACACAAGTTGTTTTGATATAATAAGCATGTTTTACAACATGTTTGAGTCATTTTTCCCTAGTAGACCTGAAATTTATTACTCAGAGGAAAAGCATGCATTTACAATATATTCTTAGCTGCTCCTTTCTACCAGTCAGCTGTCAAGTCCTATGGAATCTAAAATAGAACCCCACCAACCGGAGACAGCTCCAGGCTGCTCACTGGACCGTGGGGACGTGGACGGTTTTATTGTGCGCCGCAGCATCTGTGTGGTGGTGTTGAGGCAGCAGGATGTGCAGGGCAGCTCAGGATTTCCAGCGGGGTCCCTGAGAGGGACTACTTTGAAAGACAGTGTCTAAAGAATAAGAAATAGGAGGAGTTACAGTACCTGATTGGGGCTGCTCTTAATCAAGTGCTGCGCAGCAAGGAAGATAATTTTCAAGCGTTATGAAGGCGGAGAAGGATCCCGAAGACGAAGAAAATTTCGTTAGAGATCCAAGCTAAGTGTAGCACAGGATGTGAGGGACGGAGTCACTCGTTAGGAGTTTGTCTGAGGGCTTGCTTTGTGAGCTGCAGAGATTTGTAACTTAATGCCGAGTAGTTTGCCTTTAGCAACAAGAAACTAAATCCTGTCTATGATGAACTGTTGGCTGTCTTGTGCGCCTAAGAACAGAGTAGGTATCCCAGCAGTCCAGTGTAACAAAAGATTGTCGGTTAGGCTTCCTGAACTGTGTTCTTTTAAAATGCGCTGTTTTATTAATTTTGGTTTCTTTGTATTACTGTTTTATTTCTGACTTGTGGTTGGGGTTACTGATCGAAAACAAAAGTTCTTGTTTTTTTCTGGATTTAGAAAGCACAGGACAGAATCTTAATAACTGAGCAGTGTTACTGTTAACTGACACTGGATCAGAACTGAAGATGGTGTTTGATGAAGTCAACTGAAAATTTCAGGCTAGTGGGAGTATTCTCATCTCATTTTATTATCTTTAAAGGAAAGAAAAGGCCTTTCTTAGGGATCTTTACAACTTTCTAGTGAGTTAAATACCCTCTTTCTCCACCAGCAAATTGGGTTGGACTTAGAGACCATTTTAGTTGTACAGATAAACTTATCATTTACAGCAACTATTTGTGTGCTAAACATGACTTAATCCCGCAGGCATCTGAAAGCAGCGCGTCTCAGGTCTGCATCCACTGGCTCCCCTCAGTCCAAACTCAGCACACTGTTTCTTTAGCACAAAGCTGAAGAAAGTTGACGCATTAAATGTAGTTTAGATTTTGAGCCAATAAGTCCTGTTTTCCTCTACTCATAACTGGCCGTTTGAAATTTTGAAGTCTGTAGGAAGAAGACGAATCCACAAATTCTACTCATTTTAGGACGATTCTGAAGTCTGTATAGATTTTTGAGCCAGGTTCCTCTTATTTTGTGAATTTCGAGAGTGAGTTAAAATTTTAATGTATTCATCTTTCTCGTTTTTAGTTTTTATATTTTTTATCTCAAATATTTAATGAGTATACCAATATTTAGCTAGAAAATCAGTATTTTCTCTCTTTTGGTTCAGAGAGGATCGTAGATGGAAATAATCGTATTGAAGTGATTTCACTTTTGCCCCCAGAGGCTTGTTATAATATTTATGGGCACAGAATTTGCTTTGTAAGTTACATGAAAAAATATGTAGTTTTTTGTTTTAGAAATAATAGTATATTTAGCACAGAATTTAACAGGAAATTGGTATAATATTTAAAAGGCTAAAATCTTAAGTGTTTAAATACTGTGTATTTTATTTCTGTGTTCTGACATTTCTGCTTACTGATAATATCTTAGATATATTTTCTCCAATCAAAGCTAAAGGTAACCTTGATACAATTAAAATATGTATTGTGTGACACAGCCTTCTATTTAAAAAAAAACAAAACTACCCTTTAGCTGGGCATGGTGGCACACACTTGTAATCCCGGCCCTTGGGAGGCTGTCTCAGGAGGATCACAAGAGTTGAATCCAGCCTCAGCTACTGAGTGAGGCTCTAAGCAATTTAGTGAAACCCTGTTTCCAAATAAAATATAAAATAGGTTTGGGAGTATAGCCCAGAGGTAGAAAAGCCCCTGGGTTCCATTCCCAGTACTACACAATACACAAACAAACTACCTTTGATCTTCCCTTTAAATATATATGTACTGAATTTTTGTTAAATTACAATTTTTTATAAAAGCAGAATGTAAAGAGGAAGAAAGAAAACGAAAGTCATCTGTAATCTTATTTTAGGATTTTAAGTAGTTAATACTTCAGAGACTCTTTTTATTTTTTTCTTCATAGAAGTTTTTTTATCCTCACATATATGCATAATGAGTTGCTTTCTGTATTGAATATGTCTGTGTGTATGTATAATTTGCCTCTATAAATATATTTCTAATAGTATCTCTTAAATAAGTAGAGATAGGGAGGTGGTTCTTAAATGTATATAGAATTCAAGGGTCCTGGGAGATACCATAAGCAGAGCCAAGTCTGAAAGTATGAACAGGAAAGCACACGGGCTTAAGAGCCATAGAAGTCAAGGTTGGGCTTGGCCTCTTAAATCATCTACTACTCCCAAAGCCTTGACTTTTTCCATCTGTTAAGTAAAGATGATAATTTTAGTTTACTGGAGTTGTTTGAGTTACTTATGCCTGGCAGAGAGTGGGTGTTCAGCAATTATTAATTTATTTTCTTTGCTCTAAGGGTAAAAAAAAAAAACAGGACAAAGAATCTGAGAAATATTTTTTTCTCAAAAGTACAGGAAGTGCTTCTTGTATGTTATATATTCTGGGAAGGTGTTATAATCGGCTATTATAGTAAAGCTAAGCATAGCAAGGAGAAGGAAATTTGGGATGCAGTTGGAAAAGGAATGATGTATTATTCAGTACTGGTTCTCTTTCTCTTTTCCCTCCTTCTTTAGAAAATCTCACTGATATAGTATGCCACGTTTCTTGTTTTTCTTTTTGTAGCATGTAGCAGATTGGAATAAATATGATGACCGGCTGATGAAAGCTGCCGAAAGGGGGGATGTAGAAAAAGTATCCTCAATCCTTGCTAAAAAGGGCGTCAATCCAGGCAAACTAGACGTGGAAGGCAGATCTGCGTAAGTACGACCCATGACAAAGTGCGTCTGAAGGAAATGCAGGTAGAATCTCGGAATAGAAATGAAATTTGTGGATTGTGCCAATTAACTTTTTAAATAAGAAGCCTTTACCCCAACTCACACTATTAAGCCTTCTGAGCAAATCAGTAGTTGCTTTTAATTTAAAAGATTCTAAGTTAGAGGTAGTACATGAGAATACCGTTCATGGTCTGTTTTTTAGGACCGATTGTAAACCACAACCTGTGGTTATTTGATGCGTTTCCATTTATAAACGTCTTCATATTATCACGTTTGGTCTTCGAAGCAGCCCTATAAAAGAAGTAGGGAAAAGTTTGCAGAAGTTAAATAACTTGTTCTCATCTCATGGAAACTCGGAGTGCTGAGATATGTTCATCCAAGTTTCTGTCATTGAAGAGTTCTGAAAATTATACTGTTTCCCCTTACTCTGCAGTCTTATTTTTTTTAACTTGGATGATTAGTTTAAATGGGAATGTTCAGAGTAGAAAGGAGTCAGGATGCTCGTGTGGCTTAGGGAGACACAGGTAGTAATCCCACTCTTTTGTTTTTGTTACTGAGGGTGGCTCCTGACTTGTTTATATGCTTAAGAACCATGTCTTTTCCCTCACCCATCCCAGATCTGCATCGCTTCCCTTCCTGTCGAGGGTGGGAACAGTTGGGTTAAAGGGTAGATCTAGACACTGTCAAGACCCTCTATAATTATAGCCGTTAAAGCCATATCTGGGAATCTGTCCAAAGTCAGAGGTGAAAAGTCCCATTTCCTCAAATTCCTCAGTCTGATCCTTACAGGAGTTCATTCAGAATATTGTAAGTGGAAAACAGAGGCTAAGTATAGAAATGAATATTAGGAAGTAAATAATTAATGTTTCATATAGGTCACTATCTTGGAATGCTCAGATATTTAAATATAGCAAAGATAGCAAAGCATGTCTATAAATTATGTAGTTTTTAAGAGCAATAAAAGTTGGAAGGTTTTAAATTTATAGCTTCAGGGGTTTTTTTTGGTATTTTTTTTTTTGGGGGGGTTGGTGGTACTGGGGTTCCTGGAAGCCCTTCTACCTCTGGGCTATACTCCGAGACCTATTTGTTTTTATATATTTTTATTTTGAAACAGGGTCTCTTAAGCCAGCACAGCTGGCTTCGAACCTGCGCGATCCTCCTGTTTCTGCCTCCCAAGCATGGGAATTACAAGCGTGCGCCACCACGCCCGGCTATAGCTTCAGTTTTATCAAGTTAGGAATTTGATAACTTAGAGACATTGGTTATTTTGATTCCTGCTCTTATTTTTGCTAAGTTTTTAAGGTTATCTATAGAGCTCACAGTAAAAAAAAAAAAAAAAAAAAAAAATAGTGAAAATTTAACTGGGTAAGTGATTTTGCTTTTTCTGATGTTTTTTTACCCAGTTGTTAAGGTGTTAAAAGATGAGAAGAATCTTTTTTTAGATGAAACTTTCAGTGAAACCTTATTTCTTCAATTTAGCCCATCCTACTTTCAATGTTTGGAATGAATGTTTGCTTGAGTTTTTGTTTGAATTTTTTTAATCTAAGTTCAGTTTCGAGTGATGAGATTATTTGGTATCATTTGATGAACTTTGAAATCCAATCTGAATTGAGTAGAATTAGTTTTTGAGATTTTCACTATAGGATATAGAATTCTCCCTGGGATTCATAGGATAAAAATATTTCTCTTTTTTATTCACACACAGAAATAATATTCTTTAACTAAAGCATTTTTGTATAAGGCACATTAAATAGGTATCTTCTGTGTTATCTATAATTATAATTAAAACAATTTTTTAACTTTGAAACTTAAGGCAAAAATAATCAGTGTGTCTCGACCTCAATGTGGTTTAAAAATGAAGTATTTCAAGGCTATCTTTCATCACTGCAAGGATCTGTTTTCTTTTACCTGTCTCCTGGGGCATGGCCCTAGGAGCTCCCAACCCAAAGATAGGTCAGGTTCATCAAGGATCCCTGCTGCCCATTGCAGAGCTGCGGCTTCCAGTCCCTTCGTGGCCAGCAGAGTGGTATTCAGCCTCCTGTCTGCTTTCTCTGAAATCAGCAAATGCTTGTAGGGAAAAAGTGGCCTCAGATACTAAGCTCACCTGTCCGAGCCTCTGAACTGTCCTTTCATCCTAACTTAATAATCTTTTTACTGTCTTGTTAGCTCACTGATACCCTCAAGAAGGTCTTTATATTTTGTACAACTCTTCTAGTCCTATTCAGAGGTGGCATTTCAGTTAGATTTCCCATCACTGTGACCAAAAGCCTGACAGGCACAACCTACAGGAAGAAGGTTTGTTTGGGGCTCCTGGTTTCAGGAGTCAGTCCATGACTGGCTGGTTCCAAGTCAGAAATAGCTCAGAGGCAAAATAATAAAGGAAGGGATGGGGGAAACCAGAGGTAGTAAGGTTTCAGGGTCTGGAGGGACATAACATTTTCATCGATACGGCCCAGGAACCTCCTCTCTCCTGGGTTCAGAGTATGATTAAAGTATATCTGTATCCATGTGTCCTGCTGAGCACTTTTCTATCCTTTATGTTGAGAGTGGTTAATGTGCTTGTTTAGTGCCTAAGTTTGGTTTCAACCTGAATTAAATGCCCTTTGCCAATAGTTTCTACCATATTTACCAATTTGGATTTGGAAAAGGACTAGTCAGGGTCAGGTCTTATCACACACAAAAAGTTTCTGTTAATGTTTGTTGATTAATAAAATATTAAATGATCAAAAAAATAACATAATATTTTGTTGACTGGAATCTTGAATACTTGATCAGGCTTAAGTTTGGTTTCTTAAGCAGATTTGATTTGCCTTGTTCAGTTATGCCTGTTTATTTGAATCTTCAACCAGTCATGCAGATCTTGAAGCATTGTTTTGTGTCTTTTAAAGGTAGTTTTGCTTATTTTGAAGGTTTTTCTATGTCAAGTTTAGTTTGATAATTCTAAAAAGACAGGATAAATGGGTTTTGTTTGTTTGTTTGCAGGTCTGGGGATGGAACCCAGAGGCATTTGACCTCTGAGCTATACCCCTTGCCCTATTTTTTATTCTTTATTTTGAAACAGGGTCTCACTAGGGTGTGGAGGGCCTCACTAAGTCGCTGAGGCTGTCCACGAACCGCGATCCTCCAGTCTCAGCCTCCAGAATGCTGAGATTATAAGCGTGCGCCACCACGCCTGGTTGGGATAAATGTTTTGATCTATCTTTTGTGTGTCTGTATGGTACTGAGAATTGAACCCAGGGGCATTGTACCTCTGATCTACACCCCCAGCCCTATTTTGTTTTTATTTTTAAACAGGGTCTTGCTAGGTTGATGAGAGTCTCACTACTTTCTGAGGCTGTCCTACAACCTGCAATCCTCTTGTTTCAGCCTCCAAAGTACTGGGACTATAGGCGTGTGCCACCACGCTCAAATTGATCTATTTTTTTTTATCTCAGGATTCTGTTGTAACTTTTACTAGTTTTAGTATATTTGAAATAAAAAAAATAATTTGGAAAATTTTCAGTATGCATTTATTAAGCTTTAAGTGTCAATGCTTTTGCTATTAAAACAGTAAATTATGGACTTAATGGCATTATAGTATATATTTTCTCTTCTTAAGGCTATTGAATATTAGAGTACTATTGTTTTTAAGGAGGTATTTCTACAACATATTGGACTGTTGCATAAATATAATTTGGGGATTCTAAATTATAGATGCTCAATCTGTATTGATGTTCTAAGGTAGCCTTTAAAGTTGTGTGTGTGTGTGTGTGTGTTGTGTTAAAAATGGATGACTTTAATGTAACATTTAATTTACCTTTGGTAGTTTGTTTGACATAACAAATATTCTCTTTTTGTTTAGATTCCATGTTGTGGCCTCAAAGGGGAATCTTGAGTGTTTGAATGCCATCCTTATACATGGCATTGATATTACAACCAGTGACTCTGCAGGTACGTTTAACTCCATAGTTAGTGACAAAACTTCATAGCTAATGGGTTTTATTTTTATTTTTTGATGGTGTTGGGGATTCGCCCAAGGCCTTGTATGTGCAATGGTCTACCACTGAGCTACTTCCCCAGCCACTGGCAACATTGAAAATATACAGACATGAATGAGATTTAAAAAGAGAAGCCCTGCCGGGCGTGGTTGCAGACGCTTGTAATTCTAGTACTTAGGAAGCCGAGACTGGAGGATCAGGGTTCTACAGCCAGCCTCAGCTACTTAGAGAAGCCCTCCACAACTTAGTGAGACCCTGTTTCAAAATAAAGAATAAAATCAGTCTGGGGATATAGCTCAGAGGTAATATATCCCTGGGTTCAATCCTCAATACTGCTAAATAAAGAAATAAACAAACAAATAAATAAATAAATAAGAAGTCCTTATTTTTCTGTCTTTTAATAATTGAGAAAAGGTATATGTCCAATATAACACTGTGTGTGTGTGGTAGGGAGCTCAAGCAAAGGGAAATTAGAAGACAGGATTACTGGACTGATGACCTGTAGTCTAGTGCTGGTCTTAGAAGTGTTACAGGATCTTAAGATTGCAGAGTTTGAAGACAATTTTGGTCCAGTTAGTTAATATTCATGTGCTGTTTTATATGAATTTTCTCTCTTATGAGGTCATTGGGCATTCAGTTAGACATTTTTTAGTAATGGAGAACTAATCACTCTAAACAACAACGACCTCAACAATAATGATAGTAAGAGGGATGACTGACATTTATTTAACAGTTACACAGCTGCTCTGCTAAGCTGCTAAGCACTTTACACACTTTACGTGTATTAACTTATTTCATCCTCATGTTAACCCAATGAGGTGTAAGGTACTGAGCTGTTAAATAACTTGCCCAAGGCCCTTTAGTATGTGAGTAGCAGTAGGAGTTTGTTTTAAACCACTGTGCTTCATAAGGAGCTCCGTCTGTTTGCTTGCTTATATTTAAGAAAACACAATTTTATAGACAGTTGAAATCTGTTTTTTTTTTTAAATCTCGGTTTTCTGTTTATACTTAGTAATACCCATATCTGCCCTTTAAAAATGTATAGCATAAGTTTGCACGTCAAAGGTACAATTGCAAATACAGCTGTTGTTTTTCTTCAATGAGAGCGTTAGTTTTCTTTTTGTCAGGGTAACCATTCTCAGTTCTCTGGCATGTGTGTAAGTGTGTGTGTGTGTGTGTGTGTGTGTGTGTGTGTGTGGTGTGTGTGTGTACGTGTGTGTGTGTGTTACTAAGGATCGAACCCAGAGGCTTTGACCTCTGACCCAGTCCTATTTTTGTTTTTATTAACAGGGTTTCACTAAGTTACTGAGGCTGGCCTCAAACCCATGGTTTTACTGTCTAGCCTCCCAAGTACTGGAATTACAGGTGTATGCCACTACACCCAGTTCTGTCATTCTTAACAGCCTAGTTCTCTGTAGTTCTACTTTGTTATTCAGTTAAATACAGGAATTGACCCATAACAGAATTTCTTAACATCCTTAAAATTTTATCCTATGACTCTCCATGTATGGGAAAATAATATTACTGTTAACCAGCATTATATTTAGAAATAGAAAAAAAAGAGAAAAGGAGACAGAGATATCACAATTGGCAAGTGAGGAAAATCTACCTAAACATACCTCAAATTCTAAATTAAAGACCAAGCTCAGCTTGCCACATTTAAACAAAAAGAAATGTGTTTATTGCTTAAATATTCCTCTAGATATATGGGAAACATATATCTTTTTAGAAATTTTAAACTTAATATATTTCTTCAGAAGCTTGAGACTATTTACTTATTGTGCTGATTCCAATTCAAACACATATTTTTTTTTTCTTTGTCTGTGTTCTTTCTTTTCTGCACATTTCCACCTTGTGGTTGATTTAGTGACTTTTGCCTTCCCTCCTCCAGGGCAGGTCAAGCTCAAGCACTCAGCAGACATTGCTTCATAAATTGCATCCCATCTAACTCCTCCTGTCTTTTGTTTATGCTGCCCTTCAGCTGCATTTGGATTTGTTTTCTTATGTTTGTGGCTGGAGTTGTCCTCTCTTGAGGAAGGACAAGGGCTTTCTCAATTGCTGTAGTATCTATTATAATCCAGATATTTGATTAAAAATATTCATGTACCCTTTGGGGCCTTTCCCTAAAATCACACATTTTAGAGCTGATGTTTCCTTGATTTTTTTTTTCCTATCATAGCTCAAGTCACTAGATTGGTATTCCATTAGCCCTGACCAGGTTTCTGTAGGTTCTTGCGGAACACCAGAGATCATCACTACTGTGCATAACCACCATCCTCAGTCATGCTATCTGCCAGTTATTTTAGTTGCTTTTCACAATGGAAAAAGTCCTTTGGAAATTTGTCTATTAACAGTGGCAACCTGAAATTTGAAACGATCACATCTGATCTGACAGCTTTGGAGCTAGAGAGTGTTTGTATATATTTGAATATGTTGTATCTGAGCCTGTTTTAAAGACCTGGTCTACCTGGTCTCCCCATGTCTTATTCTGAAACCTGGCCAGATAGACAAAAGTGATTAGATCCAGGAAAACTTACTCACCCACCTAAGATCATATAAAGCTGAATGGGAGTTAAAAACCAATTTATTTATCTATCCAGGATGACCAAAATATAAATTACCCATATTCTAGCAAAAGAGTGTATTGTGAAGTCAAATTATATTTTAAGAAACTCATGAGGTTAAAGGGAAATTAAAAGCATTATAGATTGGAAGCTAGAAAAGGCTCATGAAATCCATGGATTTTCACCATTCAAGAGGGATGAATGTGTAAAGAAGTAAATTAGGAGAGAGTGTTTGGAGGTGAGATTTTCTCAGCACCTGTACTTTTCCCAGACGCCAGAGTCAGTGTTTCAGACTTTCTCATAACATTCCCCCACCCCAGAACTTTTAGCATTTCCTTTAAAGTTTGGAATTTTAACACATATTATATTTGAACAAGACTGATTTTCAAAGACACAGTCTCTTAATGAACTTTACATTTTAGCTGAAGCATAAAGATTAGGGAAAATTCTTTGTGACGTATACTTTTGAATTATCCAACTTCAGTGCCCACACTGCCCACTTGGAATGTATGTTATGTGAATTCTAAGTGTTTCTTTGTCGCTCTTCTCTCCCCATTCTCTTTTGACCTCCTTTCCCTCCCTCTGCTCTGTGCTAGTATTTAACTACCTACTCAGACACCGCCCTGCGTACTGGGATGCGGTGGTGATGAAGACAAGGTTCCTACTCTTTATGGATTTTTATGATTCATTTTTCCACTTTGATTGTTTTTGGGTGTAATTTATCTCTTAGTAGAGTACCACACCAAGTGAAACATCATAGAAACTGAAAGTCTGCTAACAAATTAAATGGCCTGTCAACTCATTTTGGGAAAAAGTTATATTTCTATAAAAAATTAATGTATGAAGAAAATTATCCTCATTATTTTCTGTTTTTTAATAGGGAGAAATGCTCTTCACCTGGCTGCGAAGTATGGACATGCATTGTGCCTACAAAAACTTCTCCAGGTAGTGGAAGAATTTTGGGTTATGATTTTCACTGCAAATAATAAATGTGTTTTTAACGTGTTTTAGAACTTAAGAAAACGGCCGGCTAACATCAACTGCTAACTTGTACGATGGGGTTTCTTCCATCATTTGTGAAGGAATGTGAACAATAAAGAACAAAGAGCCTAGGGAAGTGAATTGCATAACTCAGTGTATTAAAAATAAATAACAAAGGCTTGACCTTCCTGTTGACATTAGCTGGAGACTGGAATTTTCTGTTGTCTAGAATGTGGCATAAGATAAAGCGATAAAACATATGATTTATATATTTCTATATAAGCATGAGGAACTTAGACTACATAATATGAACTTTATTAGTTAGACTTTTAATTGGGCAACCACAAAATTCTACGAACTAGTCAGTCAAAGGGTTATACTCAGACATTTGCCACTAAGTTTCACAGCAGAACTGATTAGTTTTTTCATTCAGTAGTTTGTTTTAACTCTTGCTGGATGGAAAAAAAAATCCAAACAGTAACATATTTCCAATATTCCATGCTATTGTAATGTACCGTATGTTTCCTGTTTGGTGAAATGCTATAAATTTACAGTCATATCACATTATTATATTTGTTTCATGTCAAAATATTTGCTAGATTGTCTAAAAGTCTTTAGTTTCTTTGATAAGTGGAATATTTTAAGATTAAATAACAGCTGTTCATTTGAGGCTGGATACTGAATTTTAAAATTAAGCTACTAGATCACCAGCTTTCTATGTTTTTTTTAACAGTACAATTGTCCCACTGAACACGCAGACATGCAGGGAAGAACTGCACTTCATGATGCAGGTAAGCAAGGGATTCACGTGGACACACATGCTAGTTAAAAGGTCTGGTCACTTAGAGTAATGCCAGGCGTTAACGTGTATATATTTGTATAATTCATGGGAAAACAAAGAATATTAAAAGTTTTGTATACTTGAATTTGAAATTTTTCAAATTGTGTAGCTTAAAAAGATTTATTCAGCCAATATTTATAGGCATTTCAGTTTACTAAATGCTAAAGGCACAAAGGTGAGCATATTCCTACTGTCAAGGAGCTTTAGGAAAGAGAGAAAGAGAAGGGTGGAGGGAGGGAAGGAGAGAGAGAGAGAGAGAGAGAGAGAGAGAGAGAGAGAGAGAGAGAAGGTAACTGGTAGGAGAAATAGGAAGGAGGAAAGACTTTTTCTAAAACTGTCTGCCTAATTAACATGTTTGAACCTCATTTTTCTCATTTACAAAATGAAGCTAATAATATCACGGCCATAAGTGGCTATAATTAAATGATAAATAATAATAGTGCCTGGCATATGTTAATTTCTTAATGAGGGCGGTTGTTTTGATTTAGAGGTGTCAATGTGGAATTTCATATCACTATAAGGTGCTATATTTTAAACCTAATTTTTACTGGTAATCTCACAGACTTTATTAATCATACTTATTTGCATTATTCTTATCTGTATTTTTCTTTAGGTATCTTAAAAAAGTACATTGAAAAAATCGAAAGTACATTGAAAAAGAAAGTACATTGAAAAATTTAGATGCTTTTATATTTTAATTTCTCACTCAATGCATTTTTTCTCTTTGATTTTTTATATAGAATGATTAATTTGTAAAACATTTTTACATACATTATTAATTTGTAAAACATTTTTGCATACATTATTACATACATTTTACATACATTATTACAATAAACTATTACCATATTTTTACATACATTATTACATTTTTACATACATTATTATTTGTAAAACATTTTTACATACATTCTTATTTGAGACTCACAATTACCTCTTTGAGTTAGTATTAATTTCATTATACCTGTGTTTAAAACTAGTATGGTTTGACCAAATGAAATCTTGATAATTTAGTACATTTATGCATACAATAAGGGCCTTTTCATTGCTGGATCAGAAGAATCCCAGTATCAGCTTCTTTTTGTGTATGTGTGGTACTGGGATTGAACCAAGGGACATTCTATCTTCAAGCTACACCCCCATCCCGACTTTTTATTCTTTATTTTGTAACAGGGTCTCACTAAGTTGTGGAGGGCCTAAGTAGCTGAGGCTGGGTGCAAACCTATGATCCTCCTGTCTCAGCCTCCCAAGTACTGGGATTACAAGTGTGGGCCATCACACCCAGCTCAGTAAAAAAAACAAAACAAAACAAAAAAATCTTGAATTGGTTAGAAGATTATTCATGGTCATTCATCTCCTAAATTATTTCCATCTTGCTGTTCTCTTTTCTCTCGGTATCTTCCTCTGCTCTGTGGTTGAAGCAGATTTGTAGTCACGTCCATGATTCATCTAGCAGGGAGGGGCAGGGGAACATGGAGACCACATGCCCAAAGTCTAAGGCCTTTAATAGATAGCCCTCTGTTCATATTCTCCTGATTAAAGCAAAGTCAGTTGTCTATTTTTAATCTATAAGAGAGGCTGAGAGATGGAGTTTCTTGGTGACTAAGTCATGTTATTGCACAGTAGGAGAACAGATTTTGGTAAAAATTACATTATCTTCTGCAATCCAATCCTCTGGCCCACAGTTGTTTTTCTGCAGCCCTACTTCCCACATATGGAACCCTTCATTTCCTTCCCAAAGGAGAGGATATATAAACCACTTCAATGTCCGCATCTACCTGAAAGTCCAGGTTTCTGAATGTTGTACACTGTCTTCTTTTTTAGCTCTGAGCAGTCTGTAAATGCAAAGAGAAGACATCTGCTTCTCACGGTGTGTAGTAAGGGGAAGGAACAGGACAAGTAATGTAAAGACTCTTTCAGAAATGGAGAACAGGGCTACAGAGCAGTCACTAATACAGGTTTCAGGCCCTGCGAGCAAAACTGGTAAAAGACTTTCTACTAAGGTGCTGAAGGAAATCTCTTGCTTACTTCTGGCTGCTGCCACCTTCCTCTTCTGTTTTCTGGTAGAAAAACCTTATCCACTATTCTCTCTGCCTTCTGGGAGAGTCTTATTTATCCACTATACTTAAGATTTTGGAGAAAGATGCCCCATGTGGAGGTCAGCTAAGTCTGGAACAATGATGAGTTTCAGCCATCTAACCAGAACAATTCCCTCAAAACCTTGATAAGTTTCTGGTCTATTTATTGCTAACCACTTCTGTACCAAAAACTGTTTCCAAAGTTATTTTCAGGACATATAGCTCTTAACCCTTTTTGTTTCTTGTCTTTATTTCTAGACTCATAGTTTCCTATCTTATTTTCATGGCTGCTTACTTTAAAACTTTCTAAAGCTGGAGTGGTGGAACATGCCTGTAGTAATCACAGGAGGGGATTACTAGGGAGGCTGAGACAGGAGGATCAGGCTCAAGGCCAGCCTCAGCAACTTAGAAGTTGTTTCAAAATAAAAAATAAAATAGGGCTGGGGATGTAGCCCAAAGGTATAACTCCCTTGGGTTCAATCTCCAAACTACTAAATAAATAAATAAATAAATGATTTAAAATAATAGTCTTGCATGTGAATATAGCATTCTCAATCTAATCTTTATTCTAGGATTTGATTTTTTGTTGTTGTTGTTCATTTCCTTTTTTCTTATTTTACCTAGAGGGAACAAAGGATGCTGACTTTGTACTTTTTGTGCTAATCATTTTTATCAACTCATAGACTTTGAAAAAAATGTATAGGGAATACAAATAATAGTGTTCTATGAATTTTTTTAAGAAATATATTTCTGTTGGTCAAAATGAAGCAGTTTGTGATTTCATAATGTAGTTTTAAGCAGAATGACCCACTTTGTATCTATCAGTAAAGGACCTTTGAGAAACAACACTTTGATAGTTCACTATTTAGTTTAGAGAAGAGTTGCTTCAGCAACCTGTGAGGTCTCCAGTGTCTGGGCACTGTCTGCTCTCTGCCCTCTCATTTCACAAGTGCCTAATTCTTACCTGAACTCATCTCTTTCCCATGATAACTTGCTAAAAACTAAACTGTCACTAATGTGCAGTAATGTGCATCACCTCAAAAGACTCTTTAATCACATTGTACACCTTCTAAATTGTTACAGGTCATAGCTCTACAAAATATTTGAACCCGTATAAGAAGTTGATCAGACTTCTTGCCTGAAATATGTTTACTCCCCTACCTGTGTCATATATTTTAGGATCTGTTAGAGTAGGACCTCCCTTGATAGCAATTTTTGCCTTAGGGCTAGCCCTAAGCTACATAAACCATAAAGTAACTTTTTTAAAAGTACAGAATTCATTTCTTTCATGGCCCTTGCCATCCTGGTTTTCAGATTGGCTGATGTCTCTGCTTCTCTATGGGGCCGTTCAGAGACCCAGTATTTTTTTATTTTTTTATTTTGCTGTTCTGCCATTTTCTAGAGTTGTTCTCAAGTTTAAGGCTGAAAGCAGGTTCCTCTGTTCTAGCTCGCAGGAGGAGAAAGGACTGTAAAGGCAAGCATGACCAGTCTTTTAAGGTCCAGGCTTAGAAGCAGCACATGTCAGTCATGTCACATTTCCTTGGCAAGATCTGATCACACGGCCGCACTTGGCTGTGGGGAGATTGGTAAATGTAATCTTTAAGTAAGTCCCAATGTGTCCAGCACAATTGTGTTATCATGGAAGAAAGGGCAGTCTGAGTTTTGTGAACGGCTAACGCTCTCCACCACAGGACCTTTAATCTTAATTTACATGTTTGCTATATTATAACTCTGGAACTTATCATGCTTTTCATTTTTTTTATTCTCATTTACAGATGGGCCTGGAAAGTTGTACATTTTACATTTTAAATCAATGTGTAATAATCGTTAATAATCTATCATCTTTTTACTAAGGTTAATTGTGCACTTTAAATAAAGGATTTGCTGGATCAGAGACATAAGAAATAAGAATTTACCTTTTTTTTTTTAATGTATGTTCACTTTCATTCTATTGGACTTTACCGAGGGGGAGCAAAGGACTCTACTTTTTTTTTGCTAATCATTTGTATCAAGTCATAGGCTTTGAAGAAAATTATAGGGAATGTAAAATAATCCTGTTTTCTAAATTTATTAATAATTTTTTCCTCATATAAACTATAGTGTTGCTCAAAAGGAAGCATTGTGTGATTACATAATGTAGTTTTAAACAAAATTATTCACTTTGTAGCTATCAGTAAAGGGCAATATTACAATCTATGCTTTTTAAAGAAAATGTGAATTGTATATCTATCCTTTATTCACTATATCTGTGCTATAAAATGAATATGATTATAAAAAGCTGAGCTAACTTCAAGGATCAAGGCAGTGATAGCCATTTAAAAATACACTATATATAGAAATTTTAAGTTTTATTTTTACCATCTCTGTTTACTCTTAGATTAGTAGTATATTCTTATCGTTTACAAGGATGGCAGTATTCTTTGACTCTAATATGTTTTTAAATTATAAAAATCTAATCCAACTCCTTTTAAGATAGGAAATTACTCATAATGCCTAGCTGAAGGTGAAGGATATGAGTCTTTGTAGTGCAGAAATCAAAGAACTCACATTGCTGTAGATGGACCTGGAAAGCTGCCATGTGTGTGACCAGCAGATGTTCACCGTTGATCATTTTCTTTTGTTTCTCAAAGCGATGGCAGACTGTCCTTCTAGCATACAGCTGCTTTGTGACCACGGGGCTTCTGTGAATGCCAAAGATACAGTAAGTCCGTTTATGCCTGTTCTCATCTCACCTCCAGTACTCTATTTTTGCCTTTTGGAGCTCTGTTATCTTAATGTTGGTTGTTTTTTTTTTTTTTTTTTCCTATTGCTTAGGATGGGCGGACACCACTTGTTCTTGCTACGCAGATGTGCAGGCCAACAATATGTCAACTGCTGATAGACAGAGGAGCAGATATTAATTCCAGAGACAAACAAAACAGGTAATTCTTTTATCTTGGCTCCTAGGTAGCAGCTAGATGCATAGCAGTTCTGAAACGTTGCTGTTGTAGCTGGGCTTTCCGTCTCCTTCTCCTCTCTACTTCCTTGGTTTGTTCATCCTTGGAATTAATGCCTACTTCTCATTTTTTCTTCCAAGTCTGCTGAAGAAGGAAGAAGGAAATAGGGGAAGATGAAAGGATAAATGTTGAATAAAAACAATGATTAGGGCCTACACTTAGGTCAGAGAACTGAAGGAAAGAGGAATTAAATCCCACTTTCTTAGACTTAAAAATGAGAGCCTTTAGTGAAATGGCACAAATGAGAAAAACAAGGGAAATTCAGCTACAGCTCATTTCTTCGCTTGTGAATTTTTTGAGATTGAAGTGGTTCTTGGGTGTCAGTTTAGATTTTGAGGTGTTTCTCCTTAGTAGCCTGCCAGGATGCAGTGTTGTCCTCTTTTGAATCGGAGTCCATTTCTGTCCACTAAGCTTCCCTTAGTTTGCTTTTCCTCCTCTATCTGAACATTAAATATTTTAGTTGGCTTGCTCTAATAATTTCTGTCCATAGTTCTCCCTTTCTTCTCTAGGTCTGGTGTATCCTGGTGCTTGATATATTATAATTCTGGTGTTTATAGTTGCAAAGTTTCTGATGACAACTAAAATATATCCCCCCCAGTGAGTTGAATTTTAACAATTTGTAACCAAATTTTGTGGGTTTTTATAGTTACTAATAAAAATTATTCTTTTTTACTTAATTTTGTCCTTCTAAACATGCATCCTATTGTTTGTAGTTTATTGGACTTGTAGTATTATTGGACAAATGTAATAAAGTAACAGCCTTTAGATCTCAGATTTATAGTTCTGTTGTTTTTTATTATTCAGACATCTCAAAGGAGAAAAATTCTCAAGAAATTAAATCATTAATGTGATTAAGAAAGTGGAATTTTTGAATCACTTTGTTTTTATAAATATGGTTCTCCAAGCATGACTAAGAGAATTTGATTCTAAAATTGAAGTTTAAGTTCACTAAAGGATGATCTGGTTGATTCATATATAATGCCTTGTATTTTTTATAGTTCATTATATTATATTTTTCAAAGCACCCTTCCTCTCCTTGGAAGCTCACAAAAAGACAGTGAGGTGCAGCAGTACAAGCTGCATATACTAGGTAGCAGATGGTCTTAAAAATAGTTCTGTCACTCTATATTCAAGTTTTTATCTGTTTTATCTTTAACAATTTTTTTACCTAATAACAAAATTTTTCTAATGCTTATTTTGTATAGTTTTATACCGGCAACTATATATAAGAAAGAGAACATACATAGAAGAGTAAAGGCAAGAATAAAGTTTCTTACGAAATCCAGTATTTACAATTGGAGATAGAATTAGAGATAAGTGAAGTCACTTTATTTTATTAGGTGTTCGCTGCTTCAGCAGTAAAAATAGAGGATTTGACAAAATAATTTCTAGAGTCCTTCTAGGTTTCCACTAAAATGTAATTGTTTTATAATTGAATTAAAATTTAATATAATATTATGTCATACTGTTTGCAAGAACAAAATTCGATTCTTTTCTGGGAAGGGAAGAGATTTATAGTTTGTATGTTATGGTTCAGTTCATGAAAGGATTTTGAAGAGTTGGGTTTTGAGCAGATGGTCTGACAGTATTATTTGTGGAAGATTTTTGAGGTGATTATTTATTTATAGCACACTGAAGAACTGGAACCAACAAGGTTAGCTTGGTAGGAGTAGTTAAAATATATATTAAAAATATTTTAGTTCTGGAAACGAAAGACACAAAGCAAATGTTTTTTATAAGTGTGATGAAATCAAAATACAAGATAAAAATATGAAGTAAAATCTGTATTTGTAACAAATGATAACCTCTGAAAGTAGTACCTGTGTTCTAAGAAGGAGAGCTCTGGCAGAATCCTTCCGGATGATTTCCTCAAGTTCTTGTGTTCTTCCATTCTCCCTTTAGAACTGCTCTCATGCTGGGTTGTGAGTATGGTTGCAATGACGCAGTAGAAATCTTGATTAGAAATGGTGCCGACGTAAGCTTGCTGGATGCTCTTGGCCATGATAGCTCTTATTATGCAAGAATTGGTGACAATCTGGACATTCTAACCTTACTGAAGACTGCATCAGAAAATACCAACAAAGGTACCGGCAGTTTCCTATGACTAGAAAAGTCCAGGTTTTTATAAACACCAGTTGTTCAAAGACAACTGTAAAGACATAGTAAGCAGCAATAAACAGCGTTGATTCCTCTCCCTCTCTGCCCTGGATTCTCTTGCTCACACCGTAGACTTTTGTTCTGAGGCGGTGTACATTGGCTCCGTTATCTAATTTATCAAGTCACTTCTCATGTGTAGGATCAACTCACGTGCCTTGCTAATATTTTTAATTGAAAGAAAAATTATACATACTAATATTTGTGATAAGGAGTGAAGCTTTTAAATTTTATGCTTTTTTTTTTTTGGTGGTACTGGGGTTCCTGGAAGCCCTTCTACCTCCGGGCTACACTCCCAGACCTATTTTTACATTTTCATTTTTGGAAACAGGGTCTCCTAAGCCAGCGCACGCGGCTGGCTTCGAACCTGCGCGATCCTCCTGTCTCCGCCTCCCAAGCGCAGGGATTACAAGCGTGTGCCACCACGCCTGGCTAAATTTTATGCTTTTATACTCCTTTTTAGAGAGTTTTAAAGAGAGAATCATTGTTTAGCTGTGTATATAAAATATTCAACTGACATGTATTCAATGCCTGTGCCAAGTATTTTTTGTTACTGTTTATGAAAGAAAAACTTGAAAATACAGAAAAGCACAATGAATAAAGTTAGTCACATATCCTACCAATCAAGGACCCTTTATTAATATTTTGAACCATATCTGTCCAGTTTTTTCCTTATTTGTAAAACTGGGATGACCTTTAATACTGAGTTGTCACTTTTTTATACATATACATACATATATAATACATATGTTATATATGTGTGTGTTTGTGTGTGTATGTGGTGTGTGTGAGAATCCACAGACCAACCAGCCAATTTGCCCAGCAAACTTATATTTTGAAGGCTTTTACTTATAAGTATTTTTTCTATAGTATAATTTTTGTTAATCCGTGAAATTCTATTTATTTTTACTTTTTTTACTTTCTATGGAACTGAAGATAGAACCCAGGGACTTTACTTCTGAGCTATACCCTCAGCCCTATTTTATTTATTATCGTTGTTGTTGTTGTTGTTGTTGTTGTTGTTATTATTATTATTATTATTGTACTGGGGTTCCTGGAAATCCTTCTACCTTTGGGCTATGCTCCCAGACCTATTTTTTTATATTTTTATTTGGAAACAGGGTCTCTTAAGCCAGTGAGACTGGCTTTGAACCTGCGCACTCCTACTGTCTCCACTTCCCAAGCGCGGGGATTACAAGTGTGTGCCACCATGCACGGCTTATTTTTAATTTTGAAACACGGCCTCACTAAGTTGCTGAGGGCCTAAGTTACTGAGGCTAGTCATAAACCCATGATCCTCCTGTCACAGTCTCCCAAATCACCAGTGTGCACCACCATGCTTGGCTGTAAGATTTTATTTAAATTTCACTTAATAAAGTGTGTGTGTGTGTGTGTGTGTGTGTGTGTGTGTGTGTGTGTGTGTGTTACTGAAGATTGAACCCAGGAGCATTCTGTCTCTGAGCTATACCCTCCCAGCCCTGTTTTATTTTGCATTTTAAAACAGTATCTCTCCGGGCGTGGTGGTGCATGCTTGTAATCCCTGCGCTTGGGAGGCAGAGACAGGAGGATCATGCTGGTTCGGAGCCAGCCATGCTGGCTTAAAAGACCCTGTTTCCACATAAAAAAGTTAAAAAATAGGTCTGGGAGTGTAGCCCGTGGGAGTGTATCCCAGAGGTAGAAGGGCTTCCAGGAACCCCAGTACCACCAAAAAAACAAAAAACAAAAAAAACCAAACCAAAACAAAACAAAAAAACAGTATCTCACTAAGTTGCTGAAGCTAGCCATAAACCTGTCTCTGCCTCCTAAGTACTGCAATTACAGGAATGTGCCACCCTGCCTGGCTAGTAAAGCAATTTTCTACAGGTAGTATTTAAGTTATATACAGTTTTTTACTATATGTCCTTACACGTGATGATTTTGGTATATTCTCTTAGGATCAGTTCCTAGAAATTGAATCTCTTTGGTTGTAGGACATATACATTTTAAGCTTAGGTATATTTTAACAAGTTGCATTTTACTTTACCTGAATATTCTCATACTTTAAAAAAATATGCTAATCTGGTTGTCAAACATGTTATTTCACTATTGTTTCAAGCATGAGTTTTGGAAATAAAACTAAGAAGTAGTAAGCTTTAGAGGAAATTTATTTTTTTTTTAATATTGAATCAATAATGTAGTTAGGGAATGCCTGTCTACCCAAAATACATTGTTGTTCCACTGTTTTTCTCTTTAAATCTTTAGGGAGAGAACTTTGGAAAAAAGGACCACCTTTGCAACAGGTAGATCTTAATTTTAGTTTCTAAAAACTATATTTTGTGCGGTTTAAGGAAAGTGCTTAGTAAAGCTGGTTAATGATTGTACATAACTGTTCTTAATTTATGTGCATGCCGTCTCTCTACTCAGTTAATCATGCCCATGAAGAATCTAGTATTAAAGTCATGAAGTTCTACTAAGATACTATCACTCAGCTTGAGACAGTGGATTTTAATCACAATGGATGTGCCAGTGAGAAATCAGTAGCCTCTGACTGGCACCTTGAATACCCAGCCTTTTTACTATGAAGTAATCAGACCTTACTGAGATTATTAAATGATACATTTCAGCCTGGCAGATCAGAAATAGTTTTTCCCGCCGGGCGTGGTGGCACACGCTTGTCATCCCCGCGCTTGGGAGGCAGAGACAGGAGGATTGCGCAGGTTCGAAGCCAGCCGCGCGCGCTGGCTTAGGAGACCCTGTTTCCAAATAAAAATGTAAAAATAGGTCTGGGAGTGTAGCCCGGAGGTAGAAGGGCTTCCAGGAACCCCAGTACCACCAAAAAAAAAAAAAATTAGAAATAGTTTTTCCCTATTCTCCCTTAACAACAGAGCCCAAATGGGACAATTCTTCCAGTGCAATAAGAAATGAAGAACACAGAGTTTGAACTGATTATTCATTGTGATTTCAATACCACTGTTAACATTTTTATTTCTAAACAAGTCTTTTTCTGTGTGTATTTAATTAAAGGCTTTAAAACAATGCAATATATGAAACGTTTTATATGAAAAGTTATATGAATTATATGAAAATAGCAATATATGCTATTTTATTAACAAATCACAGTTTAACTCTCATTTTGTATCCTGGTCTGAGTAAATGTTTTATGTTTTCCTCTCATCTCTGCATTAAAGTGGGGTTGGTTTACAGCTCTCTTGCTCAAAAGCTAGCGTAGGCAGCTCTCCTCTTCTGCTGGCTGTTCCCTTCCAGGCTTTCCACTTTTCTCTAGTGCGAGGAACCTGGGCACTTCCAAACCCTGAAGAGAAAGTAATCAGGTACTTTCTGAGCAATTTTAATCATCATTCTGCACCATACCTCTGCTCTCACCTGGATCTCGAAGCTACATTAAACTTTATTTTCCATTTCTATCATCAGAATTAAGTCACATGTTCATGCATGGATCATGTCTGTTGATACTTTCTTTTCCATCTGGGGCAACTTTTTTCAACCTTCCTGCTTCTCAGATAACCTAAATACGAAATAAAATGTACACTGCTGTGTCTTTACCAGCCATCTCACATAGAATCAGAAAAATTAGTTCTGGGATGTACACATTCTAAAAATGAAAAATTATTGAACATTTGTATGGGAATGGTACTCTGCTTGGCACTCCAGGAATTATCAAATGAATACAAGGAATAATATTCTAGGAACAGCAATAGTAATGGCTCCTAATTGTGTTTCCATCAGTTATTGAATATAGTTATAGGATATCTACTGAAATAGTGTCTGTTCCTGTACTAAGGGGTATATAAGCCCTATTATTATGAAGCCTATAATATGGTTGTAAAAGGTAGAAGATTTAATGAATAAATAGCATCATAGCAGATGCTTTGAAGAAAAACATTTAGAATGGAGAGAGTGGGGACCCTAGGAGAAGGACAAGCCCAAGCTCCTGAGAGCGTGCTTAGCCATGACTGGGGCCACAGGAGGCTGGCGTGGCGGGAGTGCTGTGTACATGGTGAAGGAACCAGGAGAAGAGACTAGTAAGATAACCAGGTGCTAGATTGACTGGCTTCCTATGGTATGGACTTTGGATACATATCTTCCAGTGATTGGCGGCTAGCGGAAGGCAGGATGTGGGCAAGGAAGGTTCTCTTAGAGTGCTGAGAAGCTTAAACAGGAATCTGGGTCCTCACTGATGGAGTTGACCCAGTTGGCTGGAGCTGGGGTGGGAGAGAGTGGCAGCAGTGGGTGGAGATTCTGAAGGGAGGCTGGGGATGAGACCCTGACTCAAAACCAGTGTCTGAGCCGGGCGTGGTGGCTCACGCTTATAATCCCGGCATTCAGGAGGCTGAGACCAGAGGATCACGATTCGCAGACACCTCTGCTACTTAGGGAGACCCTTCGCAACTCAGTGAGACCCTGTTTCAAAAATAAAAAAAAGACTAAAAAATAGGGCTGGGGTTATTGCTCTGAAGTATATTGCGCCTGGCCTCCATCTCCAGTACTGCAACAAAACAAAACAAAAAACTAGCATCTGAGAGTGGAATGCTGAAGCGAGCAGAGGTGAGGCGCTCCTCGAACAGTCCTTTGGTAGGGTAAAGCCAGAAATGCACTTGGGAATCGTGGCTACAGAACGTCTTTTACATGGGACTTGCCCCTTGAATTCTAGATTCAGACTCATTGGGATAGTAGTTTAAAAACTTGGTTAAACAAAACTCAACAAGTAATACAAAACCTAAGAAAAATTATCTTGCTAAATTAAAGCAGTAGCTTAAAAAAAAACTCCAGAAGAGAGAAATAGCTTTCTAAATTAGTTATTGTGCAGATTTAAAGACCAACTTGGATTTAAGAAAAAAGAGGTTATTTGTTCTCTTGTTTAATTATTGTATTGTGTTTCTGTTTAAGCAAATCTCTGAGCTGGAATAAAGTTAAAAGCCGTAAGTGTATAAAAAGGAACATTTAGCCCAACCATGTTATTTAGATATATTTTACACATCCTGGGTCAGAGGATTGTGTCTCTTCCTTAACACACCTCTTGATATTTTGTTTTAGCAGTGCTCAGAGAAGGAAATAGTCCCATTGTCTTTAAAATGTAGTGTAATTTCTTTTTAAAAAATTCAATTCTTCCTTTGGAGTGGTAGGTATGCTTTATAGTGCAGCTTTCATTTTGTGTCTAGTAACATTTTTATTTTGTGACTTTTGTTAGTTTAGTTAAATCATAAGTTTAAAAATTCTCAGTATTTTAAAATAAATTATGATTTATTTAAAGTATGTCCTTCAAGACGCTTTCCTTTCGGGGCTTTTAAGTGGAAATACTGCCACCTTGTGTTACAGACAGACAAATTTAATGTCGGGTGAGCTGAAAATCATTAATTGGATGTTTTGCCAATTGCAGAAAATACACTTTTCTATCTTCTCAAACGTGTTACTCTGTCTTTTCTTAATGTTTTGTCAAAGCGAAATTTGACACACATTCAAGACGAAGTAAACATGAAGTCTAACCAGAGGGAACATCAAAACATTCAGGTAAAAAGAAAATAACATTTTGGTGTCTTCTTTCCAAAAGAATTCTAGTAAGAGTCTCAGCAACCTAGTGAGACCTTGTTTCAAAATAAAAATAAAATAGGGCTGGGGTGTAGCTTGGAGGTAGATTGCCTCTGGATTAAATCTCAAGCACTACCAAATAAGTAAAATAAGAATAAAAAGAATTTCAGTGTTGTCTGTAGTGGAGTGGGGGGAAAGTGGGAACAGAAGAGTAGGCAAAATGAGTGGGGGAAGGAGGAGAGCTTGGTATGGGTTGTGACTTATTTTCTTGTCTAGTCCCTTCTATAAGATTGACTTGTTATTGGTGTTTGGCTCAGTATTATGTAACTAAATTATATAACATCAGAAGATGGCATAAGAAAGTATTGTTTTAATGTATATAAAAAGTAAACAGGTTAGCAATTTTATATAACTTTTAGTTGACTTAAAGTATGACTACAATGTACCAATAAAAGTTAAAATCATGTGGGCCAGTTTATAATCCCCATGCTTGGGAGGCGGAGACAGGAGGATCTTGAAGCCAGCCTCACTGGCTTAAAAGAACCTGTTTCCAAATAAAATATAAAATAGGTTTGGGAGTGTAACTCAGAAGTAGAAGGGTTTCATCCCCAGTACCACCACCAAAAAAAAAAAAAAAATGTTAAAAAACTTACAATTAATTAAAACACCAATAAATAAGTTAGATATGGCTCTCATATTTCATGTTTTTAAAATTTTTACAAGTATTATAATTCTATGGCTGGAATTATTTAATTCTTTAATTTATAAATAAATTAAATAAATTTGAAATTCAGAAAAATGTATTGTGATATAAACTATATGTTTATATTCATGTAAGAAATTAATTATTGTGATAAAAGTGATGGTCATTAATGTAAATGGAAATAAAAATGTTTATTTTTGATTAAGAAAATAATTTTATTAAACTAACCACACAGTGCTTTTTTTTTTTTCTTTTTTTTTTAGTACTGGGGGGTGGAACCCAGGGGCTTTTCTACCTCCAGGTTACACTCCCAGACATATTTTATACTATATTTGGAAATAGCGTCTCACTAAGTTGCCGAGAGCCTCACTAAGTAGCTGAGGCTGGCTTTGAACCTGTGCGATCCTCCTGTCTCAGCCTCCCAAGTGTAGGGATTACAAGTGTGTACCACCACGCCCGGCTCACACAGTGCTTTTTTACCTTTTAAGCTGTTTAAAGTTTTTCAAAAGTAATTATTATGTAAACTGTGCTGGAAGAGGAACTCATAATTAATCCATTTCAGCACTGAAGCACCATTAAATTATGAATTGAAAAGCTGCTTTTAACATAATAAAAACATGTTATTTAGGTCTCTTAGCTTTCTATGTGGTGTTAGAAAGTGAATTATATAGCTTTAAGTAGGAACTTTTTGAGTCTTATCAAAACCCTGAAATGATTAATTTAACAGAAGTTTTAGAATAGTCTCATAAACTTTGAAGATCTTAATCAAAAGTTAAAATGTCATATTCTCCTCTGTTTTGTTTCCAGGTCTTGCTTTTATTTCTTTATTGTTGGAATCACAACTTTTTTCTCTATTTCATATTTGTATTTGTTAGATATCATAGAACAGTAATTTTAATTACTGATGTTTAGATTTTCAGTTATTTGAATGTCATTGGAACTACTGTAATATTTGTACTTAAAGCTCATATATATATATATGATAGCGAACTGCTTTTTAAAAATTTTTTTATAATAATTGCTCTTTTAAGATTGTTTCTTTATTATTTAAGGATCTGGAGATAGAAAATGAAGATTTGAAAGAGAGATTGAGAAAAATTCAGCAAGAACAAAGGATACTATTGGATAAAGTCAATGGTTTACAGTTACAGCTGAATGAGGTAAATAATATGCATAATTTCAAAAACATTCAAGAGCCGTTTTACCACCTATATTCATCGTCAGTAAGAAATTGTTACCAATTGCCGATCATTTCAAGTCATGATGCTGAAGGAGATAAAATCGGGTCATTGCCTTGGGGAGAGTCGTATCTTACTGGGGCCAGACCCTTTATTTGACACTTGTAATGTTAAATATAGAGTTGCCTAAGACTGCTCAAAAAATAGGTAAGACCTCAAATTCAGTGGTTTCATTGGGTTTTCAGGAGGTCAACAAACTGGCTTCCTAGTCCATTGATTCCCTCATGCAAAAACTGTTTGCTGATCCCCTATGGCATGTCCTGAAGTGTCAAGAGATGGAGAAGTGTAGTGATAAGAGCGGGTGAGGAGATGGCCCATCAGGGAGGAGAGGTCACTGTGGGCTCTTGCTCCTGAGGATATCTTCTGGCAGGAGACAGAACTTTACTAAATTTTGGAGGAAGCAAGAGGTAACCAGGGGAGCTGGTGTGGTGGCACATGCTTGTAATCCCAGCATTCAGGAGGCTGAGACAGGAGGATCACAGTTCGCTGACAGCCTCAGCTACTACTTATGAGGCCCTCTGCAACTCAGTGAGACCCTGTTTCAAGATAAAGAATAAAAAATAGGGCTGGGGGTACATCTCGGAGGTAGAGTACCCCTGGGTTCCATCCCCAGTACTGGGAAAAAAAAAAGGTAGCCAGGGGACATTCCAGACAGCAATAGTTATAAGCAAAATTACAATAGCAGTAACCTGATAATATTCTCTGTTAGTAAAAACTGGAAATGCAAGAAATATACATAAATCATTCTTTTTAGAAGAAAAGGAGGAAACAATGCAAAATCCAAAATAATCAGTTCACTTTTTAAATGCATATTATATCATATGTGTGACTTATCACGGGTGACATCTTATATGATATTTATATTTCAAGAGTAATAAGTAAACCCATGATTGAGATACATATGTCCTTTTGGTTCTAATTTTCTCTATCACTTTACTATCTTGCTATTTATTTTAGATTGTCCTAAAACTGAAAATATCTAAAAGCAAATGTATTATTTTAACTACAAATCAGTTATCTTTTTGTTCTAAGAGCTTCAACAACTGTCTTTGGTATCTGCATTAATCTTAGAAATTATGATTTCTAGATGTATAAGGTTTACTTCAGAAGTGACACACAAAGAAAAATGCATAAAAGCTGAAAAGTCCAATTAAGAAAAAATACAGCTAGTCACTGATAATTTTGAAAAACTGAAAAAGATGATTGTGTATTCTGTGTACCAAGCTGGATAAATAAATATATCGGCACAGCTAAATATTACATTGTAGAACTGCTACACACCATTAGATTTAAAGAGAAGATCTTAGAAGTGGTTAGAAAGGCAAGACAGTTTGGCAAGAAAATTTATATTGGCAAAAAGAGGGAATAGTAATATCTTTTAAATGCTAGTAAAACTGAACCTCGACCTAGACTTGTTTCTAAGTGTTCACTCAAGACCGAGGACAAAATGAAGACATTTTCAGGCTTCCAAAGATTAAAAATGTGTTACCCATAGATCTTGAGAAAAAGAACCGCTAAAGGCTATACTTCAACATGAAGAAAAGTAAACTAACAGGAAAGATATGGGATGTAAGAAATACTGATGAGCACAGAAGATAAATTATGTTGGTAAAATTAGGTATTCACTATAAAAATTGAGCACTCACTTTGAAAGTGTGACTTCTCGGTTAAGACAACAATTTGTACACATGGACACCCTTCATTCATATCCCCACTAAAAGCAAAGAGACATTTCAAAAACATCCTTCAGGAGAAATAGAAAAAAAAAAGATATTACAGTAGTTACCTATTGAATGTTAAGTACTATTAGGCTCAAGACTTGAGAAATTGGAATCGAAGGCTAACAGTGGGGACTGTGAAATGATTTATAATACAGAGTCTTTAAAAGGCTCAGGAGTGGGTGGTACCAACTATCTCTGAATGTGAAAATAAAAGCCAGATGATTGGTTAAAAGCCTGTTTAACCTAAATCCCTCACACACTGCATTCAACCACAACTGTACCTTTTTTCCTTATACCCTCAATAGAAGAGGAACTCTGAACTGAGGACCCCAAGTGTCGTGGAAGGTTGGTGTACCGTAAGAAACACCCTGGATTAAGTGAAGGTGGCATTCTGAGTGCTGAGACCCGACCGGTCTCTATCTCGCCTCACTTAGCCACCAGAATACTCCTCACCAGCCAGACAGCAGAGTAGCCTTCTCAAAGGAACCTTTCCAGCCCAAGAGGGAAATACCTAAAAACAGTGGATCATGAGAGGCTCCTTAGCTAGTTGGCCCAACCATTCTTCTTGTAACAAAGCACTTAGTCACACTGAGATGTCGACCTTTCAGTCAGCTCTTTAGTTTCTCTCTCCATTTTTTAATATAAGAAATTAAAGTGCTGGACATCTGAGGAGAGCCTCAGTGGTGGAAGGTAGAAACTTAAGCAATCCCAGGAGACACTCAGAAGAAATGGATTGTGCAGGGGAAAGAAATTAAAAATTAAAAACGCTGAATGCCTATTATTAACATCTTCAAGGAGACAAGAGGATGTTGTATCAAAAAGGGAATATTCTGATATCAAAAATAAAGCTTGGAAAATGCCCTGCAAGTATAGGAGAAAGATAGACTCAGCAAATAGGAAACGTTAGGAGGATTGAAGAGCAGAAGAGGAGGTCCAACATCTGAGTAATAGGTGTTTCAGAAAGAGACGAGAGAGGGGAGAGAGTCATCAATAAAGTATCTAAAGAAAACTTCCCAGAACTAAAAGACAAGGTTTCTCCATGTTGAGAGGACCCCCAGTTGATGAGGCTAACAATCGTTGTGAGAGTTTAGATAAGTAAAGACGAAACAGATTCTACAAATGTTTTTATTCTCTCCACAAAAAGTCAAGTCATACCTGGGCCTAGTGGCACACACTTGTGATCCCAGCATTCGGGAGGCTGAGACCAGAGGATCACGGTTCAAGGACAGCCTCAGCTACTTAGTGAGGCCCTCTGCAACTCAGTGAGACCCTGTTTCAAAATGAGGACTAAAAAATAGGGCAGGGGGTATAGCTCGGAGGTCAAATGGCCCTGGGTTCCATTCCCAGACCCGCAAAAAAAAAAAAAAAAGTCAAGTCATATGTTCAAGAATCAAAACTCAAAATGTCTTGAATCTTTCAACACTAACCTTGGAAATGAGAAGGTAGTGGAGTAACACCTTCAGAATTTTGAATAAAAGCATTTCGTGCTAGAATTCTTTTTTTTTTTTTTTTTGCATTAATAGGGATGGAATTCAGGGACATTCTATCTTGAAGATACACCTCCATCCCTATTTTCTATTCTTTATTTTGAAACAGAGTCTTACTGAGTTTCAAAGGGCCTCGCTAAGTAGCTGAGGCTGTCCATGAACCATGATCCTCCTGCCTCAGGCTCCCGAATGCTGGGATTACAAGCGTGAACCACCACACCTGCTTCATGCTAGAATTCTATAGCTAGCCAATTAATTAGAGGATAGAATAAGGTATTTTTGGACATGCAGAGTATAATACTCTTGTATAATGAGCTGCCCTCAAATTAAAACAGCAGGTGTTTATACACTTCCTGGAAATGGCTTCATATTGTGGTTCTAGGCCCGCATGCGCTTGCAGTCAAGTAATGTCTGGAGGGCAGAAGGATTTGCTTCCAACCTGACCTGTGAATTGCTGTCAAGAGGCTCTTATTTCTGCCACGAGGATAGCTCATGACAGTACAGTTTAGCAATAAAAATATAAGGACTTTGATTTAATGCATTAATCTTACTTTAGAACGAATACATATATTCCTTTTAAGTAAGTATACAGAATAGCTGTATAGATGTTCATTTTTATCATGATCCAAATACTTAAAAATACTGAAATGGAATTATAAATATATCCATATCTATATGACATTTCACAATAAGAAAGCTAATACCAAAAGAGAAGGCAGTTCTTTATAATTCTCAATAATTTAGGTGTGTGGCAGTACCAAGGGCTGAGTTATAGTCGAGGCCGTGGGATTGGAGATGAAGCACTGCTGCTTCATCTGTGAGGGGAGAGCAGGTAGGACTTGGGGAGTTTGCAAGTGCCTCTGAAGTTAGTGAAAGAACAAACAGTCACCGCAGACTGGGCGCACATAGACATTTCTTCTCATATCCCCGTTCCCAACCCTAAAGGCATATACCAGCCTTTGAAAAATGTATTTGCAAAGTTTATGCCTTTGAAGATAAGCTTTCAAGAATTAAAATACATTCCTTTTTCTTAAATTTAGGAGGTAATGGTTGCTGATGATCTGGAAAGTGAGGTGGGTGGAAATATTTTATTTTAAACCGGTAAAAGTGTTTTGTAAATTGAGAACAATATTATACTAAGGGCTTAAGTCCTGAATTGAGATGGAGACCAAGACTCTTAATTCTTTTTTTATACTTTATCGGTGCGTTGTGATGATACATCACAGGGAGATTCAAAGGTACATTCAGAGGCGCCCACGTCACTTGGTGTAGTACCCTCTGCACCCACTCTGCTCCCCCTGCCTCCGTCCTTGCACGTGTTGGTGAGATTGGTGTGACACCTTCCTTCTGACGCCTTCCTTCGTGTAGGGACCTAACATCATTCAAACTGTTCCCTTTCTCGAGCCTTGTTTTTCTTCTCCCACCTCCCTCCCATACCCCCTTCCTATATTCTAGTGGTTTCTCTCTCCTCACTTAACAGAAGTCCCTTTTGTTTTCCTATTTTCTCTCTAGTTTCCTCATATAAGAGAAAACATCCCCCCTTGGCTTTCTGAGACTGGCTGCTCTCAGCATAATCTTCTCTAGTTCCATCCATTTTGCTACAAGTGACATCATTTTGTTCTTCTTTATGGCTGAGTAAAATTTCATCTTATGCATATAACACGTTTCCTTTGTCCATTCATCTATCAATGACACCTAGGTTGGTTCCACAGTTTGGCTTTTGTGAATTGTGCTGCTTATAAACACGGGCGTGCATGTATCATTATAGTATTCTGACTTTTGGAAGGATGCTGAGAAGTATCGCTGCCATATAGTGCTTCCATTTCTAGTCTCTTTGAGGAATCTCTATCCTGCTCGCCATCATGGTTATACTATCTTACGATCCCACCAAGAGTGCGTAAGAGTTCCCATTTCCCTATATCCTTGCCAACACTTATTATTGTTTGTATTCTTGACCATTGTCAGTATAACTGGAGTTAGATGGAATCTCAGTGCAATTTTGATTTGTATTTGCCCAATTACTAATGAGGTTGAATATTTTTAAATATATTTGGCCATTTGTATTTCTTTTGTGAAGTCTGGTTATTTCTTAAAGGAAAAACAATACCTGTTCATGACTGTAAAATTGTTTGAAATATCGTTTTCTATGAAATGTCATGAAATGATGAAAAATTCTAAACATTATAGGGAATGTCTGAAACTATTAAGATTTAAAACAGCAGAAACTTGAGTTTTTAAAATATTATTTGCAGTTATATATTTTATTAGTGTTTTTATATCACCTGTCAACTCTACTAGTAGTTGAAATCAACCCATTAGAGAAAATATTAACTTCAGTTCTCAAATTAATTCTAATTCACATTTTGTAAAACACATTTTTAATCCAATTTCAAGCACAGGGTTGATTTACTCTTTATTTATTCCTTTCTGTTTCAGAGAGAAAAGCTGAAGTCCCTATTGGCAGCTAAAGAAAAGCAATACGAAGAAAGCTTAAGAACTATTGAAGCCCTGAAAAATAGACTTAAGTACTTTGAGGTATAGAAAACTTAAGTTATTTCCCATCATTTACAGTGAGCTGTAAGGGTCTGGGCATCAGACCCGGTTTTGAATGGTAACTCTGTTTGCTATGGCGCGGCCTTGGGCAGTTTATGTCAAGTCTCTGAGTTTGTTGCCTCTCTGACAAAACTGGAGCCGTTCCTTCCCCTTCCTCCACGGAGTTGTAGAGGTTAGATGAGATCATTTCAGTGGACCAGCACATAACTGACACTGAGTTCTAGTCCAGTTTGTCTTCCCTAACCATCTTTGGTGTCCATTCATGCCTTTTCAAACTTCATATTTTCACCTGCAAATTTACAGTGATTATGATGGCAAAGTTAATAAATCATCATATAATGTTTAGTGGTCTGACCAGGGTTATCTCAGGAAGGACTGTGTGTATATGTGGATTAATTACAACACTTTGCTGAGAATGATACATTAATAAGGCTCAGGTCAGATATTCATCTTTGTTTGAATCTGTTAGTTTATAAGTTTTTCCAAGGCCAGAGTCTAAACTTTTTTTTTGTTTTGTTTTTTTTGCGGTACTAAGGATGGATACCCAGGGGCAATCTACCTCCAAGCTACACCCCCAGCCCTATTTTTTATTCTTTATTTTGAAACAACGTCTCACTGAGTTACGAAGGGCCTTTGGCTTCGAACCTGTGGTCTTCCCGTCTCAGCCTCCCAAATGCTGGGATTACTAGCGTGCGCCACTACGCCGGGCCAGATTCTAAACTTTTTATTGAACTATAATATATTAAAAAGTACACATGCTTAAAGTACTCAAGTTAATGGATGCTCACAATTTGAATACACCCTGACCAAGAAACAGAGCATTACCTGTTCCCGTAAGCTTTCCTCACACTGGCTTCCCACCGCTGCTCACCTGTCCCACAAGGGCAACCGCTGGCCTTTAACTGCATAGATTCACTTTGCAGTGCCACAGTATGTAATGTATACAATGCCATTCATCTCTAGGGGGCACTGAAGAAAGAGGCTGACTTAAAATGAATCTTTTCATTACTGAGGAATGTAGATTTAAAAAGTGTCTTAGCCGGGCGTGGTGGCTCACACTTGTAATCCCAGCACTTGGGAGGCTGAGACAGGACGACTGCACAGATTCCAAGCCAGCCTTAGCTACTGAGGGAGGCTCTCAGCAACTTAGTGAGACTCTGTTTCCAAATAAAGTATAAAATAGGTTTGGGAGTATAGCCCAGGTAGAGAAGCCCCTGGGTTCCGCCCCCAGTAACACACACACACACACACACACACACACACACACACACACATAATAATAATAATAATAATAATAATAATAATAATAATAAAGTATCTTAGTTGACCTGCGCTGCTATTACAAAGTACCCAAGGCTGGGTAATTTATAAAAAAACAGAAACTTATTTCTCATAGTTATGGAGGCTGGGAAGTCCCAGATCAAGGTGCCCTCACTTGCTGGTTGGGGAGGGATTTCTGGTGCGTTCTTATGTAATGGAAGCAGTGAACACTGTGTCTTCTTTTGGCAGGTGAAAGGGCTAGAATGACTAAGCTGATTCCCTGTAGCTCTTTATAAGGAGAGCCCTCATGACTTAATAAGTCTCTAAAAGCCCTAGTCCTTAATACCACCACAGTTAAGTTTGGGCACATTTGGGGGACATGGTAGTCATAGCAATGAGCAATCTTTTTATAAATAAAAACTATATATGCAGGTATGAAAAGTAATATAAAACATGAATATGCCTCACAGATGTAATGTTGCATGAAAGAAAATCAGACACAAAGAGTGGCTATTGCACCACTCTATTTTTGTGAAGTCCCAAAGCAGACAAGCTAATTTGTGTTGATAGAATAGAGGCCACCTTTTGCTAAGGGGTTACTGGCTAGAGAGAGGCACGAAGAAGCTTTGGGGCTGCTGTAAACACTCCATATTTTGACATGGGTTGTGATTACAGAGGTATGTGTGTGCAGAAGATCATCAGACTGTACGCTTAATACCAGTATACTTTATTACAAGTGAATTTATACCTTCATAATTTTTGAAAATAAAATAAAAAAATGTATTAGACTACATTCGAAGGATTATTCAAAAACACAGTTTTGAATAAGCTAATTGACCCAACTGTAAGGGCTTCTGTCTTTTTTATACATTTGAGGACTTCCTTTTAAGGGTGACTGTGAAGACTGGTCATAGCCAACGTTAAAGTGCTGTGTGAGAAATGGCTTTGTGTAGCATTTGTGCTATCAACCCCATGTGATAGGTTTCATTATCATCTGTACTTTATAAGTGAGGAGGCTGAAAAACAGTGAGGGGGCTTCACAGATAGGAAGTGGCAGAGCCAGAACTTGAACCCAGGCATCTGGCCACTCTGTGTTCTTAACTGCCATGCTGGGTTTACACTTAGAACAGCTTGAATGAGAAGTGTACAGAGCCTTCCAAGTTTACATCAAAATCTGACACCTGTAATTTGGGTACTCTATATATTACTTTAGAAGATACACTCTGCATGTCTTGGGAACTAAACATTTTTTTCTATAGCTTTAGACAGACTCCAGTTGAGTAGTTTGTAAATATTTTAATTTTTAATAAGGTCTTTAATAAACTACAAGAAGGTAACTTATTTTTCTTGCCACAAATCCAATATATATGTATTTATTTTTATTTTAATATATACTGCAGTACTGGGGATTGAACCCAGGGTATTCTACCTCTGAGCTACACCCCCAGCCTTATTTGAAGGGCCTCGCTAAGTAGCCAAGGCTGACCATGAATTGCGATCTTCTGCTCTCAGCCTCCTGAACCCTGGGATAACAAGCGTGTGGCACCATACCCAGCTGTATTTATTTATTTTTTTAATTAGAAAATAAGCCAGGTGTGGTGGCACATGCCTGTAATCCTAGTACTCAGGAGCCTGAGATAGTAGGATTGCAGGTTCATGGCCAACCTCAACAACTTAGCAAGGCTCTCTGAAACTTAGTGAGACCCTATTTCAAAATAAAGAATAAAATAAGGCTGAAGATATAGCTTAGAGGTAAAATGTCCCTGGGTTAATCTCCAGTACCACACACATACAAACACAAATTAGGAAATATATTAGGTTAAAACTAAAAAGGGAAAATAAAGACACCTATAATCTAGTGCTTTTCGCGCCTGACCAATATCCTTTCAGTTCTTCATATATAACTTGTGTATTATATACTCATATTATATACTCATTCAGTAGGTGGAATCATCCTGTACATTCTCTTTGATCATTTTTCCCTTTAATTATAATGGGGGTATTTTCCTCGGTCAATACATGTTATTTATTGTGAATAAATTTTTATACCAGGAATGATTTTTTAATTTCAAAAAAAATTATCTGGTTTACTTTACATGTGACCCAGTTATTTATGAACGCATCCACTGAAAAGTAACAATTCATCATTTATATAGTCAGCCCTCCATATCTATGGGTTTCATATCCGTGGATTTAAACAAACTGCACATTGAAAGAATTAGAAAAAACTTTCATCTGTACTGAACACGTACAGACTTTTTGTTCTTTTCCTAAACAGTATAACAATTATTTACAAAGCATTTCATTGTGTCATGGATTATAAGTAATCTAGAGATGACTTAAAAGTACAAAAGATGAAATATACATACTCTGTGCCATTTTACAAGGGACTTGGCATCTGTCAATGTTGATGCCCATGGGATTCCTGCAACCAGTGCATCATGGTTGTCAAGGCACAACTTGAATATGCACAACTGGGTCATTTCACATGCTTAAAAACTTCATAACCAACCCCGCGTGGTGGTGCACGCTTGTAATAATCTGAGCATTTGGAATGCTGAGACAGGAAGATCGCGGTTCGCGAACAGCCTCAGCTACTTAGTGAGGACCTTTGCAACTCAGACCCTGTTTCCAAATAAAGAATACAAAATAGGGCTGGGGGTGTAGCTCAGAAGTTCCATCCCCAGTACTGGGGGGGAAAAAAAACTTCATAAACTGCCAACAGTGTTAGCATGAGTTACGTGTAGAGCTTAATATGCATGTGTTTCCCTTATGTTATAGAAAAGATATGGGAAAATACTGATAATTTCAGGATGAGACTAATTTTATGCTATAATCATGCATTTGATTTTATTTGAAAAATAAAAGAAAGAGCCGGGCTTGATGACGTACACTTGTAATCCCAGCATTCGGGAGGCTGAGACAGGAGGATCTCAGTTCATGGACAGCCTCAGCTACTTAGTGAGGCCCTCCGTAACTTGCTGAGACCCTCTTTCAAAATAAAGAATAAAAAATAGGGCAGGGGGTGTAGCTCGGAGGTCAAAATGCCCCTGGGTTTTATCCCTAGCCCTGCAAAAAATCAATCAATCAATAAATAAATAAATAAAAGAAATATACTGAAACCAAATTGAGTTTTTAACTCCTTGTGTGCATAGCCCCATACACATATAACACACTTAGTAAGTTATTATAAGTTGTAATATTAAATATTGTATAGAGTAAAGAAATTAACTGAGCTTACAAATACTGTTTTCATATACTTGGGACACTAAGGTTTAATGAGGTTGGCAGTAATTGTTTTTATTTGGGTCAACTACCTCAGAGTTTTTGATATGTAGCTTTACATATCGAATACTAATGCACACCCACATCTGCATATCCTTACTCTTGGAGTATAATAATTTAACTTATGGATTAGAGTCTTTGAATTTCCCTTACTTGGGAAAAGGAGCAACCCAAGTATATCCTAATTCAACGTATTTGAAGGATTCCTATTCTCCTTTTGTTAACTAGCTTGTTGATAGATTGCTTACTTACTTTGTATAAGTCTTTGACTCAATTTCACTTTCTCTTGTCTGTTTACCCTCAAAAATAACCAGTATTACTTTACCATTTCATAGCTACTTAGGCAGGATTCCTGCTCCCAACAGTAATAAAATAAAAGGAGTCTGATGTCAACGGGCACTTTCTTCCTGTTGCGATAAAACAGCAGTAAATGCTACGTGGTGCATACTGAAAGTTGTTTCCATTTGTTTAGGACTTCCTTTTTTTCTACAGAACATTAAAAGTTTTTTTCTTGAAACCCTTGGCAGCTTTTTCAGAATGTATAGTGAAGTAGTTTATTCCCAGCTGGTCTTTCTAATTGCTGTCCATGTGTGTCTTTTTGTGGAATCAAGTAGAATAATATCAGGAAAAACAAGGAATGTCAAAAATATGGTTTTAATGACTGGATCATTTAGAGCTAAAATAGATAGAGCATTTGAGAAAATGAAACAGCATTTTGTTAACCTGTTTTCATTTATGCTTCCGATTTCAGAGCGATCATTTGGGATCAGGAAGTCATTTCAGTAACAGTAAGTATGAAAGTGGGGCTTACCATTATAGTTCACCCAGTTCAAGCAAAAAAAGAATATTCATACCTATTCATCTAATACTCCAGCTGCAGATTTTATCTGCACAGTTGTGCATTCATCTCAACAAATGGGGGGAGGGATTTCACAAGTGAATACTGTGGCCGCCAGCATAAAATCTGGTAGTCACTGAGGCCTGCTTTTCCTCAACCACTGATGCTTTTAAACTACACTGTACAAATTGCCTTTTGATTAGTAGACATTTATCTTGTGATATTTGGGACTTTTTCCTTTATGGAAAGAAGCATAGTTTTCCGATTTGGAGAAATCAATCTCAGTGCAGGTAAGCATTGAGTTACAAATTCCATAAATAGTTATTTATTAATTATTTTTAGGACCACACATAATCAGTCTTCACTTTTATTTACTGTTCAGTTTTATAGTTTCTCTAGAAAATCTATTTTCTTGCTTCCTAGTGAATATATTAAAGTCTTCTCTAAGTATAACAATATTTATCTTATGAATTGTAGACTATCATTTTTGTTATGATTGTACATTTTATATTAATTATGTAGTCTATTTAGTCAGATAGTCATATGTCTCTGAAAACCAGCTAAGTATTTATTGTTCAGTAGGCTGTAATAATTCCTTTCTGTTTATAAAAAGAATAAGGAAAACAAGGACATATTAAAACAAGAATAATTTTATATTGTACTCTCTGCTTCTCTTTCACTAGAATAATAAAGGAAAGTAATACCAAACGAATACTTAGCTTACTTTTGTGTGAGTCTTTAAAATTAAGATGTCGTTTATTTGGATTTATTCAGGAAAAGAAGATATGCATCTCAAGCAAGGCCAAATGTATATGACAGATCCACAGGTAATAACTTTCTGAATTTCCAAAGCACTTAAAGGAAGTATTTGTACATTTATAAAGAGGAAATCGTATATATACTTACTAGGTATGGGTATGTTGAGTAATGTTTTTATTATCAAAGTTGGTTTTTCTTTCTTGAGTTTAATGAAAGCAGAGATTGCTGTTTCTGTGTCTTCTGGAGTATTTACAATGATAGTGGGTTACACTAAGGCTTGAAATACGGTTTCATTGTCTTTAGTAGTAAGCCTCCGTTCATCACAGCAATCAGTTGGCTCTTCAGCTTTGCACGTATAAATGGAAAGACAGGTAGGATTAATTCAGAAGAAATTTGTTTCTTTGGCTCTGAAATATATATTTCCTTGCAACTAAATATGTAAATTTTATGCTTTGGAAATTCACCCTTACATGAAGAAAGCTTCCAAGAGATAGGATATTGACAGATTTTCTTAACTATTTATCTATACCTTACCTTTATTTTCCAGTAGACACATTTATATTTCTAGCACCTTCTGTAGCTTGTAGAATTGATGTTTCTATTTGGGTTTTAAAGATTTTTTTTTATATACTTTCTTCTGTAGGCAGAGTAAGTAGGCCTAGGTAATATCTAAGATTTCTGTAAGGTAGAAAATTCTAAGCGTCTTAAGTGGAGAGAATGTTTATGAACTCGTCAGTACTTAAGAAGAGTAGATAAGTATTTAATTGTAATGAAATAAGCATAAAAGTTGTGGAGTTGTGTGTGTAATATCTTGGTGAGGTACATTAGTCTTAGTCTAAAGGTAAATGATAAATTGAAGGATAGTTTCGAAGCAGACCAAGGCTAGGAGATTATTTATGTTATTCGTTTTCTTTCTATTGATTCAGAGGAGGGCAGTTTGTATTTAACTGAATAATGTTAAGCCCATTAAATGTTTGGTCCATTAAAACAATAGGCTATACTTGTGGCACATGGATTTTATCAGTGAATTTGTACTTAAAAAGAGCCCTTATATACATAATGGGCTGTCTGGAGAAAATAAAAATAGATAAATTTAGCCTTTCATGATTACATGTTCTGCTATTTGGATTGTTTTACTCAGAGGTTTAGTTATACTTTCTTTTTTTGTCAGCACTTAAATAGAGGGAATAGAGCATCCATCACATCTTGTACTAAGATTGTGTGCTAAATTCTAATTTATCTTACTGAAAGAAAACTTTTTTTAAAGTGACTGATATTATCTTAACATTTCTCATACTAACTGGGCTTATTTTGGTGGTATTTTTAAAATGTAAGGACCATTATATTGGAGTTAACAGTGAGGATCCTCAGAAGTCATGTGTTATTTGAGGTTAAATAAAATAGTAATTCTATGAAGTTATTTGCATATTTAAAATTATAGTACTTATTTTTAAGGATTCTGGTGGCTTACTTTAGAATTTGAAATTCTAAATATATTCCATAAAACAAAGAAATAGCAAACATTTTTGATAAAATTGATATTCTTGTTATAAGTAGATATTATGAATGGGGAGGAAAAATAGAGCCCAGAAACTATACCTATTTTCATTCTTTATTCTATCAGAAATACACTTAAGTGAACAGAACTCTCAAAATGTTTTGAACATATTAAAGAAATCATACTTAGAACTGTTTTCTGCACCACGAAAATCAGTACTGTGATCTCTTTTCCTTTTCTGTCTTACTAGTCTGAAGACCCTTTGGGTCCTGATAACGTGGAAACTTCCTGCAAATTTAGCAGATACATGTAGCCAGCCCTCCTCTAGGCTTTGGTGACTGATGCCTCTTTCCTTTTCAGGGTTCCTCCACAGGTGTGCCAGCTCACATGCAAAGCAGATCAATGTTAAGACCACTTGAGCTATCTTTACCCAGCCAAAGCTCATACTCTGAAAGTGAAGTTTTGAAGAAAGAGTTAGAGGCAATGCGAACTCTCTGTGATTCAGCAAAACAAGATCGACTCAAGCTCCAAAAGGAACTGGCTCTCAAGGTGGCAGAGTGTAAAGCCTTAGCATTAGAATGTGAGCAGGTTAAGGAGGACTCAGATGAACAGATAACACAATTGGAAGATGCCTTAAAAGATGTGCAGAAGAGGATGTACGAGTCAGAGGGTAAAGTCAAGCAAATGCAGACCCATTTCCTCGCCCTTAAGGAGCACCTCACCAGTGAAGCAGCCTCTGGAAGTCACAGGGGCGCAGAGGAGCTGAAGGATCAGCTGAAAGACATGAAAGCAAAGTACGAAGGCGCCTCGGCAGAAGTGGGGAAGCTTAGGAACCAAATCCAGCAGAACGAGGTGTTGGTAGAAGGCCTCAAGAGGGACGAAGGCCGGCTGCTGGGAGAAAATACGCGGCTGCAGAAGGAGCTCAGCATGTGCGAAATGGAACGAGAGAAGAAGGGGAGGAAGGTCACGGAGATGGAAGGGCAGTTAAAGGAATTGGCAGCAAAGGTGGCTCTTTCCATCCCAGTAGAGAAATTTGAAACCATGAAGAGCTTATTATCGAATGAAGCAAATGAGAAAGCAAAAAAGCTGGTAGAGGTGGAAAGAGAATATGAAAAGTCACTTAGTGAGATGAGACAGTTAAAGAGAGAACTGGAGAATGTCAGGGCCAAGCTGGCGCAGCGTGTGAGACCAGAGGAGCACGAGCAGCTGAGGAGCAGGCTGGAGCAGAAGTCAGGAGAGCTCGGGAGGAAGGTGGTCGAGCTGACAGCGAAAAACCAGGCGCTGCAGAAGGAAGTTGAGAAAGTCTCTCTGGATAACAGGCAGCTCAGCCAGCAAGTGCAGAACCTGACCACTGAAATGAAAACCCATTACATCCCCTTAAAAGTAAGTGAAGAAATGAAGAAGTCACGTGATGTAAATATTGACGATTTAAACAGAAAGCTTTCAGATGTAACACAAAAATACACAGAGAAGAAGCTGGAGATGGAGAAATTGCTAATGGAAAATGACAGATTGAGTAAGAATGTCAGCCGCCTGGAAACTGTGCTTGTACCTCCTGAGAAACACGAAAAAGAGACGACAGCTCTGAAATCCAATATTGTTGAACTTAAAAAGCAGCTATCTGAACTTAATAAAAAATATAGTGAAGACCAAGAGAAATTTCACGCACTCATGTCTGAAAACAATAACTTGAAAAAGACTCTGAGTGACCAGTACGTGCCCGCTAAAACCCACGACGAGGTTAAAACAGCACTGAATAACTCGTTAGATAAAACGAACAGAGAATTATTTGATGTGAAGAAAAGATGTGAAGACGTAAGTCAGGAATTTGTAAAACTAAAAGATGAGAACGAAATATTAAAGAGAAACCTAGAAAACACTCGGAATCAAATGAAAGCTGAGTACGTGAGCCTGCAGGAGCACGAGGGCCAGGTGCAGGCTCTGCGTCGGAGCCTAAAGGAGGAGCGCGACGCGAGCACCACCGTCCTGGCCAACTACACCCGAGGCCAGGAGGAGATCGCGAGGCTGCATGCCGAAATTAAAGCCCAGAAGAAGGAGCTCGACACCATACAAGAATGCATCAAGCTGAAATATGCTCCGATTATCAGCCTTGAAGAGTGTGAGCGAAAGTTCAAAGCCACAGAGAAAGATCTGAAAGAACAGTTATCAGCGCAGACACACAAGTGTAGTATCAAAGAAGACGAGGCCAAGAAAAGCAAGCAAGAGAATGACAAGCTAAGGAAGGAGGTGTCCACCCTTCAGAAAGAGCTGAAGGACAAGCATGTGCTGGTGGAGAATTCTCGGGAAGTGGAAAGAGCATTAAGCAGAAAAACAGAAGAGCTAAACAAACAGGTCAAAGACCTGTCGGAGAAATACACCCAAGTCAAGAATGAGAAAGAGAAGCTGGTGGAAGAAAATGCCAGGCAGACTTCTGAGATCCTTGCGGCCCAAAATCTTCTGCAAAAACAACATGTGCCAGTGGAACAGGTCGAGGCCCTGAAAAAATCTCTCAACGGCACAATTGAGAATTTAAAGGAAGAACTAAAGAATAAGCAAAAGTGTTATGAGAAAGAGCAGCAGACAGTGACCAAACTGCATCAGCTGTTGGAGAATCAAAAAAACTCTTCTATATCCCTGGCGGAGCATTTGCAAATTAAGGAGGCATTTGAGAAGGAAGTTGGAATCATGAAAGCGAGCTTGAGGAGAAAGGAAGAAGAAAGCCAAAACAAAAATGATGAAGTATCCAAACTCCAGACTGAGGTTCAGAATACCAGACAAGCATTAAAGAAATTAGAAACCAGAGAGGTAGTTGATTTGTCTAAATATAAAGCAACGAAAAGTGATTTGGAGACCCAGATTTCCAACCTAAATGAAAAACTGGCCCATCTGAATAGAAAATACGATGAAGTATGTGAGGAGGTTTTGCATGCCAAAAAGAAGAAATTATCTGCAAAGGATGAGAAAGAATTACTGCATTTCAGCATTGAGCAGGAAATCAAGGATCAGAAAGAACGGTGCGATAAGTCCTTAACAACAATCACAGAATTACAGAGAAGGATACAAGAATCCGCTAAACAAATTGAAGCAAAAGATAACAAGGTAGGCATAAAGTAGTCTGCATGGCTGTGTGTTGGAAACCCCAAAGCAGGACTGCCAGAGTAGAATAGCATTCTTTATCGTACTATCCCACAGATAGGTTTACAAAAGTGCTAACAAAATACTATCTTTTCAGTTTGGCTACTGGTATGCAAAAAAAAAAAAAAAAAATTATGAATAACTGAAAGTACACAAAAATCTAAAGCATTATTTCTTTTGTTCCTTTTCCTGGTACAGCCAAGAGTTGATGAAAGATGGGAGAGAATCAAGATTGACTTGCCTCGTAGATTAATAGTGAAAACTCAGCAGTGGGTTAATGACATCTAAAGAATGGGGGTGGAGAGGAGGAATAAAAACGACATTTCTAGGTGCAGGAACCCAAGGACACTGGGGAGCACCCAGACCTGATCTTGGCACTCACCCCTACCAGTGACCCAGCCCTCCATGCTGTCCCGCATCGACCTCACATCTTTCTGTGACCATTCCCAGAATGCCCTGCCTTTCGTTTCTGTGGGTTCTTTGACACTTTATCCTCTTCCTTAGAGCCATCACTGTCCAATTTAGCCTTTAATAAAAATGGCTCCTCTTCCAAAGTGCTCTTTTGGTTTGTCTTTCCCATATTCTTAAAAGAATTATATTACTGTGTTAGAATTGTGTGGTTCATCTTCCCAGCCGGCTTTTAAAAGCAGGGTTTATAACTTAATCTTTTTTCTTATCTTTCATCCTCCTAGTATTTATAGAATAGGTATTCAATACTTTTGAAACTGGTAGAAGATCAACTGCAGTTTTAGTCATGCAATAAGTCATGATCAAATGCCTCTACATGCCAGGTTCTGAGGATATAGCCATGAGCAAAAGCAGATGCACGCCCAGCTCCCTCCATGGAGAGGTTAAGTACTAAGCTTGGGTGTGTCTTCTTATGGTCCAGAATTAACTCTCTCAATTGTGGAGAGGTGAGAAGTTGTGAAAATAATCATTATAATAGCTAATTACTAATGTCTACTTACACATGGTGCCATTTGTTGAGCAGGCACTCTGTACCAGGTATACATTTATGACTGCATCTGATGACTTTTTTAACCATGAAGGGTTTCTACCTTTTACCAATAAGGAAACTAAGACTCAGAAAAGCAAAGGAAATAAACCAAGCCTATAAAAATCAGATCTAGCTGACCTCAAAACTGGTGCCCTCTTTACGACCCGAAATAACCTATTTTCCCCCCTTTACAAAAAAGCAATCTTCAACGATATGATTCCTGAAAGGAGCAAGGCACATAAGTTGATTCTAGGCTGGGCATAGTGGTGCATGCTTGTAATTCCAGCATTGGGGAGGCTGAGACAGGAGGATCTCAGTTAGTAGCCAGCTTCAGCTACTTAGTGAGGCCCTTTGCAAGTCAGTAAAACCCTGTTTCAAAATAAAGAATAAAGCCGGGTGTGGTGGCACACGCTTGTAATCCCAGCATTCAGGAGGCTGAGACAGGAGGATCGTGGTTTGCGGACAGCCTCAGCTACTTAGTGTGGCCCTCTGCAACTCAGTGAGACCCTGTTTCAAAATAAAGAATAAAAAATAGGGCTGGAGGTGTAGCTCAGAGGTAGAATACCCTGGGTTGCATCCCCAGTATTAAAAACAAACAAAAACAAACAAATAAGGCTAGGGGTGTAGCTCGGAGGTAGAATGACTCTGAGTTCCATCCTCAGTACCCCCCCCCACACACACACGTTGATTCTAGCTACACATAAACTGTTTTTTTTTTACTTTTTACACTTTGTTGGATGGAACCCCCTCCCTTCCTATGTTCCAAACATTAACTGGAAGATACCTTCACAGATCCTTATATTAAAGTAAAAAAGATTTAGGTTTATGCTCAAATCATAAGATGTATGTGATATTTATTCTTAATTTGCTATTGCTTTTGTGAGAAATTTACTGAGAGGCATTTAATTTTTAAAAAGTATACAAATTATAGGTTGTATGTACTGTTGGTATAACAACCTTGGCAATATATTTGCACCTCATTTTTTGTGGTATATAAAGTGTCTCAAATAAGGATTGATTTCTGTGCAAAGATGATCATTATAAATGAATAAGTGAATAATTTTGTTTCTCCTATGACTTTTTCCTCTTTTCCAAAAGATAACAGAACTGCTTAACGATGTAGAAAGACTGAAACAGGCTCTCAATGGGCTTTCCCAACTCACATACACGAGTGGCGGCCCCACCAAGAGACAGAGCCAGCTGGTGGACACTCTGCAGCACCAGGTGAAGGCCCTGCAGCAGCAGCTGGCCGTGAGTACCCAGACCTCCTGCTACAGGGCCACCCTGACTTCCTGAGCTATGTGCAAAGCTTGTTGGAAACCTAGTTGATTTGTAGCTGTGTATACATCCAAGAATGTAATTGTTTTGCCCAAAACTACCCCTACTGGTTGTATAATAGTAGCATGTATTTGGTGTCCACATTATGCCAGAAACAACAGTAAATATTTATTTAATCTCTAAACTTACCCTGTAAAACAAATTTTATTCCCTCTATTTAATTCTTAAGAAAACAAAGATTAAAATACTTGATACCTGGGGTCATACCGCTGGGATTTGAACCTGGGTCGGTAGATCACCAACCCAGCATCTTTCTCATGCAACATAAAATATTGGTACACTAAACTAAGGGAGGATTTTGTAGTCTTATCCTATGAATAAAGCTGGGAATCTTTATGCTTTTATACCTTACATATTAAAAAAAAGTATCTGGGTTTAGAAGTTTAAAATGGGCTTTTAACTGACTGGTTTCAGTTCTACCATTTAAAAGTGAGTGCCATGGAACATTTCCTTTAGTCCTAGGCTTCTGTATCCATAAAATAATAAGGACTGATTACTTGCTTGTTTACATTTTTAATTGAATGAGCTAGTGTACACTGGGAGGCAAAGTAAAACATGACTCAGTCAAATGTAAACTCTTGCTAATGTTTTCCTCTTCTGTAGGCACTGGTTATGAGTAGAGGAACGTTTTTGCTATAATTTCTGTCTGTAGGCCTGTGTATTAAAGACTTAGCCCCTAGCTCAGTGCTCTCTGGAGACAGTGGAGACTTCTAGCGGTGGGGTCTAATGAGAGGTCTTTCAGTCTTTGGGAGGGTACCCTTGAGGGAGATTCTGGGGCCCTGGTCCCTTCTCTTCCTCTCCTACCATAAGGTGAATGGTTTGCTCTACCATACATTCCCCATCGTGATGTGTTTCCTCACCACAGGCCCCAAAGCAAAAAAGCAACAGAGCCTTACTAATCATGGTCTGAAACTGCGAGCTAAAATATCCTCCTTTTAAGTTACTACCTCAGATATTTTGTTATACTAGCAAAAAACTGACTAACAAAATTATTTTTAAAAAGTACTCATTCCTTAACATTGTTTGCCTGCAGACTAATGATAGCAAACAGCCTATTTGAATCTTATTAGAAGGACATGATATTCCCTTCAATAACTGGAAGCTTTTATTAAATTTTATTATGTTCATGGCACTGCTAAGCTGAGTCAGAGAGTATACCATTTCTGTCCCCAAGGAGTTCTGAGTAATTAAAGAGGCTTATGTAGATCCATGTAAAGTTAAGTAGAAAGATGAGAAGTGTTAAATATAGAATTGAGAATGCAGCACCATGGTCTAAATGATAAGAGTTTGTCTTAGTCCACTTATGTCGCTATGACAGAATACCACAGACCGGCTAATTTATAATGGAGAGCAATGTGAATGGTCCTGGTCCTGATGCTGCGTAGTCCAAGGCCAAGAGGCTGCATCTGACCAGGGCTTCTTGTTGTGTCTTAATGGAGCAGAAGGCAACACATGAATAAGCAAGGATGAAGGCAAGCTAAGCTCATCTTCTTTTAATTAAGAACCTGTTGTTGTGATAATGACATTATTCCTTGCAGGAGGGCAGAACCTTCCTGACCTGAGCACCTTTCTACCCTGGTGCATTGGGGTTAAGTTTCAACACAAAAACTTTGGGGAAAACATTGAAACCATAGCAGTTAACAAGGAAGGAAGGATGAGTGGAGTGGGCATTAGCTTCAAAGAAGGAAGTACTTGGCCTGAACTTGCAAAAGAGAGTGTTTTGTTAGGTAAAAGGAAAACAGAAGACCTTCCAGCAAGAAAAGTAGTGTGAACAGAGCCATGGAGGAATACCTGGGGCTGGGCCAGGGGGCCAATAAAGGGCTGCCTACCTCTGGGACCTAATATTTGAGGCCGGATTGTGGAGGACATTGAGAACTGCACAGAGAAGTGTAAACTCCCTTTTAGAGAAGGGAAGAAGTGTCATCCAGTGAGTTTGGGTCAGAAGTGAGGGGTGAAGAGCTAACTCCCCTAGGAGCACGGTAGAGGTGCACAGGGTAGCCCTGGGAAACAAGATGGGGAGCTTTGCTGTGTCCAGGGCATGAGCTGGTGTCTGAGCAAGTTCACGGCATCAGGTATAAACCAAGGCAGTGATTTCATGTTACGTAGAACGAGCGGTATTGCTTTTACTACAGACGTCCCTGCATCTTCATCAGGAAAGTGTGTACTCTTTCATGCCATGGAATTCTGCGTCCGGTAGGTACCAGTTGGTTTGTTCTGAGAAAAGTGGCAGACGCCCTTTAATAATAATGCCACTGTTAGGTCGCCTCAGACCCGAGGACCGCATGGCCACAAACCTCTCTGTGTTTGGAACTGTGACTGATATTCCTGTCTGTCCACCTTTCTGTATTTCTAGGATGCTGACAGACAGCACCAAGAAGTCATTGCAATTTATCGGACACACCTTCTCAGTGCGGCACAGGTAAAAGGGCGGTCACTTCTTTGTGAAGGCTGTTTTAGAGAAAACAAGCTTTTATGTTCAAATAAATGTATGCAGAAGTAATTGATATTTAAAGTAGCTGTATCCCATATGCTTATTTAAAAATAATTGTGTTTCTTTTAATCATGGCTTGCATATCTCCCAGGAAAATTTACAAAGCTATATGGCAACACAGCATCTTACATTTAGTGTTGACTCCATCTGCCTGTCAGTCATTTTTTTAGACAGTTTGGCAACACACAACGGCACTGCACATTAATGGTGTTGCTAGCTGGAATTAATGCCTGACATCCACACGTGGCTGTTGGCAAAAGGGGGGTGGAAAGAACTTCATATGTTCTCTGGGAGCTTGGGAGTAGTTCTTTGAAATGCAGAGAAAACTAGAAAAGTATGAAAATGACAAGCAGGGTGTGCATAGAATTATAATAATTAAAGGAAAAATGGCCTGTAAAAGAGATAATTGATAATATTTATTGAGATTTCAACTTAGCAAAGCGTGAGATTATGAATTCCCCTCTTTTAGGAGAATGCTGGAAATGCTGGTTTTTCTTTTTAAATAAAACATACATACTAAGAAAGTGTTTAGCATATAAAGACATATTCCTAACGCTCTGTAGAAACCGTATGAGCAGCAACTCTGAGATTCTCAGAATAGATCTTTCAGGAAGATGTACTAAAAGAGACAAATGTTAGAATGACAAGTGAGATACATGAGGAATTATTTGGATTTGAAGTGTGTTAGGCCACACTGTTAAAAAAAAAAAAGGAAGGAAGGAAGGAAGGAAGGAAGGAAGGAAGGAAGGAAGGAAGGGTGTTGAGAGGAAGCTTTAAAAGACCATTTTTTTAACTAGATAAAATAATAAAAAGAAAGGCACCTTATGATATCAGATTCTTAATATTGATAGTCCTGCTTTTCATATAGGTGATTAAGGGGGAGCCTCTGAAAAAAGAGTGGTGTAAAGAAAGAAGGCATTTGTACTACAGACTTTTGTGTAGATAAGACAGTAAGCTGGGATTTGAAAGTTCATTTCAATTATAATAGAAAACTATAGATGGACACCGAAATAGGATGTTCAGGGGGGAAAACAGTAGAAAAGCATAGAAAACCTGTATTAGGATGAGAAGTGCACAGATACTGGCCAAGATGGGAAGAGCTTGCTCTCTCAGAAAAATGCAACAAGCCAGGCGTGGTGGTACACACTCGTAACCCCAGCATTCGAGAGGCTGAGACCGGAGGATCACGGTTCGCGGACAGCCTCAGCTACTTAGCCCCTCTACAACTCAGTGAGACCTTTTTTCAAAATAAAGAATAAAAAAGTAGGGCTGGGGGTGTAACTCGGAGGTAGAATGCCCCTGGGTTCTATTTCTAGTACCGAAAAAAAAAAAAAAGAAAGGAAGGGAGGGAGGGAGGGAGGAAGGGAGGGAGGAAGGAAGGAAGGAAGGAAGGAAGGAAGGAAGGAAGGAAGGAAGGAAGGAAGGAAGGAAGGAAGGAAGGGAGAAAGACGCAATAAATTAACCAGCCTTTCTGCTGTATATAATATACACTTCAGAAATTTTAAATTATTTTCTACTGAGTCCTAATGAAACCTAACGAAATCACTTGGCATCTGAAATAGTCTTGCCTTCTGGCATCATAAAGTTAACTAAGAATTTAGTTTAGTCAGCTATGCCTAATGTTTGAAATTTAAGCATCCTGCTGTTATAAAAACAGATTTTGGAAGCAAAACTTTTGTATTAATAGAAGTGTTGCTCTGAAACCTAGTCAAGTGTTCCAACAAGGCAAAAAACAGAGGGAGTAGGGGGAAAAAAAGTAGAGGGGAGGGTTGTTGTAAGCTCACCATATTGACTTGCATTTAATCAATCCCTTGTTACTTTTTAAAATGCAAAGTACGCCTTTTAAATACAAATGGCACTGAGCTTGGTTGTTCTTTCCTGGTTGTCCCTGCTGATAATCCCAACATGAGGCTGAGGCCAATCAGGGCAATTTAGTGAGACCTTGTCTCAAAATAAAACATGGAAAGCGCTGAGGATATGGCTCAGTGGTAGAATGCCCCTGGGTTCAGTCCTCAGGACCACACACAAAAAGATGTGCAGCCGGGTCAGTAACCATGGAAGTGCCAATGAACAAGGTACCATTTTTTACCTGTGGGATTGGTACTTGGTAAACCAGACAGGTCCATGGCATTCAGCGTGTGTGGGGAATAGGCATCTATATCCTGTTGGATCAGGGTGTACAGTGTTAAGTCATCTCCATAGAGAGAAATGTATTACTTTCCTAAATTGAAAAGCTGAGCCTGCTTTTTGACCCAGCAATTTCTTCTCTAGGTATTTGTTCATAAAAATTGGAAGTACGTCTCATGTTCATCATTAGGGTAATGGTAAAGAAACAGTCCACCGATACTATGGGCTATTAAATAAAGCTAAATTAGTTAACTAGGGAAAGATTTCTGTGACACTAAGTAAAAAACGGGTTGCCAACTGGTATATGTTAATGATCTATTTCATGAATAAACTATAAATGTGGTGATTTCCCCCTTAATTTTCTAATTAAAAAAACTCAACAGCAACAGTGACAAATTTCCTTATAGTTTATTCACTTAAAACATATGCTGCCCTAGTCATCAAAAGCTACTATCAAAAAAAGAGAGAAACTTGTCCATTTTTTCTGATAATAGATATTAAAACCAACTGTTGCGCACCACTTACTATTTGATTTTGTTTTCACGACAGAGCTTTGCTCCCTCGTCTAGTAATTCCTCCACCAAATGGCGTGTGGTGAACCATAGCCAGCCGTGCCCTGTGAGAAGGCCTTTGTTTTGGGATTCTTGTGTAACTGGTGACATGAAGTATTTCTCCCCTTCTTTCTCCCAAGGGTCACATGGATGAAGATGTCCAGGCGGCCTTGCTGCAGATCATACAGATGCGGCAGGGGCTCGTGTGCTAGCGTGACGCCCGCTGGCCCGGCTGCTCTGTCCTGCTGGTGCTGAGCACTCTGCGTGCAGCTTCGGCTCTTCTGGGCCTGACTCTGCTAGTATAACGAAAATAAAGTATATTTTATCTCATTTTGTAGATGTTTTTTAATGAGTATGCTCCTGAGTTTTTCAATATTAGCTCAACTCTTACATGCTAGATATGTTAATTTAAAATTAGGCAAACAGCATAACACTTTGTCTTTGATTGACTACATATATTTTTTAAAACTTTTCAATTCCTCATAAAACATGAGTCATCTGAGTGGGTCCATATGAAGAGGGGCCACACTGAAACAATTGCTTAAAAATTTATTTCAGAGGAATTAATTTGTTTATAGCTGCTTTTAAGTGGACCTTTCATGTCCTCAGTTGATCCTTGAGCCTAATGTAATACAAGACATGAGTTGCAATATGGCTGGCCAGGTTGTATCTTTATTGAGATAACTTGATGAATGACTTTGAATTCTTTTGGAGATACCGTAATTTTTCTTCTTAACACTAATAATATATATGCCTTTTAAAGTAAATTTTCATAATGGTTGGCAGTGCTAAGTTACACTTAGATTAAGAACAGTCAGGAGCCAGTTGTGGTGGTGCATGCCTGTAACCCTAGTACTTGGGAGGCTGAGGCAGGATAATAGGTTCCAGGGCAGTCTCAGCAACTTAGACCCTGTTTAAAAAAAAAAATTTTTTTTTTTTTTTAAAGGGCCTGTGTGTAGCTCAGTTCAGAGGTAGAATGCCCCTGGGTTCAATCCTCAGTACTATCAACAAAAACAAAAGCAAAACAAAATAATCAGGGGTGGAATATTTCAGGAATTTAAAATGATTACAGGTCAGAATTGCAGAGGGCCTCGCTAAGTTGCCAGGGGTAGCCATATACCTGCAATCCTCCTGTCTCTGCCTCCCAAGTAGTAGGATTACAGGGTTAGGGTTAGGGTTACCTCCAACTATCCCCAACTACAACAGTATCTTATTTTATCTGTGATAACCTTTCTTGCCACAGTATTTAGAAAATAATTATAAATTATATGCTAGATCTTTCAAAGTGTCAAAAACTTTAGACCCTTTTTAGCAATTACTTTGACATTTGTTGCTCTAGCATATTAAGCACTTATTATATATGCATGTTCCAACTGTTTCATATATTTACAGGAAAGTTATATTAATGAGATTAGTAATATGAAATATATTTTTTCTGCAAAATTAGCATTAGATAATGATTTTTAAAAGCTGATCTTATGCAGGTGTGTTGGAACATGCTTGTAATTCCAGTACTTGGGAGGCTGAAACAGGAAGATGACAGGTTTATGGCCAGCCTCAGCTACTTAGTGAGGCCCTCTGCAACTTAATGAGACCCTATTTAAAACAAAGAATAAAGACCCTATTTAAAACAAAGAATAAAGCCGGGCAATAAAGTGGTGCACCCTTGTAATCCCCGCACTTGGGGGGCTGAAACAGGAGGATCGCACAGGTTTGAAGCCAGCCTCAGCTACTCAGTGAGGCTCTCAGCAACTTAGTGAGACCCTGTTTCCAAATAAAACATAAAATAGGTCTGGGAGTATAGCCCAGAGGTAGAAAAACCCCTGGGTTCCACCCCTAGTACCATCAAAAAAATTAAAATTAAAATTAAATAAAAAATAAAAAATAGGGCTCGGGGTGTAGCTTGGAGATATTGGAGGTAGAATGCCCCTGGATTCAATTCCCAGTACCACACAAAAAAGCAGATCTTTTAAGATTTTAGACAAAAATATAATACAATAAACTATAGATAGCAAGAAAATAATAATATTGGACATGTTTATGGTAAATAATATAACTTTACTGCTTTTATTAACTACATCCCATTAATGAAATTTTACGTCTTGCTATTTTACTGATATTTTGTTTATCATTCAGACTGAAAATTATTAATTTGACTACTAGCAAATAACTGAAGAACTAGATCATCTCAACTAGTTTTTCTTAAATTGCAAAAGTGCCTTAGCAATATTTTGAGCATCTTGGACCAGACATTCTTTATCTCATCTTTGTATAATAGGAGAAAAGGACCATGCTGTTAAAATAGCTTCTCACACCAAAGAATAAGCTATCACATTTTTTCAAATTATTACCCAGGTGTTTTGCCATAGTGACAGAAAGCTGAATAGCACAGCTTTTCTTAGGGCTTGCTCTTATTTAAAACTTGTGTCTTTATCCTAACCAAGTTTTACACAGCTTAAAATTTCCTATTATACCGGCTCATCGCTGCTTTAAATCTTTTAAATCTTTAAAATCTTTTAAATCTTTAAAAATCTTGCCGCTTCAGAACAAGAGTATTCTTCCCCAGTGTCTCCAGCTTTCCTCTAATGAGGACCTTACCTGCATGAATGGCTCATGTTCTCCAGCGAACATATTTCAAAGTAGGAAAGGGAAGAGTGTCAAATTAATTTTTGGTGTTCACAATGAGGCATCAGTGCTTACACGGATGCCAACACGTAGGTCAGTTGCTGCCAGCTTCTGTTGACACCTGCTTCACTTGGTGGAAGAAAACTGCTTGACGCCTCTTTATTTTACTCATCACTGGATTCTGCAAACTTGTCTCTTTTCTTAATGCAATTTCTACATACTAAGTCACAGCAGTACCTCTTACACCAAAATCTGGATTAGAAGAGAATTGCCTATGGCAAACACATAAAATGCAACTACACATGCTTGGCAGAGGAAAAAGAATCCGGATTTTTACTCGTGATCCCTAAATATCACCCCAAGGGCGGGGTGGGAGGAGAGGGGAGAAAGCAACACACAGGGGGATGCAGAGTTTGGGTGTGCACAGGCACACACTCATACAGTACATACTCATACATACTCATACAGTACATACACACTCATAAATAGAAAATGGAAAAATATACACTATTTTGTGTAGGCAGTTCAGCTCTCGTTTCATTCAGTGATGTCTTCAGATAAACTAGATCTGAGACTTTGTGGTCAGAAGTTCAACTCTTCCTCCTGATTTGGGCTGGCTATTTGAAATAGCACTGTTTAGACCCACTTCTCCAGATACAGATCAACCTGCTTCTTAGCATGGTCTCTCTCTCTCTCTCTCTCTCTCTCTCTCTCTCTCTCTCTTTTTTTTTTTTTTTTTTTTTTTTTTTTTTAGTGGTACTGGGGTTCCTGGAAACCCTTCTACCTCTGGGTTACACTCCCAGACCTATTTTTATATTTTTATTTGGAAACAGGGTCTCTTAAGCCAGCAAGGCTGGCTTTGAACCTGCATGGTCATCCTTATCTCGGCCTCCCAAGCACGGGGATTACAAGCGTGTGCCACCACGCCCGGCAGCATGGTTTCTTATTGTTACTGCATACATTAACCTTTGGCTCAAGTGAGTCATGAATGTACAGATTAAAAAAAAAAAATCAAGCAAGGCTCCCTGGGTAGCGGGAGTGCTTGTGTTTAGCATAATGGGCCTGTGGCATCACTTTTGCATTAGTATTTCCATTATTTATGCCTGCGTAAACAAATATCGATGATTAATTCAGCCAAAGAGAAAGGCAACAAAAATGTCATATGTATGTAAGTGAAAAAAAGTGCCAAGATTTGAGGGTTGGTGTCATGTAATGTTTTTTTGTGTGTATATATATAGAAACACACACACACACACACCATTCAGTGAAATAATGGGACATATCAATAAAAACAATGCCTTTCGTAATTGTTATTTGCCATCAAATTGTACTTAATAGACCTGATTTTTATTTTATATTTTAAGCAGGTTTGCAATTTGTTTTTTATGATAGCAGTCCTGGGAATATTCTGAATTCTGGAAAGAGTTTAGAGAGGTTATTGCCTTCTTAATAATTTAAAGCCTCTATTGCTCTGCCAAGTCAGAAGATTAACATTTAATAGAAAAAAATTATATATCTATAATTCAGTCACAGCTATTAGATCAGATGGATTTTACATTAAGTGAAAAAGATGTTGAGCATTTAAGGACCATTAAACTACAGGACTCTTTTATTAGGTTTTAAGGCCTCCGAGCCAGAGTCCTGCTGTGAAGAGTATTTATTTTACATATACAGAACACATTAAGGATAGGAAAAGGGCACGCGTTTTAAAAGAAAATAGGCCATGAAAAAGTGTGATTTTCCACACTGTGAACAGCTACCGTACAGATTCAGTCTTATTTTATAATAATTAGTTTTATGCATCATTAAGTAGCTTTCTTAGAGGCTAAAAGAATAGGGTGAAGACCGCTTGCAGGTGGTACCTGCAAGAAATCTAAGTAGCTGTGTCTCCTGTGTTGGTTTTGCACTTTGTGAAACCACATTTCAAATCATTTCCAGAATGCTTAAGGTCGCTGTATATTGCCAAAAAAAATCTAAGTGTGAAAATATCTTCCTTAAGGACTCTAAAAACAAAGACCCAGAGAGGAGAAATTGGAGGAAGTGTTTGCTTTTTCTGGGGATGCATCAATCTCCAAGGGAGGGGTTATAATCTGACCTTGAAGAGAATCACTTTGCCTATGGGAGAAAGTCTGTGGCATCTCATGTATTATGTGTTTGGAACACACTTCACATGGCTGAAGCCACAACATGATAGGCGAAGTCTTAATATAAATATTCTCAGTATCTACACCGCACCTTCTGCCCTGTTACCACCCCCAAAACTAGGGGAGAGTTTTATGTTGGAGAATAGCAGCAAGTAGACTCGGTCTGGTGTGGGAACAGAGTTAATATAATCTGTAACTTTTCCCTACAATGTCCAAACAAATTTTGTGATTTTTCTTTCTTGCTATTCCAGGCTCTTTTTAATTGCCTCTGACTGAAGTGGCACCTTATGGGCTGCTTAGAAATTTTCTTCAGGATTTAAAAATGAAGCCGATTCATATTCAGAGTCTTCTTGCTAAAAATCTGTTAAACTGAAATAAAAAAAAAAAGACTGCTACTTAAATCTTCCCTCTCTCTGCTGTTGCTGCAAACATTGTCTCAAGACACTGAGTTGCAGGGTCTCATTTGTACACAATTAAAAGTCATTCTTTGGACAAATGGAGAAAGAGGAACTGTGTCAAGACTACCAGTACAAGACCTAGGATTAAAGTATATCTGCCACGATCAAATAAATGTGAGCCGCTCTCTTGAGCTCAGAGGCCTTTTTTTCTAAAGTGATTTGTTCCAGTTGGCCTTAATCCCTAAGCAGTATAGCTCCTTTAAAACCATCTTTATTCATTCACACCAATTGACACTTAAAAAAAAAAAAATCCCCCAGCTACTGTTCATCTATGTCTAAATATATCTGTTAGAGTCAAATGTGTTTAAGAGGATTTGCAATCTGATTATCCAAAATACTATTTATTGTCAATATTTTTGGTGTACCATAGCCAATCTTGTTATTATAATGTACGTAGCCATTTAACGGCAGCGGGGCCCAAAATACATCACAGCAATTGGATAACCTGAAGGAGGGCTTTTCTCCAACTCCGCGCTGGCACAGCTTGTGTGGTTATAAGCATCAGAAAGAATTCCTTAATAAGCTCTTGCTCTCCTTCCAGACCCTTTTGGGCAATCTCGCCCTTCGTCTTCTCTAAGTAGAGAGCAGTTACCAGGACAACAGAGAATTTGAGGAAGATTTAATTGTGACTTGATGTCTAACCAGAGTAAAGAGCTAGTGGCTCAGAAAATTTCAACGCACAAAAAAATTTTTTATTTTTGATCTCCCACATCAGAAAATAATTTTGACATGGTTTGTAATTTTTCTTCTTAATAAGGAAAAAGAAAGGGGGGATGGTAAATACTAAACGAGTAGGAAAAACAAAGCAGCAGCTTTGAATCCAAAAAACATGTCCTGGGGCACCACCCTGCCTTGCTTCCTTTTCTGGAGCTGACCTCAGCTGACTCCAAAATTCCTAGTAATAAATACGGTGACGCAAGAAAGCTGGGAGACCACTGGGGACAGCACAGCTGTTCTGGTTTTTGAAACCGGCAAGTTGTTCCCCAGTGGGCCCTGCACATTGTTGGGGGGGTGGGGGGGCTTCTCAAACTGAAGTGTGCCCTCCCTCAGGATATGCTGCGGGATCGACATGGGACATCTTCCTCAAGGGTTTCCACGGACACCATTGTAAGAATGCTTTTTGAGCTGAAGATCGCAGGTTCGAGGACAGCCTCAGCAAGTAGTGAGACTCATCAACCTAGTGAGACCCAGTTTCCAAATAAGAAATAAAGTCAGGCTGGGGGTGTAGCTCTAGGGTAGGACTGCCTCTGGGTTCAGTCTCCAGTCCCACAAAAGAAAAATGATTTTTTTTAACTTGGATAACTTATAACCTATGAGATGATTGGATTTAGAGAATAGTGGCCTACATTTTGTGTCTGTAATGCAAATGCATTTAGAATGTCTCCTAGCTGGATGTGGTAGCGCAAGCCTGTAATCCCAGCGCTTGGGAAGCTGAGACAGGAGGATCGTACAGTTTAGAAGCCAGCCTCGGCTACTTAGTGAGGCTCTCAGCAACTTAGTGAGACCCTGTTTCCAAATAAAATATAAAATAGGTCTGGGAGTATAGCCCGGAGGTAGAAAGCCTCTGGGTTCCACCCCCAGTACCAAAAAAAAAAAAAAAAGAATGTCCCCTAGTACTCACAAAAGCAAGGTAGCAATGTTGGAAGCAGGGCTTGGGTGCTCAGGGGGCCCTTGGGATCATATATCCTGCCTCCCCTGCTCACTGTCTCCGTTTCCAGCCTCCATGACGTGAGCTCCACTCTCCCTCTCTCCACTTCTCACCGCCATACTGAGCTCAACAAACCCCGGCCTCACATGGACTGGAGCCCAAAATCTCCAGGGAAACTGAGCAAACACATCTCCCTTCCTCTAAATTGTGTAATCGCCCTTTTTTGGATCATAAAAGTGAGAATGTTGACCAAGACAGTGTCCCCTGAGTCCACAAGGGGAAAAAAATCATTTTTTTTTCTTGCCTTATTCTTGGTCCACAGATGTTTCAGAGTCTGACTCTGGTGTTCCTTCCTTCCTTTCTGCCCTTTTCCCTTTAGACTTCCTATGTGCTTGCAAAGACCCTTTGCTTGGCCAAAGTTGACCTGACAGACCATAGAAACGTGTCCTAGGCACCTCTTTGTACCTCCGTCTACAGTCCAGTTCTAGCAAAGAACCCTGCTAAGCCACTCTGGCAAGACCCCTCCCTCGATAACTCATCACGCTGACTCGTCCTTAGCAGTAACCCGCTTCACCCCTGGTATTCCCACTTGGTAATTTCCATCCGTGGACCCCCACCTGCCCCTTGGCTGTAAATTCCCACTTGCCCATGCTCTACACAGAATTGAAGCCCATCTCTCCCCCATGGTAAGACCCTATTGCAGTGGTCCTTACACATCCCTTGATGGTTGTTAACAAAATCATTCTTACCATGCTTTAACAAGTATCACTGAGTAACTTTTTCTTTAATATGCTCACCATACCTTTAACTCTCCATTTTTTTGTGCCCTCCTGCCCAGGTCGTAAGTGCTAGGTGCTTCTGGTTTTTTTGGTCATTTGTTTTGTTTTATATTCCTCTCTCACATCCACTCAGAGATAGAAAGTTGGTATCGTTTTCTAAGGCAGAATTGAAACACTGTGTGACCAAATTATACCAGTTGTAAATTGTTAATAATTACACATGTAAACAAGGTTTTATTTTAAAATCATGGGTTTTGCTTTTGTTTTTCTATTGTTGTTGTTTGTTTGTTTGTTTGTTTTGGTATTAGAAATTGAATCCAAGGACATTAGGGTCTCACTGAGTTGCTGAGGGTTTTACTGAATTTCTGAGGCTGACCCCAAATCAGCATTCCTCCTGTCTCAGCCTCCCAAATAGTGGGGTTACAAGCGTGCGCCACCACGCCCGGCTCCACACAAGCTTTTTAATATGAGGTGGAAGCTTGTTTCTCTTGCTCTGGTCCAAGTTTCGTTTTTCACCTTCTCTGCAGTTCAGTGAGATACTCAGTACATTATAAATAAATTGGCTACCCACTTAAAATAGCCAGAATCCATTTCTGTTGCTTACTATTAAGAACTGGAACGGATACATTTTTATTTTCAAGGCAAAATACAGACGGGACATACAGAAATACAGACAGGACAAAGGTGAAAATACTTTACCCTAAACTTTAAGATAACCACTAGTAATGGTTTGGTGTTATATTTTTACAGTGCATTATGTAGCCATTTCAAGGAATTCCATCCCGTGTAAGAAGAATGGAGCAGGAGTTTGGGGCAACTTCCTTCTTTTTCCAGGGAATCCAATAAATAGGCTTCCAATACTTGTTTTAAGAGACTGGGTTTAAGAGTGCTGAATAGAGTTGGACAATGTGTACAAAAAGAATGATACTGCATTTTCCGTTGGGGCTCATTTAAGAATCAAAGACAAAAGGCTGTGAACTCTTTGTCCTATTGGCCGCAGTTTCCCCCCTGGTTTTGTCACTTCTCCTTTAATACTGTCTTCTCTCTCATTCAGAATTTTAAAATATGTATATAATCAAATTTGTCATTCTCTTGGTTTCTGACAGTGACGCCATGCCTTAAACATTTTTCCCCCCAATGGATGTGTCCACATTTTATCTAGCACTTGTATGATATTATTGTTAGTATCTAAACAAATAATTCATTTGGAATTTATTTTGTGGTCTGATGTGACATTAGATTCAGCTTAATTATTGCCCAAGTTGCTATCTGGTTTTTCTGGTTAATTTAAGTATTATATATTCTTGATTCATTAACTTTGGTTTTCTCTACTGATTTATAAAGCCACCTTGAACGTAGAGTAAATTACAATATACAAATGAGGCTGGTTTTGACTCTTCATTCTTTTCCAGTAGTGTGTCTTTTGTTTGAACTTCAAAATCTATCATCTTCTCTCATTTCAAATATATTTGTAATTGCTCTTGAAGAAGTAAAGGGCATCCTTGAAATATAGGCATGGATTTGGGTATTGCCAATATAGAAAACTCTACTTTTTCAATGTGAACAAGGAATAGGTTGTTCTGGTTAACATAGGATTCTGAGTATATGAGCAACTATATTAAAGAAACTTCCTCTGTATTTGAGAACTTTTAAGATCTGTGAAGCTCTTCTAGTATCCCAGGACCATCAGGAACATCACAGCATTGATGGTCAGTAAGCTCTGATAGGCTCATCCGCAGAGTCTGAGCAGGATCCTGGGCAATGCAATAGAGCCCGCCATGTTTGCTCCTTGAATGCAGGGAGGGTGAGTGGTAGACCCCTGCAGGCAGGTGACAAGCCCACCAGTTTGCTCTGAGGCTCACCACCCCCACATTAAGCTATGTGAGTTAGAACTGTTACAGAAAGGTAGCTAAGACAACGACAAACCGTGAATCAGTAATTCACCGAAGAGCAATGTGGCCTTTCCTTCCCACTGGGCTCTGAATAGCTTTCTGGCAGGGAAGCCAAATGGTCTCATCAAGGTAGGGTTTCTACAGCACACCGGAAGCACGTTGGCTTATGTTCAGGTCTTAGAAGAATAATCTGTAAACGTGCCCCACGTTGATAGGATCAGTTGCATTGGGGCACAGCCTGTGAAGCGGGAGGATAGGCCCGTGGATTAGGGAGCCATGGCCTTTGTACTGTCGTGCTTCCCCCACCTTCCCCAGTAAGCCAAACCCGGCTGACGTTCCAGCATCGTCGCCCCGCAGTCCAGGCGCTCCTGCCTCTGTGCTCTGCCCATCTTGGTCCCGCTCCTTGAAATGCTCTCTCCCTCCATTTCTTCCTATTACAATTCGCCTGATCCTTCAAGAACAACTTGAATCCTGCTTCCATTAAGACTTCCAGAAACTCTCTTCTGAAAGAATTCTCCCTTTTATTCTGAACTCAGTGAAGTTCATAAAATATTTTCAAAATCTTTTATGGGTGCATTATAATCACGCATAATAGTGGGATTGTGACATATTTGTATATATGAACATAACAGTTTGGTTAATTTCATTTCGTAGCACCTTCCAGTTTCCTCCCCTCTTTCTTCTTCCCTCCCCCAAATGAAATATAATTTTATTCTTCATTATGAAATGAAATATAATTTTGTTCATTATGACTGAGAAAAACTCCATTGTGTATATATACTACCATTTTTTAAATCTCTTCATCTGTTGATGGGCACTCAGGATGGCTCTATAACTAGGCTATTATGAATTGTGCTGCTATGACCATGGGCATGCATGCACTGCTGTAGTATGTTGACTGTAGTCTTTGGGATAAATACTCAGGAGTGGTATAGCTGGTGATATGGTGGCTCCATTTCCAATCCTTTGAGGAAAGACTGACTTCCATAGTGGTTGTACTAATTTACAATCCTACCAACAGTGTACGCGTATTCCTTTTTCCCTAAATCTTTGCTAGAATTTGTTATTTGTATTCTTGATTACTGAGGCTGGCCTCAAACCCAAGATCCTTCTGTCTCAGCTTCCCAAATACTGAGATTACAGGTGTATGCCATTTTGTGTGGCTTTTTGAGTTCTTTATATACTCTGGATATTCATTCTATGTTAGGAGGTGGCAAGAATTTTCTCCCATTCTGTAGGCTCTCTCTTCATACACTTGTTTCCTTCCTTCCTTCCTTCCTTCCTTCCTTCCTTCCTTCCTTTCTTCCTTCCTTCCTTCCTTCCTTGAAACTGGGGATTGAACCCAAGGGCATTCTACCTCCGAGCTACACCCCCAGCCCTATTATTTTAGTCTTTGTTTTGAAATAAGGTCTCACTAAGTTGCGGAGGGCCTCACATAAGTAGCTGAAGCTGGCTGCAAACCCATGATCCATCTGTCTCAGCCTCCCAAGTCCTGGGATTACAAGTGTATGCCACCATGCCTGGCTCTCTTTTGTTTCTTTACTGTGAAGACGCTTTTCAATCTAATACCATCCATTTATTAGTTCTTGGTATTATTTCTTGAGCGTTTTTAGGAGTGCTATTGAGGAAGTTGTTTCTCCCACCTGTATGTTGGAGTGTTGCCCCTATGTTTTCTTCCATTGACTGCAACATTTCTGGTTTAATTCTGAGGTCTTTGATACATTTGAGTTGACTTTTCTGCAGAGGGAGGGAGGGAGGGAGAGAGAGAGAGAGAGAGAGAGAGAGAGAGAGAGAGAGAGAGCTAGTTTCATTCTTCTACATATAGATATCCAGTTTTCCCAACCGTTGCCTTTATCAAGGATCATATGACTGTTTCTGCATGGGTTTGTCTGTGTCCTATTCCATTGGTCTACAGATCTGTTTTTATGCCAGTACCATGCTGTTTTTGTTACTATAACCCTGTAATGTATGTGGGAATTGTATATTGTGATGCCTCTAGCTTTGCTCTTTTTGCTCAAAGTTGTTTGGGCCAGTCTCAGTTTTTTCTTCTTCTATATGAATTTTAGGATCTTTTTTCTGTTCTGTGAAGAATGTCATTGTTGTTTTGATGGAGATTGCATTGAATCTGTAGATTGCTTCGGAAAATATTGTCATTTTTAACAAATTAATTCTGCCTATTCATGAACATGGGAGATCTTTTCATCTTCTAGTGTGATCTTCAACTTTTTCTTCTGTGTTTTATGATTTTCTTTGTAGAGGTCTTTCACCCCTTGGTTAGATTTATTTTGGTAGTTTTTATGCATTTATTTTTGATGCTATTGTGGATAAAAAGGTTTTTTTATTTTTTTCAGCAGATTCATTATTGGTGTATAGAAAAGGTATTGATTTTTACATGCTGATTTTGTGTCCTGCTACTTTGATGATGTTAATAGCTCTGTAAGCCTTCTGGTATATTTCTTAGGTCATCTAAGTATAGAATTATAATATTGAATTATAATATAATATGGATTATAATATAATTATAATATAATATGGATATTACATATAGAATTATAATATAATATGGATATTGCATATAGAATTATAATATAATATGGATATTATAATATAGGATTGTGTCATCCATTATTATCACTGTTTAGTGATAATTTGACTTCCTTTTCTATTTGTACTCTTTTTATTTCCTTCTCTTGCCTACTTGTTCTGGCTAAAATTTTAATCATTATATGGAATGGGGGTGGTGAGAGTAGAAATCCTTGTCTTGTTCCTTATTTTAGAGGAAATGCTTTTAGTTTAGTGCTGATTCTGGGTTTGTCATATATAGCTTTTGTGATGTAGAGGTAAGTTTCATCTATCCCTAGTTTCTCCAGTTTTTTTTTTTTAATTATGGATGGGTGCTAAATTTTTCAAAGGCTTTTTTATGGATCTATTGAGATTTTTCTGTGATTTTTTTTGTCTTTAGTTCTACTTATGTGGTGAATTACACTTATTGGTTTGTATATATTGAACCATCTTTGCCTCTCTGGAATGAAATCAACTTGATCATGATGTACAGTCTTTTTATGTGTTTTCTGATTATTACTTGTTAATATTTTATTAAGAATTTTTGTATCTATATTCACCAAAGGTCCTGGGCTATACTTTTCTTTGCTTGGTGTGTCCTTATCTAGTTTTTGTATGAGGATGATATTGGTTTCATAGAATGAATTTAGAAGTACTCCCATCCCTTTCTATTTAATGGCATAAATTGAAGAGCATTGGCATTAGTTCTTTTTTAAAGGTCTAGTAGAATTCAACTGAGAATATGTGTTGTCCTGTTCTTTTTTTTGTTTTTTTTTGAAAGTGTTTTATTACTGCTTACATCTCATTACTTGTTATTGTTCAGTTTTAGTTTATTATATCTTCTTTTTTTTTTGTGGTACTGGGAATGGAACCCAGGGGCATTTTACCTCCAAGCTACACCCCTAGACCTGTTTTTTATGCTTTATTTTGAAACATGGTCTCATGGAGTTGCAAAGGACCTCACTAAGTAGCTGTCCACAAATCACGATCCTCTTGTCTCAGCCTCCCGAATGCTGGGATTACAAGCGTGCACCAACATGCCCGGCTTTTTTTTTTTTTTTTAATATCTTCTTGGTTCAATTTTAGTAGGTTATTTGTATCTAGAAATTATCTCTTCCTTCTAGATTTTCCAATTTATTGGATGGAAAAATGAAAAGCAAGTAGGAGTAACTGCTCTCATATCTGACATAGGAGACTTCAAGCCAAAATTAATCAGAAGAGGAAAAAGTTACTTTGTATTGGCAAAGAAAATAATCCATAAAGAAGATATAATAGGATATAGTTATATCAGTATATCTAATTACATGGAGCAAACACTACTGGACATAAAGACTCAGATCCCAATATAATAACACTTAGCACTGAGTGATTTCAGTACATCTCTCTCACCAATAGAAAGGTTGTCCAGATATGTTATCAATAATGTTAAATAGCTTCAGTCTATTCTATAGTATTTCTCATTCATTTTCCTCTTTAATTAATAGAGTTGTGGAGATTATTAGTAATATTTTTTTAGCATATGTTGATGTGTGGTTTTCTCTTAAGTTTGCAATGCTACTGGTGGTTACTCTCTGCTCTCAAAGTCTTAGTAGTGGTTGAATTTAACACAATAATTATGCTGATTGGGTGTGTTGAAGCTAAGCTATACCCACAGCTCAGGGCTTGTAAAGAAATAACAACTTACTCAAGGGCCTTTACATAAAACAGGAAGAGGAATCCAGCCTGGCGTGGTGGCGCACGCTTGTAATCCCCACGCTTGGGAGGCTGAGACAGGAGGATCGCAGGGGTTCAAAGCCAGCCTCAGCTACTTAGTGAGGCTCTCAGCAACTTTGTGAGACACTGTTTCCAAATAAAATATAAAAAATGTCTGGGAGTATAGCCCGGAGGTAGAAAGCTTCTGGGTTCCACCCCCAGTACCACCACCAAAAAAAAAAAAAAAAAAAAAGAGGAAGAGGAATCCATCTCAACAGATACACAAAAATAGGACCTCAGGCAACATGATGTGTCCAGGAGATTGTCTGTTTCTTTTTCTGCAGCTTCAGTCATTGGGGAGTTATAAACTTTTGGAGGTGTCTTGTCATATTTTCTGAGGAACTACATTTGTGTATCTGTTGAGATGGATTATTTTTCCTCTTTTTTGTGAGGATGCTTAGGTATTATGGGCCTCAACATTGAGACTTGCCTTTCTGTAGGGAGTTTCTTCTTCTTACTAAACACGTGTGTGTGTGTGTGTGTGTGTGTGTGTGTGTGTGTGTGTGTGTATGTGTGTGTGTGTGTATGTGTGTGTGTGTGATTAGATAATATCTGTGGACCTTCCTAGGGCACATTTAATGATGAGAATTTGTGCAATGTATAAAAATAATATTTGTTTCTTATTTCTGACTCCTAAATAGGCTCCTGGTTATTGGTGTGACCTTGTTTAATTAACTTAACCCCCATATCTGGACCTGAATAAAAGAAGAGAGACTTTTAAAATTGCATAAGTACTTCTTTTCTTTTTGAAACTGGAGATGGAACCCGGGGGCATTCTACCTCCAAGCTACACCCCCCAGCCCTATTTTTTATTCTCTATTTTTAAACAGGGTCTTACTAAGTTGCAGAGGGCCTCACTAAATAGCTGAGGCTGTCCTCAAACCTGTGATCCTCCTGACTCAGCCTCCCAAGTACTGGGATTAAAAGCGTGCGCCACCACGCATCAGTACTTGTTAGTACACCAGTTTTATGAGGCTCTACTCTTGGCATGATTACTAGTTTGTCTTGGCATTTAGACCAATAAGGTTATTATGTTTTTTTTCTGAATTATGCAGTTTGAATGATGAAGTTTGGAGTTGCTTTTCTGACCCTGAGCTTGGTTGAGTTCTATGTGTACTCATGTGCGTGTCTTCAATTCCTTGCCATTACAGTTACAGAGTGTGTTATATGCTTTTGTGCATTAACAGAGAGCAAAAATACAGAGGATGATCAAGCAGCTGAGGGGATAAGAGCTCCTCTGCTGCCTCCACAATCGTGATTAGGAGAGCAATGTGAAAGGGGAGATTCAAAGCAGAGAATTCAAATAGCTCACCAAGGAAGCAGCAAATTGGTGCCAGCAGCATTCGCTCAAAAAGGACTCCATCATTCCAAGTGGCTCATCATTTCACTTCAACCTACCGTGTGCCCAGCACCCTAAGTGGGAGGCCCTGGGACTCCACTGCTAACTTTCCTTTACTATCTATTTATAGGGTATGGAATAAGGATTTTAATTACAGAAATATTTGTCTGACTTAAACCAAAATATATTTGATGGAAAAAATTAGGTGGCTCATGGAATCACTGGAAAAATGGAAAGGTTTTGAGGACTTTGCAGCCAAGCCATCAGGACTGGCTCAGTGGAGTGGCCACTGTTATCACTGAAGGCCAGGACCAGGGCAGGCTTGCCACCCTGGCTGCTCCAGGGCATGTTGCTCACGCACTTGTTACAAAGGGGCCAGAGCAGTGAGTGCTGAGCCTTACCAGCACACACCGAGACCCATAAGGTGGGAACTCAGTTACAGAAAACAGCTCAGGTTCTGGGGAACCAAAATGAATGAAACAAGACGCAAATAGTTAGCTGTGAAAGTCTTTCCCTTTAGTGTCTGATATAAAACCCTCCCGTAATGCCATAATTCAGTTCCAAAAAATTAAAATATCAAACCTGTAAAGTGTGAGGTTGTGCCATTGGGAAGTTAAGTAACTGGGGAGCCCGCATGGCTCTCTGGGCGGGAGTTCTGAACATCCCACTGCAGGGTTCAGCTGTGTCTACATCCACCCGCCATATGGCACCGTTTGGAGCAGCTGTCAACTCCAGCTTAAATGGCAAGAGGGTGATTCTGGATTCTACAGTGGGAAGGGATTCCAGAACAATGCAGTGATTCTAAAACTCTCCCATTGGGTTGGTTCCCATTTCCTTGTCCTGGAGAGAGAGAGAATACCAGGAGTGTAGGGGCCTACCCTCCATCTCTCGTCTTTCCCATACCATTTTTTCTGCCATTCACTTACTCAACTTTATCCTCCCTTTATATTTCTTACTCCTGAATTTAAGAAATTAGGTCTTCCTGCACTTGAGAACAGGGTTGTGTAGAGGATCCAGGCAATTACTGATTGTGTTATATCCAAATTGTCAATATGAGATGGGGCTTATCGAGAGATTTTACTGCACAACAGTATTTATTTGTCCACATTCATAGTTCAAAAACAAATATGCAGTTGGGCATAATGGCACATGCCTGTAATTCCAGTACTTGGGAGGCTGAGACAGGAGAATCACAGATTCAGGGCCAGTCTCAGCAACTTAGCAAGACTTCCAGCCACTTAGGGAGACCCTGTCTCAAAATAAAAAATAAAATAGGAGCTGGAAGATTAGCTCAGAGGTTGAATGCCGCTGGGTTCAATCCCCAGTACAAAAAAGAGGATAAGAAATGCAAAACAAAAAGCCCTTCCTTGCTGGGCATGGTAGCTCAAATCTGTAATTTCAGTACTTGGGAAGCTGAGACAGAAAGGATCAGAAGTTTGAGGCCAGCCTCAGCAACTCTGTGAGACTCTTTTTCAAAATAAAAAATAATAATAATAAAAAAGGCTGGAGATATGGCTCAGAAGTAGAATGCCCCTGGATTCAAATCCCCAAAGGGGAAAAAAAAAGTGTCACTCTTAATCCTTGCATAATAAAAATGACTTCATCCATTTTCCAAAGGAAGAATCTGAATTCCAAGCCCAGGGTCTGGGGCCATCCAGCCTCTCTTGAGTCCTGTCACATCTATTCTCAAGATTCTATGGCCTAATCTAGAGACCAAATTATGAAGTTAACTATCCCAATAGTTAACTATCTCCTATATCATTATTTCCTATAATGATAGGAAAGACAAGAAAATTTGGTTAAAACTCATAAACACATACATGTCATGGAAGAAAATATGTATAGATACTGCAGTCTTATTTTTTACAACTAAGGCCAGACTTGATATTTGTGATTTTTCCCCCTCCACAATATTTAAGCTTCACTTTGCTTTTAGCTGAAACTTTAACTGGATTCTTTAACCAGGAAAGGTAACCCCAACCTGGGCCTTTAATGACCATTTCTGTATAGAATTGCCTTATCATTGGTGTTTTAGATCTGCTTTGTATTGGTTCGTGAGAATGGATTAGGAAATCTTCAACAATATTGTGGGCCATTTGTTAAGAACAGCTGGTTTTAAAAATTACAATCTATAAACTTATAATCAAATAAGTTATATTAAGGACAAATGTAACATACCCCCCAAACTCATCTATCTTTAGCTATTATTACACTCACAACCCGGTTGTGGGAGGGCAGTGAGGTTGAGACCAAAGACAGCACCTGGAGGCTGGGTATGAGGCAGAAGGCCTTACTGAAAAATGCTTATGGGAAAGGGCCGGTGGTGACAGACTGAATAGATAGTGCCTCCCTCCCTCTCTGTGTTTTGCTGAGAAGAGCCTCCTCACAGCCTCTTTTCAGTAGCAGCCAGCTTGACACATGTCCCTTCCCACAGGACTCTCAGTCCCATCCCAATCACCCCCAAGAGAAGGGTCTTAAGTATTAGGCTGCAGAAGCAGTGACATTATCAGCAGGAACTCGCTTAGTTTGTATGATATGACCAGTATCCCAAGGAGCCACTGGCCGCACATATGTGCAGAAGGGAACTTCCTACAGACAACACTAGCTTGCCCTCATCCCCGCATACGTGAGAGAGAGTTAGAGTCCTTCCAGCTTATCTGGGCATTCCTGGCCCAAGGCTGCCTTGACTTGGCCAGGTTTATGTAACCAAAGGGGCATTCCAGGGACATGGTGTCATAGTGCCCTCCTTTTCTTTAAACGGATACAGCTCTCCTTTTGAGATTACTCATGTCTTTTGTTTATGTATGACACCTATACTATCATACAATTGTGTGCTATTGTGTATCTTATCCCAACTGCATGTTCAGTAATGTCATGTTGATAACTTGAAGTTGGTCACAGTGGGATTTTTTTTTAACCAAGGCAATTATCAAACACACTTCAGTAACACTATATATCCAATTTATTTATTTTTTAACAATGATTACCTCAGTACCAGAAGAAGTCCAAGGGAAACCCCAGGTTCCATCCATTCTCCTCTCCACCCCATTACGTAGTATGTCACAGTCAAAGCAGTGCCAGGAGCTAAAGTGATCTTAATTTTAAAAATAGGGACTTTTCCCTTTCTTGAAATTTGTTTTTAACTGATACGTAACAAGCATACGTATTTATCACGTATAGTGTGATAATCCAGTATCTATACACAGTGTGTAACGGTGAGATCAGCGTGTTTTTAATTGATACGTAACAAGCATACGTACTTATCACCTATAGTGTGATAATCCAGTACCTATACACAGTGCGTAACGGTGAGATCAGCGTGTTTTTAATTGATATGTAACAAGCATACGTACTTATCACCTATAGTGTGATAATCCAGTACCTATACACAGTGTGTAACGGTGAGGTCAGTGCAGTTAGCGTTTCCATCTTCTTCAACATTACATTTCTTTGTCTTTGGAGTCTACCAACTCCTCTCTTTGAAATGCCCATGTTTTTGAAACTACTGTTTTGTCACCTGCTGAAAGCATTCTTTCAAGACCAAAACCTGTAAAACCAAAGAGCCCTGAGTTGCAAGAATGTGAAACAAAAATTTGGGGTTGGTCATTAGGTGTGACAGAGACCAGCAACATTTCCACCCCCCCTTGCTCTCTGACTGTGTCACTTCTGCTGGTTTGAGGTGTGTATTGCACCCTGTAGATCAGCCCCTAACCTCAAAAGTCATTGTTTCCCCTCTGATGACTATCTTGAGTCTTTAGTAGATGACTACACTCTTCCACAAGGCCAGCTGCCTCTGGGTGACTTGGTTCACAGTAAAACTCATGAATGGAGACCATCAACCAATTTTTGATTTTGCAGACAACTGGGTCCCTCTGAAGCGATATTGTCTTTGACCCCACGTCTGTGTAGACGGTGAGGCTGCAGATGGGTGTTCTGGCAGACCTGATGGGTGAGGACACAAATCCGAGGTGTTTCCGCGAGAACAAAGCAGCGTCCTCTCCGCGTGTGCCCTGTGAAGTCAACGGGCGCGCTGCTGGCAAGAGCCCGCTTGTTCAAGAATTTGGGAACTGGAGCCTTTTGTTCTTGGCTTCTGCTGGTCGTTGCCCTCAGAAGGGAGTGGCCACCCGCCGGGCCTCCAGTTTGTCAGGCTCCCTTTTCTGAGGGTGGCTCCCTAGTGCTTCTATTAATTTTCTATTTCTGTGTAACACATGACCACAGACTTGGTGGCTTGAAACAACACTCTTTTGTTACCTCGCAAGTCTGTAGTTCAAAAGGATGACGTGAAGTGACTGAATTCCCTGCTCAGTGTCTCTCAAAGTCTAAATCAAAGAGCCAGAGGGCTGTGTTCTATTTTGAAGTCTTTGGGGATGGATCCAGTCCCAAACACATTCCGGTTGTTGCCAGAATTCACTTCCTTATAGAGGACAAATTCCTGAGGTCCCATTGACATGAGGGCCTCCATCTTGAAGCCAGCAAGGACACGTCAAACTCTCCCTGCGCTTCTGATCCCATTCCCGCTTGTGCTTCTGCTTTCATGGGCTCAGGTTATTACTTCGGCTCACCTGGGTAATTCCATATAATCTCTCTATTTTAAGTCCACAGATTTATTACATCTGCAAAATCCCTTTTACCATGTAAGTCAACATTTTTATGGACATGAGGTCTTATCCTCTCTACTCTCCCAAGGTTTAGGGTGTGAGATCTTTGGAGGCCACAGTCCAAGCTCCATATTTTATTATAAGCATCAGGAGGTTTCTGAGTGTGGTAGTACATTCCTGCAATCCCAGTACTTAGGAGGCTAACACAGGAGGAGGTTTGAGGCCAGCCTCAGGAACTTAGTGAGACTCGCAGCAACCTAGCAGGATCTTGTTTCAGAAACAAAAAAATAAAAAAATAAATAAATGGCTGGGGATGTAGCTCAGTGGTGGAATGCCTCTGGGTTCAATTCCCAGTTCTACACACACACACACACACACACACACACACACACACACACACACGGTGACTTAATCTGCTATCTTTCCTCTATAGTCAGGACTGCTAGAATACCACCATTGAACACAAGATAAGTTCAAAGCCTTCACCTCCCCAAACCCTGCCAAAATCCTCCCATTTCCCCAGGGTGCTGTTGCCTACAGCTACTTTTTTTTTTTTTTTTTTTTTTTTGGTACCGGGAATGGAACCCAGGGGCATTCTACTTCCGAGCTACACACCCAACCCAATTTTTTACTCTTTATTTTGAAACAGGGTCTCACTGAGTTGCAAAGGGCCTGTAGCTACTCTTGCTTTCAATACCTACAACAATCCAGAGTTCTTAAATGCAAGCAAACAAAAACCAATTCTGGTTAGTTTAGGGAGAAAAATGCTTTTTGAAATATTACACAGTAGCATATAGATGTGCCAGAAGGGATGGGGAACTAAGCTCAGAGGTTACTTGAATGACCCACAGACTTGGTGCAGTGAGAATCAGACGCCACTGTTTGCACGGCTGCTTCTGGGTGCGGGGGACGCTGCTGACCCTGCTGCCTGGAGCCCCTGCACTCCCTGAGCTTGCAGTCCCCAGCCCTGCCAGAGTCTGTGGCTCTTGTTTCTTGTGTCACCAGGACCTTATTTAAAGTCCAGAAGAGGCGTGTCTGGCTGAACCCATGGCATCTCACTGTACTGTAACTGGGAGGGACCTGGGCAAAGCCAGCAATTAGTATTCTTGGTTCCTATCAAGGTGGATAGGCTTTGTTTCCCATTTGGTCGGACGATGTAGGAATTTTTTTTTTTTAAGCTTAAGAAGTGGCTCAGATACTGGGCATCTCAAGCTGTGAGAAGTATCACTTTTATAGCATGTATGTTATTCATTTCCAATCCAAATCAAGACATATGGTTCCCATAAGCCAGGCAACAAGAAGACGGAATCTGAGATCATGATGGCCCATCTGGGGAATGGCTTCTCCACCTATGAAGCTGTCCAAGTGAGGAAACAATGGTGACCAGAATCTGCCTGCTCCTTCTACTGCTCCTTACCACCCTGCAACCTTCTCTCCCCCAGCCTGGTCCTCACTGCTGTAACAAGGGCACCGGCACTTTCCCTCCTTGCAGGTCTCTGCTGTTCTCTTAACTGTTACCTATGTCCAGTCTCTTTTGGGTCATATCATTCTCCTTTTCCCTATGCCATGTAACCAGAGCATCTTTCTTTTTTTATTTTCAGTACCCAGGAGGCATTCTACATGTGAGCTACACCCCCAGCCCTATTTTTATTCTTTATTTTGAAACAGGATCTCACCAGGTTGCAGAGAGCCTCACTAAGTAGCTGATCCTACTGTCTCAGCATCCCAAGTACTGGGATTTCAAGTATGTGTCACCACGCCCAGCCCAGAGCATCTTTTGAAATGAAAATCTGCTTCTATCATGTTCTTCTCTTCTGTGGTGCCCTTATAAACTTCAGATTGAAACTTAGCATGGCTATTCTTACTCTGAACCCTGTCTTCCTCTCCGGCTTCCTGTCTCAACCTGGTCAGCTGTAGCTAGACCACCAGGCCCCTCGTCGTATTGAGCGCGCTTTTGCCCAGGCCCTCTGCCTCCCTTGCTCCCTGGAGCCAACAGACACATCCTTTCACATGTCCTCTGCCCTGGGCCTTTCTGACATTTTCTCTGAGCCTTTCCCTGTCCATTTTCTCTTGGATACTCATGGGCCGCCAAGGAAACCATTCTGTAGACGAGGCTAGAGGAAGAAGACACGCGCCAGATGGGTGATAGGCGAGTCTGTTGGGGGTTCTGTGGCTTGCTTGAGGACAGTGAGGAGGTTGGCTAAACACCATGAGGTTGATGTGTGGTGGGGACAGGTGACTCTCCTCTGCCTCCTTGGGGCAATGGGGCTACTGTGTCTCACCTGTGATTGTCCTAGTTAATGAGGCCGGGTGCTACCCTATGCCGTCAAAGACAGCTGGTGAAAAGCCAGCCTCAGGTGCCTGTTTAGGACCTGCCTCAGGAGCAGCCTCCTCCACTCTGTGCCTTTCTAAGGCCTCCATACTACACATGGCCCCAGGGAAGGGGCTGTGTAGGGAAGGCCTGTGCATACATCAGAACCTAACCTATATGTCCCATAGGCCACATGTGTTCGTTTTCTACAGTCATTTTTAATTTTTTGGTGCAGGAGATTGAGCCCAGGGGCATTCTATCTCTGAGATACACCCTTAACCCTTTATTTTTAAATTTTTAAATAGGGTCTTTCTAGGTTCCTGAGGCTCTTGCTAAGGTGCTAAGGCTAGCCTCAGACCTGCGATCCTTCTATCTCAACCTCCTAAGCACTGGGATCACTACATCTGGTTTTTATGGTCACTTCTTAGGAAGCATAGGAATGTATTTATGTGCATATCAATAAAATGTTGGAGGCATAATAGATGCCATCTTTTCCTGAATATTGTTTGTGGTAGGCAGTTCCCTGAAAGTCTATTTCACTGGTGGTCAACTCCTTTTACAAAGCTTTATCCTCTTCCTAAAATCTGTCTTCCTATGGCTTTTCCCTATTGGTCTTGAAGCTGAAAATGGTACCCAAAGGTGTCTGAAAATAGCATCAGTGTTGTTGTTGTTGTTGTTGTTGTTTTGACGGCCACATACCATTATCTTATTGAGCTTATTACCAACTTCAGCCTCTAGGTCTATCTTCAGACACATTGAATCCGGTCTGTAATAGTGCTCATATGCACATAGCTAAGAATGAGGCCCACATGGGACTTTACAACAAAACCCTTAAATGTCTTCATGCTGGTTTAGGCTTGTCCTTTCCCAATCAGGCCCAGCGTGGTAAGGGTTAAGCCAGTGTCAGCGATGTTGTGAATGGGCAGGAGGTGGCAGGAGAGAGCCACTGTGGCCTCAGAAAGACTGAAGGTGTGGAGCCATAGAAACTAGCTTGTGGGAGAAAGTGGAACGAGGGCAGAGCTGGCCCTTGAGGTAGGAGCAGCGTGAGAGGGGAGGACCCACGGGGACCCAGGAGCAAGGCAGCCAGAGACGGGAGCGTGCAGGCGCTGAAAGAAGATGGTTAGAGGGGGAGTGGACTTGTGTCTCAGTCAGCCTTCTTACTGACAGAATAAAAAAGACTGACCACGCAAAGGAAGACTTACTTGCTCTCAGTTGTCTTGAAGATTTCAGGTTCAGTCCATGTGAGGCTGGGGTCTGTGGATCTCAGTGCGTGGTGGTAAGAAGCAGAGAGAGCTGTGCTCTGCTCTCGAATCGTGGAGGCTGGAAGCCAGAGCGAGTGAGCAAGAGGATTCAAAGACAAGAACACGGTCCCTAAGGCCACATCCCCAGGGACTCGCCTTCTCCAGCCTCACCCCAGCTGCTAGGTTACTTCCCGGTAAATTAATTCTATTGGATTGATCCACTGATGAGACGACAACCCTCAGAATGCACTTATATTAGCTCTGAACATTAATACATGAGCCCTTCAGGGCATTCTGTACCTGACCATAGCAACTTGTCAGCTTCACTGGAAAAGGCAGCCCAAATCCTGAACGCAAACTTGGGTGTCACCAAAGTCAGTTTCCAGATCCAGGAACAACCCGCAGGGGCAGGGGGAGGGGAAAGGGCACATCAGCCATATTAGCTGATTTGGTGGCACATGCCTATAACCCAAGTCACTGGGACGCTAAGGCAGGAGGATTGTAGGTTTGAGGCCAGCCTTAGCGAGTTAGCCAGAACCTATTTTTAAAAAAAATCAGGACACCCAGGACGCGGCAGCAGCGCCATACTGCCGGTGGCAGCGGCGAGTTCACCAGAAGGCTACAGCAAGCCGAGGTGAACCACTGCAGAACAGCCAGGTGGGATTTCTCGGCGCAGGGAGCATATAAAGCTCCCAGTGGTAGAGCTCAGCACATGCTGCAGGGATTCAGAGTGGAATTCAAAACCAAGAAGAAATACGCCAGCCTCACGGCCAAGGGCGTAGCAGCGGCAACATATTGCCACCGGCGGCAGCAGCAGCAAATTCACCAAGTCCAGTACAGCTACATCTGTGTACTCAAGAACAGTGAGTCAAATTGCAGGCCACAGAGGAGAAATCCCAGTACTGTACTCCCTGGGACTTGACCCAGTGGGGGAGTGGCGGTGGCAGAGATATCAACCATAGGAGAACGTGCAACCTGGCACCCCCCACAGTCTAAAGCAGCCTCTATCGACTCTCTGGGTCGGAGACTCTGTGATAAAACCCAGTAAAGGAGTAGTGGGGTCTGAGATACTACTGACTCAAGATCCAGAACACCTTAAGTGAAATCATAGTGACCCAATGGAAGAACCCAGAGAAGGCACAAACTTCCGAAATCATGGGAAAGAGGAATAATACTGGAGCAATGAATGCCCACAACCCCACAACATCAGAACCCGATAAAACAAAAAATCAGAGATTTCTAGAAGATCAAATCAGGAAAATAACTGTAGAAATAATAGAGGTGCTTTGAAAAGAACTCAGAGAGAGCCAAAAAGAGATAAAGGATGCAATTAATGAAGTAAAGGCCTCAATTCAAAGCACAAACAACCGTTTAGAACACATGGAGAACAGAATCTCGCTCTTAGAAGATGATCATTCCAAAAATGAATGCATAGTTTCTAATCTAGAAAAAAATATCCGACAGCAGGAATCTGATATTGAAGAAATATGGGCCCATTTTAAGAGAGCTAACCTAAGAATAATTGGAATAGAGGAGGGAAAAGAGAAGTAAAACCAAAGGGATCAACAATCTCTTCAAGGAAGTAATAGCAGAAAATTTTCCAAACATAGAGCAAGAGGTTGATACACAGTCCAGGAAACTTATAGAACTCCCTTTAGACAGGATCGAAGAAGAGGATCCCCACGCCACATAATTGTCAAAATGACCAATGTGGAAGCCAAGCAGAGAATCTTAAAGGCAAAAAAAACAAAGGGCCAAGTGACATTCAGAGGCAAGCCAATTAGAATCACTCCAGACTTCCCAAACCAAGTCATGAGAGCCAGAAGGGCTTGGAGTAACATATCCCAAACTCTGAAAGAAAACAACTTCCAGCCAAAAATTTCCTACCCAGCAAAACTTTCTATCAAATTAGATGGAGAAATAAGAAGCTTCCATGACAAACAGAAACTGAAGGAATTTATGTCTTCAAAACCAGCGCTAGAGAAAATACTCAAAGAGATTAACTACAAAGAAGAAATAGGTAACACACACCAGAACTAGTGAAACAAGATTTTCCATCCAACAGACAACTAAGATTGGTTTTCTGTGGAGATTCATTATTTATGTTAGTCTTTTACCTATCTCTAAATGGTATTGTTTGCCTTTATTGTTGTTAATTTTTAGGATTTCTAGTTGGAATATTAATATACCTTCAGATATAGCATCTGGAAATATTTCATCCCATTCTATCAGTAACTTTTATCTCTGTTTACATTGTCTTTGGATATACAATATTTTTTTTATTTTTTAGGGAGTTTATTTACACTTTTCTTGCCTGTGCCATTGAAATCATATCCAAGAAATCACTGCCAATTTCAATGTTGTGAGGTTTTATGACCCAGATTTTCTCCTAAAAGTTTATAGTCTTAAGATTTATATTTAGGTCTTTTATCTATTTTGAGTTAATATTTGTATATGGGATTAGGTAAGGGTCCAATTTTATTCTTTTCCATGTAATTATTATTTTTCAACAATATTTAGTTAAAAGATTTTTATTTCCACCACCAAATGTTCGTGGAAACCTTGTCAAAAATAACTTGACAATATAGGGAAGAATTTAGCTCTAGGCTTTTATTTAACTCCAATGGTTTATATATCTGCCTTTAGAATAGTACTACACTTTCAATTATTGTAGCTTTATATGGTTTGAAATCAGAAAATATATATCTTCTAGCTTTGTTCTTTTTCAAGATTGTTTTGGGTATCTAGAATCCATATTCCATATTAGGATAGATTTTTTTTCTGAAAAATAAATATATAAATATATGATAGTTTCACCTAAAAAAATAGAAAAAAAATATTCTCTGGTAAGAAAGAAAAAAGAAATATTGAAATGTTATCATTAAGTCATCAAAAGCTTGGTATCAGACAAATGAAACTGTTATGTGAGATTATCATTTTTAATTTTGGATAAATTGCTATAATACTAGATGTCAACCACTAAGTCAAGCATGGGAGGCAGGGATGGGGAGAGAATGGGGTGGGGATCAGGTGGGTTCTGACTGGGCAATGTGTGCATGTATGTCTACAAAAGTTTGTATCCCAGTATGATGTATGAATACAGTGCACCAATTAAAAAAAATTCAGCCATGTGCCTGCATATGATGGGATTTTATGCCCTGATTACAGGGGGTGTTTTCAAAGACTTAATGGCAGAAAGATGTCTTTCGCTTGAAATTGAAAAAAAATCATACTGTTGATCCAAATTATGTAGTAAAAATATGTGGAGTCTGTATGTATGTATCCATGTGTATGCATGAGTGAATGAATATTCTGAACATACATTCTATACTGAGGAAGAAATTAATCAAGTTAACATTGCTTTTATTTTCCATATCTGCCTCAGAGAACATATGCTACTTAATGTAATTAGAAAATGCAGTAAGCGTTATCAGAATTTCCAGTTGCCAAGAATTAGGGTACCGTGAATGGGCATAAAATGTTGGGTCCCCAGAAATCTGAACTGATTCCATTTAAGGAAAGTTCTCATTATCTAAGTGGTCCGGGCATACCGTGGTCCCTCAGTTATTCATCAGACATTGGCCATGGCCTGGCACTCTTTCTGCACAGGTGGGTATAAACACGAAGTGGGCTCTGTTAGTTGCTACCGTAATGGCCCTTGTTGTGTATCAGAACATGGAGTTGATTTCTGCACAGCACACACTAAGGGTTAAGGAACGGGCTTTCTTGGGACAAACCTACTAAGATCAGTGTTGTGTCTTGAGTTTGAGTATATCACCCAAAGCTGGTGCTTGGTCCTTGGTGTGGTAGGGTTAAGACATGGAGAAATCTTTAGGGGGCGAAGGTAACTAACTCAATGATGACGTGGCCTTTGGAAGAGATCAGTGTAGTTCTTGTGCAACCCTGGCTGGTTCTACCAGACCAGATTGATATAAAAAGAATGAGTCTGGCCCCTGAAGCTTTCTGGCTTCCCATCTTGCCATGGGACTTCTTCCACATATGGTCAGTATCCTTTTTGTTTCTCTGCTATGTTTTAATATAACCAGGAGACTCTCCTTAGGATGGCAGCACCATAATATTTGGACACTCCAGCCACTGGAATTATAAGCTAAATAAACCTCTTTACTTTGAAAGTTTCCAGTCTCAGGCATTTTGTTATAATAACATGAAATGAGCTAATGCAGTCAGAAGAGAGTCCCCATCTTTTCAGCATCTCACGGAGAGGCAGGCCAGTGGTGGGCCAGGCATCTGGCTTGTCTGTTAGAGATGATTTTTAGAGGACTAGTCCACGGGATCAGTTTCCTCGCACATGATAATCTTGAGAACCTGTCAGAGTTCCATGAAGAGATAGCCCCTCTTCCTGGAGCTGTCCCATAGGAAGCTGGGAAGAGATTTCCCTGATAACTGAGAGCAAGTTATGAAGGTCATTTCCAGATGATTCCCCTTGTGTCTCCACAAACACTGTTCTTGTTCTCAAAAACCTTACAGAAACCTGGAAATACAGACAAATAACCAGAAAATCATACACCATTAGGTCTTTCCACCATACAGTGGCCCAGATTCCACTGTGGCCCATCACTTGAGCCTGCTGAGGTACTTTTGAATTTTGTTACCCTAAACGTGTCCCTCACAGCTGTGTTACCTTCACAGTTGACAGGTGTGTTCTCAGTGTCTTCATCCCAATGGCCCAGGGAGCCGGCCCCTTGACAGGCCACCAGGAGTGTCCGCAGGCTGGCCTGGACTTGTTGAGCACTGGTCCTTCAGCTAAGGTTGAATCTCCCAGAGGCACAGTCAGCTCGCATGCCTGGCTGGGCCTGCGAGGGTCTGAACCTCTCCCAGGCCTTCACCTTGCCCACCCAGACCTGTCCTGCGAGGAAGCCTCCAACTGTCCCTCTGTCAGCTACTTAGCTTTGGGCCCCATGGTTCCCATCCTCCCAGACATCCAGCTCAGGCTTTCTTGGCCCCAGCCTGAGCAACTCGCATGATCTCCTAACGGGGCTCTTGGCTTCTGTCTTCTCCCTCCCCCTAGTCATCTTTCATTCTATAATCAGCACAGCCTTTTAAATAACAATCCAACAGAGACATCATTGAGAAAGAAACAGGAACTACTGATTCATGCTCCCACATGACGAGCCTCAAAAACATTATGCAGAGCCAAAGGAGCTGGAGGCAAAAGCCTGTGTGTCGCATGAGCCCATCTATTTGAAATGTCTAGAAATGGCGAAGACGTAGAGATGGAAAGCAGATTCCTGGTTGCTTCGGGCTGAGGGCAGGAGTGTTGATCGAGTACAGATGCGCACGGGGGGACTCTTTGAGGGAATAGAAAATTTCTAAAACTGGTTTATGCTGATGGTCTCACAGCACAGTAAATTCTCTAAAAATCACTGAATCCAACACTTTAAAAAATGGACTCCTATGCAGGGGTTGATGAATGTGCCCAGGGAAGAGTGTTTTGGCATACTCTTCAAGGTTCCAGTATGTTCCACCATTTGGGGATGTGAGGTCATCATGGTAGATTTATGAATGAGATTAATATCATTTGCTGGAAGAAATATTTTTAGATAAATAAATTTATGTATTTAATCAGTATCTTAATAGAGGCTTATAATAAAACTCAAATTACAAATTTATATCTTGGGAATCCAGTATTTATATAAATTTCTTATTCTCTGTTTTCCAGTCAGGACTGCAGCATTAAGCACCTGTTTCTTCTACTTCCATTTTGAAAGATGGGCATGGTAATAAAAGGTTTTTTTAAAATTTATTTTTAATGGTGCATTGTAATCATATATCACATTGGAATACAAGACTTGAGAGGATATACAGGCACACATCATCCAATTAGCCCTCATCCAGCCCGCATCTCATTCCCCCTCCCCCCACCCCACCTCGATCCCATGCTTGTTTGGTCATTAACTTTGATACATTTGTTTATGTACCTCCTGCGTTTTAAAGAGGCTCCACCCTCCCCTATTCCATACCCTCTGATTGGTCACCTTAATTGCTTCACTATAGGGCCCTTTCTATAGCTCGACTTCTTTCTGTTGCCCCTTTCCTCCTAGTTATTGCTGATTAGGGGAAGCATCTGGGTTTTTTTTTTTTTTCTGCGATATTTCTCTATGCATGCCGCGTTGCAAGTACCGATCCCACTCTTGACGGCCCCAGTAGTGGCCTGGCTACCCGGTGGACTGATCCAGACCTTGCTGGCTCAAGCAGCGGCCTTGCCTCATGGGAGGCCCCGATTCTGGTCTCGCTGTCCCCAACACTGGCCTAACCCCTCAGCTGGCTCCGATCCCGGCCTCGGTGGCCCCAGCACCGGCCTAGCTTCAAGGCAGGCTCCAATCCCGGCCTTGGAGGCCTCAGTAGTGGCCTTCCCTCACGGCAGGCTCCTATGTCAGCCACTGGCCCTGGCACTGGCCTAACCCCTTGGCAGGCTCCGATTCCGGCCTCATTGGCCCAAGCACCAGTCTAACCCCTTGGCAGGCTCCGATCCCAGCCTCGGAGGCCCCAGTACTGGCCTTGCTTCACGGCAGGCTCCGATCCCGGCCTCGCTGGCCCCAGTACCGGCCTAACCCCTCAGCAGGCTCTGATCTCAGCCTCGGAGGCCTCAGTAGCGGCCTTGCCTCACGGCAGGCTCCGGTGCCGGCCTCGCTGGCCCAGCACCAGCCTAACCCCTTGGCAGGCTCCAATCCCGGCTTCAGAGGCCCCAGCACTGGCGTTGCCTCATGGTAAGCTCCAATCCCAGCCTTGCTGGCCACGGAAACAGCCTAACCCCTCCGCAGGCTCCGAAACCGGCCTCAAAGGCCCCAGCACCAGCCTGCCTCACAGCAGGCTCCTGGCCCCAACACCAGCTTAACCTCTCATCAGGATCTGATCCCGGCCTCGGAGGCCTCAGTAGCGGCCTTGCCTCACGGAAGGCTCCGATGCCGGCCTCAATGGCCCCAGCACCGGCTTAACCCCTCGGCAGGCTTCGATCCCAGGCTCGGAGGCCCCAGCACCGGCCTTCCCTCACAACAGTCTCCGATCCTGGCTGCTGGCCCCAGCATCAGCTTTACCCCTCGGGAGGCTCTAATCTGAACACCCTCTTCATCCAGCCATTTGTCCCCTGTTCTCGAGGGTGCGTGGTGGTAGCATTCTGCCTCTGGGGTTGTTACTTCAAAGGTTCCAGATGTAATGCGTCAGATCTCTGTCTCCCCTGAGTACTGGCCACTGCCTCCACTATTTCAAATCTTTCCCAAGCTCTTTTTCCACTCTGAATGTTGTCCAGTGTTCCTAAGCATGCGCGATGGTAGCATTTGACATTTGGTGTAATTTCTCCAAAAAATAAGGTTGGTAGGATCTGATTTGTGCTTCTCCTGAATACAAGTCTCCACTGCCATCGCGGAGACCACTTTCAACATCGCCTTTCCCCTTGGTCTCCGCTAACCTCTCTCCTTACAGGTGATGTCCAAGATTCTTAACAATGTAGAGAAGAAGCAGTCCTCCTTCACGGGGAATTTTTCCAAAAGTTCCAGTTCATTTGGGTAAGTTTTGTCTGCATCTCCAGTATCCTGGCATCTGCCTCGGCCTTCTTGACCCCTCTCCAATATTTTTCTTTTTCCTTTTTCTTTTTCTTTTCCTTTTCCTTTTTTTTTTTTTTAAATAAGAGAAGACAGTATGTGTGGTTTGAGGAGATAGTGAGATCATGCACTCAGTAGCACTGTGACCCGGCCCGGTTTCCCCATGGGTCCAGCGTGCTCCACACTACTCCGCCTGGGGCCCAGAGTCCTGCGACCTGGGCCCTGGCTCTTCCAGGGGTCCGGCGTGCCCCGCCCGACCCCTGCCCGGGACCTAGGGTCTTACGACTGGGCCTGGTTTCTCCAGGGGTCTGGCGTGCTCCACGCAATCCTGCCCGGGGCCCAGAGTCCTTTGACCCTGGCCCCGGCTGTTCCGGGGTCCGGCATGCCCCGCCCGACCCCTGCCCGGGACCCAGGGTCTGACGACGGATCCCGGTTTCTCCAGGGGTCTAAGAAATATTTTTTTAAAAATCAGGAATAATAAGTATATCTGGGGAGTTCTATTTTTGTGGCACTGGGGATTGAAGCCCAGCATGCTTTACCACTGAGCTACACCCTCAGCTCTATTTTATTTTAAAACAGAGTCTTGCTAAGTTGCTCTGAGTTGGCCTCGAGCTTGGCAATCCTCCTCCCTTAGTCTCCCAAGTACTGGAATTAAAGATGCGCACCCACACATCCTACTATAAGAAATACGTTCTTATTAAGGAAAATGTCTGACCGTGTTACCATGCCTAGCAACTTTCTTGAACCCTGGGCCTGGCAGACAGAGTCAAGGATTGTATGGGGGTGTCCAGTGCCTCCCCAGGCCTGTCCTCAGGTGCTCCTCTCTGTGGGCCTGCACTCCAGCACACTGAGCTGCGTGTGATGTTCTTCATCATTTAACGCACCATCTGCCCTTCATTTCATGTCCTGGCTGAACTTCCATTCCTTTATTTTTCTTTTGTATTAAAATATGAGACCTTGAGCAGGACATGGTGGCACACGCTTGTAATCCCAGCACTTGGGAGGCTGAGACAGGAGGATCGCACAGGTTCGAAGCCAGCCTCAGCTACTTAGTGAGGCTCTCAGCAACTTAGTGAGACCCTGTTTCCAAATAAAATATAAAAATAGGTCTGGGAGTGCAGCCCAGAGGTAGAAAGGCCCTGGGTTCCATCCCTGTACCACCAAAAAAAAAAAAAAAAAAAAAAAAAAAAAAGAAAAAAAAGAAAGGACGGAAGGAAGGAAGAAAGATAAGAGCTTGATAGAGAGACTCTGTCTTATTTTTCTGTGTATTCCCAGGGCACGCAAGAGTGATCAGTGTCTCATTCATTCATTCATTCATTGACAGGCATCTGCCTAGACTGAGGCTTCTCCATCTTGGTACCATGGACATGTTGGTCCAAATAATTCTTCCATGTGGTGGCCTTCCCTGAGCATTGTGGGAAGTCTCACTGGCTGTCAGTAGCACCCATACCTCTGTTGTGATGGTGAAAAATGGTCTCTGGTCATTACTAAAGGTCTCTTGGCAAGGGTAGTGGGGTGGGAGAAGGCAAAATCGCCTCTCCTTGAGAAGTACTGGCTCAGAGCCTTCGCTGTGCTAGGCATTGTGCTGAAGATCATTTGGTTTCCTGGAAAACCTGCTCGGCCTCAGGACAGAGCCCTGTAGCCCACTGCTAGTTACGGCTCACCCCCTGTACTCAAGATGGACAGAGAGCCTGACAGCCTCTAAGCCCAAGCCAGCCTGGCCGGCCCCAACGATGCTGCCTGTCTGGTAACCTGTGACGCCCGAGGTCGCTGGCTTCAGTCTAGCGTTGATCTCATCCTGACCCTGCTTGTCTTCACCTGGTGTTTTAAACCCTCCCTCCATGGGAGCCTGGAGTAGCCTGGGAGCTGAGCAGCTGGCTCTCTCTGTCACCCATGAACAGGACTCTCTGCCCCAAGCCCTGGCTTGTCCCTTCCTCTTTCTCGGCTTTGTTTGGAGCACACTTTAACAAAGCCCTTTCTGTCATTTTGGGGATATTTTCAAGCTGCAGCACATTCTGGGATTTGGCCTCCCCAACACCCACCTTACAGGCTGCAGGGCAGGCAGACCCCGGAAGCCTTTGTTCTCTGCCTTGCTTACGACTGCTCCTTCTGCCCTCTCTTCTCTTTTTCTTTCTTTTCAAGTTGCTGAAGTGGGCCTTGAACCTGTGACTCTCCTGTCTCAGCCTCCCAAGCATTGGGTTTACAGGTGTGCACCACCACATCTGACCGCTCTCTGTCCTTTTGAACACCTGGCCTCCCTGGAGTGTCTCTTGGGAAGACACAACACTTCTGCAGTTGCTGTTGTAGAATGATTTGTATATTTGCAGAATTTTAATTTTAAGAAGATGCTCATCCTTCTGGAAGCGTCTTCCCTTTTTAGAGTTTCCAGCTCTGCCTCTCTTGAAATCTACTTTCTAAAAGTCTATAAATAACAATCATCTCAATATTAAATATTTACATACAAGAAAGGCAGACTCAAACAGACCAACTCCAAACCCTTGAGGATTATCCACTCTACTACGGCATCTCCAGGTTTCTAGAATTTACTTTCTTGGTTATCACATTGTGATGGTTCAAGTCCCACCAGAAACAACCCTGCAGCAAAACCAGGAGCCAGGATAGGCCACACTTATCCTGGGCAGCCATGCTGAGAAGCCCGGTATTTGGTGTTGAGGGCTCAGAAGCAATCTTTAAGCAGGAGGGTGCATGGGAAGATGGCTGCTTTGCAGAGACAGCTGGGGCTGTTGGAGAAACATAAGTGTTGAAGGAAGGAAAGGTGGAATTGAGGCAACCCGGCCGGGAGGCTGTGCCAGCTGAGGGCAGGGAGGACCCGCGGGGACGACTGTGAAGAACAGGGTCGGCATCTGAGTGGGGGCAGATGTCGGGGGAACCAGAGGCATCCCACTTGGTCTTCTGGGTGGACGGGAACTTGGGGAGGTGGAGCCTTGGTTGGCAAGGAAAGTAGATGGTTGGTGCATTTGAGTGAAGGAGGTCGGGTGGACACCATGGGGGTGACACAAGGGACCTTCAGCACAGGGAGGGGTGTGGGCAGGTGGCTTTCAGGGCTCAGCACCTTGCTCAAGCTGTGCCCTTTCCAGAACGCCTACATCCTTTGCTGCAGGTGTACGAAGCGCTAGGCCCCCTTGGCCCCTGCGACAGCTCTGAAGGGCAACTGTAGCACTAGAGCTTCTGGCGTCGCCTGAGGCTCTCTTTGGACCTGATCACAGCTTACCCTCCCTCCCTCCCCACTGCTGCTCCCGCCTGTCACGTCTGCAGACATCCTGCTCACTGTACACGGTAGCTCAGAGCTTGCTTCCGAGACTCCAGGAGTCCCACCCTGGGTCTCCTCCCCGTTGCTGCGATGCGGCAGCTCCTCGCTCCACCCCTCAAGCCTGAACCGCCTCTGGATTTGCTTTGACCAAGACAGTGCATAGCGGTGACTTCAGAGTCCAGCTCCAAGTGGACTTAGGGCTTGGTTTTCCTTCTTAGACCCCAGCTACATGGAGACAGGTCCAGGCTGTCCTCCTGGAAAGAGGCTGTGTGGAGGAGAATCAAGGCACCCAGCGCCATAGCCCCAGACACAGGAGAGGGGCCACCTCGGGTCATTCCAGGTGGTCACCCAAGCCAACAAAATGCAGAGCAGAGCTGTGCCATCCTGCTGAGCCCTCCAAATTCTGACCCAGAGAACTGTGAGTAATGGAATGATTATTGGTCGAAGGCTGTATGTTATGGGGCGATTTGTGCTCCAGCAATAGAGAGAACCGACACAGCATGGCTGCACCAGCGAGCAGGGGTCATGGTGTGCGATCAAGTAAAAGTGGCTCCCGCGCACGGCAGAGCCTGGGGGGGGGGGGCCTTCCTGCCAGGCTGTGGGGATAAACGCAGCTCTCCCCGCACCCCCGAGTGGGGTTCTGTTCATCTCATTTCCACTCTTGGAACAGGGAGATGCCAGCGCTATTACCTCTTAAGCTCTCTGCGTCTGCAGAGAGAAGCGACTCGCTGCCAAAGGAGCAAATGAGGCCCAGCCTTCCGCAGAAACATCCATCGTCCCCCTGCTCCAGGCAGAATCCCAGCGTAGAATTCCCTTCTGCGGGAGCTGGCTCGCAATGCATCCATCTTTACAAGCTCATTATTCATCTGATTATTTTCATGCCATCCCAGTAGGGAATAAAAGCCATCAATAAATCACAACATTGCTGCAGATTATGCTAAATGACCCAGGCAGAGCTCTGGCGGTGCCAGCCACGAGGGCCAGCGCCGCTCACACACAGTGCTCCCGGGGCTGGAGAGCCCGCACCCTGCTCCTGCCCTGGACGCCTGGCCACAGCCTCTGCCCGCGGTATCCTCGTTTGCCTTAGTGTGATCAAGAGCACTGGCGCCCTGGACCTGTCAGAAGGCCCGAGTTCAGCTTCTGCATCGACTGTGTGTTATGGAGCTGATTGCTACGCCTCTCTGAAGCTTTGGGCGGTCTATCAAATGGCCAGAAACTCTTGTTGTGAAAACTTAACAAATAGGAGAGCTGCACATCGTCCGTGTGTGGGTGGCATTATTTCAGAGTAAACAGAACATGTCAAGGGTGCCATGGGAGAAATGGACCAGACTAGACACCGAGGCGCCATAAGCATTCGTGTATGATTTCCTGACTTCAGATTCCTCATGTTTCAAATGGACCCAGTAGTATTTGCCCCATCAATTTCATAGAGCAATTGTGAGGCTCAAATCAAATAACAGTTAGGGGAGCCCTTTGGCAAAGCGTCGAGTTGTACAAATGTGAGATGTTTACTGAATCACTCCTCCTCGAAGCTCTGTTGTTTTTCTTTTGCGTGTTTTGTTTTGGCCAATCTTCCCTTGTCTTCGGTTTTTTAGTATCGTTGGGCGTCTTCTCCAAGATTTCCTAAAATAACCAAGGAAATCTGAGCCAGTTAAGTGTTTTTAAAAAAATTTTGAGAAAAATTCATTATTGAATACTCAACTATATTTTCAGCTTTCCCGTGTTTCTCATTGACCAGCTCCTTAAGACAAGTATCATTCACCCCAGCTTTCAAAAGCGAGGGCACGGGCACGGGTGTCTGCTCAAAGTCACAGAGCAGGAATTCAGGTCAAGTTCTTCCCTGTTGCACCATGCTGGAAACTCAAGGTTTCTGTCTTTCTTTCATTATAAATGCCTCTCAACTCACCCAAATATTGTCACCTGCCCTCTCCTCTGTTTTTGGCCTTTCTTATTACAATTAAGTCTCCTCCCCCACAACCCTTAGTTTAAATTCATTTATGGATGTTGGTATCATGTGAAGTTGTTGATTTTCTGAGCAATCATGGTGGCAAAGAAAACATATGAGCTGATTCATGAGGTGGAAAATTTGGATACTTTAATGCAATAAAGATAGAATGTGAGAATGCATTATATCCATGTGCCTCTGAACCAAATGCCCACCTTGGGAGCACTGCCATATCCCTGTAGAATGCTTGAGAACGGGAAGATGGTGTGTTTTATTTTTTATATATTTATTGGTGGTACTGGGGTTCCTGGAAACCCTTCTACCTCCGGGCTACACTCCCAGACCTATTTTATATTTTTACTTGGAAACAGGGTCTCTTAAGCCAGCACAGCTGGCTTCGAACCTGCGCGATCCTCTTGTCTCTGCCTCCCAAGCGCGGGGATTACAAGCGTGCTCCACCACGCCCGGCAGATGGTCTGTTTTAAAACAAAGGATGGGTTGATCACTTGGGAAGGGATTGGGTGGTATATCTCTTGGATTCAAGATACCAGTAAGTTGCACTCTCCTACCTACCCAAGTTTCTGAGAGGACTGCAAAATAAGACAAAAGAGCCAGCAGAAAGAGACACCAGAATTGCTCCTTTATTAATGAGGAGTCTGGTATTTGGGCTTTCTAATCTCCAACCTCAGCTGTTAGAAGATGGTACTCACCCTGAAGCGCTGGCTTGGGAATGTCTGCTCTTGGGGGAGCCTAGCCGACTTAGGTGAGTGTCCCCACAGCACCGTGTTCCGGAGAGAAAGGGTGGAAGAACTGTGCCAGCTCAGTTTCTCTTTTCTAATTCGCCAGTTTGAGTAGGGCCAGAAGCGTTACAAAGAATGGTGCCTCTGTACAAAGAACGATCCATGTGAGTGGGGAATAATCTTTCCTTACTAACAGTAATTCAGGGTTTAGGAAAGCTATGGAACTAGATGGAAAATATAGACTTTTCTAGAAAAAATTATATTTAAGCCAGGTGTGGTGGCACACACCTGTCATCTCTGTATTTAGGAGGCTGAGACAAGGAGGATTGTACCTTCGAGGCCAGTCTCAGCAAGTTAGTGAGACGCTTAGCAACTTAACAAGGCTTGGCTTCAAAGTAAAAAATAAAATAGGGCTGTGGTTGTAGCTCAGAGGATATCCCTGGGTTTATTCTCCAGTTAAAAAGAAATATTTAGCCAGGCGTGGTGGTGCACACTTGTAATTCCCATGCTTGGGAGGCGGAGACAGGAGGATCACGCAAGTTTGAAGCCAGCTGTGCTGGCTTAAGACACCTTGTATCCAAAAAAAAGGTCTGGGAGTATAGCCCGAAGGTACAAGGGTTTCCATGAACCCCAGTACCACCACCAATAATAATAATAATAATAATAATAATAATAATATTTAATTTTTGAAGAAGAATGCAGTCCAAAATGAGATTTTTAGGTCAATCAAATAAGAAAAAATAATAGAAGAAATCTCTTTCTTTAGCAACTGCTGTTTAAGAAATGTAAAAGACATTCTTGTAAACTGAGCAGGCAGTGTAAGCAGTTATGACAGAGTATCCCAACTTTGGGCATCTCTGGAAATCCTTGTGCGAAGAATGCCCAGGTTCGATTATGAAGTTTGTATTATCAAAAGTACAAAGAAAAACATTTTTTACAAACCTCAAAGGAACCGGGCATGGTGGCACACGCTTGTAATCCCTGCACTTGGGAGGCAGAGACAGGAGGATCACACAGGTTCGAAGCCAGCGCACTGGCTTAAGAGACCCTGTTTCCAAATAAAAATATGAATAAATAGGTCTGGGAGCGTAGCCCGGAGGTAGAAGGGCTTCCAGGAACCCCAGTACCACACACACACACACACACACACACACACACACACACACACACACATAATAATCCCTGTGCTTGGGAGGCGGAGACAGGAGGGTCACGCAGGTTCAAAGCTAGCTGTGCTGGTTTAAGAGACCCTGTTTCCAAATAAAAATAAAAATAAATAGGTCTGGGAGTAAAGCCTGGAGGTAGAAGGGTTTCCAGGAACTCCAGTACCACCCAATAAATAAATAAATAAATAAATAAATAAATAAATAAACCCTCAAAGGAATAGGATAAAATGCTTTGGGCACAAAGTTCATTAGAGACCTATTTTAAGAACAGAGCCAGTTTATCCATGGAGAAAAATTCCACCAGAAGCACCATGGCATAACTTGTGTGTTAAGCAATTGGTTCTGCTGAACAATACATGTTGTAAAAGCAAACATAGTGACTCCTGATAATGAAGGACTAGGAAATTCTGATGTCAGATGAACGTGTGCCCCTTAGCACACTAACATAAATCAGATATAATATGTATTTATAAATTTGCGTGACAACTCCAAGCAGCTGATGTGATGGCAAAGGTTACTGGGAGGTGACAGAAATCCAGAGAGAGAAGAGAATTCAGAATTTAGGACTTTCAGGATACATTTTCTAACAAAATTGAATTAATGAGAAATCAATAATAAGATATCCGTGGAACGTCCGCATCTTAGAGATTAAACAATATAGTTCTATATAAGTCATAAATTTCAAAGAAGAAATTCTAAGAAAAATGAAAAACATTTCAGAATTCAAGATATTGAAAATGCTTCATTTAAATTTGTGAGATCTGGCTCAAACGTTTAAATGCTTTAAATGCTTATACTAGAGAAGATGAAAGGTCTCAAATCAATCTTCACAGTTACCTTTTTAAAGGCTAGAGAGTAACAAAAAATAAAAAGCAAATTATATCCAAAGTAAGTAGAAAAAAAGATAAAAGCAAAAATCAATATAGAAGAAATCAGATAATAGAAAAAATTAGTAAGGCCAAAAGTTATTTCCTTGAAAAGATAAATAAAATTGGCAACTCCTTGGTTAGACTGACCATGAAAATACAGGTGCAGCAAATGGCCTATATCAGGAATAAATGAAGGTTATTACTACAGATACTATAGATAATAAAAATATGAAAGGGAGATTTGTAAAGAACTTTATACCAACAAGTTCAACATCACAGACAAAATGAAAAATAAAATTTATAAGAACTGGCACAAATGAAACAGAAACTTTGAACAATTCATATTTATTAAATTAATTTGCTTTAAAAAAAACTCCCACAAGGAAACTTCAGGTTTAAATAGCTTTCTTTGGTAAATTCTATTTTAAAAATTCAAGAACAGCCAGGCGTGGTGGCGCACGCTTGTAATCCCCGCGCTTGGGAGGCAGAGACAGGAGGATCGCTCAGGTTCGAAGCCAGCCACGCTGGCTTAAGAGACCCTGTTTCCAAAAATAAAAAAAAGTATAGGTCTGGGAGTGTAGACCGGAAGTAGAAGGGCTTCCAGGAACCCCAGTACCACACACACACAAAAAAAAAAAAAAAAAAAAAAAAAATTCAAGAGCAGCCGGTCATGGTGGCGCACGCTTGTAATCCCAGCATTTGGGAGGCTGAGACCGGAGGATCGCAATTCGTGAACAGCCTCAGCTACTTAGTAAGGCCCTTTGCAACTCAAAGTGAGACCCAGTTTCAAAATAAAGAATAAAAAATAGGGCAGGGGGTGTAATTTGGAAGTCAAATACCTCTGGGTTCCATCCCCAGACCCGCAAAATAAAATAAAATAAAATGAAAATTCAAGAGTAAAGTAAAATAATAACAATCTTAAATAAAATATAAAATAAAGAAGGTAGAACCATTATCTAATTACTAGAAGTTAGTATAACTTTAACACCGAAGTCTGGAAAAGATATTCCTAAAATAAAAAATAGACTCATATCCCTCATTAACATAGACACAAAAATTCATAAAAATTTTGAATAAATTAAATACAACAGTATGTAAAGAGGATGATACACCATGATCATTAGGATTGCGGCAAATATGCAAGGTTGGCTTAACATTTGAGAATCAACCAATATAATTCATCAAGAAAGGAGAAGAATGATATAATGAATAAGCTGCATTGGGGAAAAACTTAAAATTGATTAATAATAAAGCCAGGCGTGGTGGCGCACGCTTGTAATCCCCGCACTTGGGAGGCTGAGACAGGAGATCACACAGGTTCGAAGCCAGCCTCACTACTTAGTGAGGCTCTCAGCAACTTATTGAGACCCTATTTCCAAAAATAGGTCTGGGAGTATAGCCCGGACGTAGAAAGCCTCTGGGTTCCACCCCCAGTACCACGCACACAAAAAAATTGATTAATAATAAAATCTCTCAGTAAATTAGGGAGAGAAGGGAACTTCTTCAAACTGCTTTAGGTCTTCTATGAAAACATTGTCCTCGTGGGTGGAATGGTGAACATCTTACCCCTAAGCCTGGAGAATAGGTTGCGATGCAATTCTGCTGTGTCTGCTCAACCTTGCACTGGTGTTCCCAGCTGTTGCAATAAGGCTGTCTGCAAACTCGCAATCCTCCTGTCTCAGCCTCCCAAGTATGGGATTACAAGCATGTGCCACTATGACCAGCCAAACTGACTTTTAAAACTTGAATTTTTAAGAACCAGATATAAAAACTATATAGATTGAAAAAGAAGAAGTAAAGCTGAGCCTTGTGTCCCCTATCTGTACTTGGGAGGAGGAGACAGGAAGAGCATGGTTTCGAGGCCAGCCTCAGCAATTTAGTGAGGCCTGTTTCGAGATAAAACATAAAATGGGCTGTGGGTGTGTTTCAGAGGTAGAATGCCCCTGAGTTCAATCCCCAATACCTGCCTCTGCCCAAAGTAAGAAGTAAAACTGCTTTTATTTCACAAGTGACATGATTTACATAGAGAGTTACAAGGAATCTGAAGAAGGCTATGTGTATGACATATAAAAAATTCCAATGTTATATATTAGCATCAAATAATTAGAAAATGAATCAAAGAGATCGACTTACCACAATGTCAAAAATATGAAGCATTTAGATTCAAATATAATAAAAACTTGTATGCTGTAGGTAAAAGGACATTACTGAGACAAATTAAAGGTCTAAGTAAGTAGCTATGGATATCATAGCCACTCATCATAAGACTCAACATTGTTAAATGTCAATCTCCAAACTGAATGATGAATCTAGGAATAAATTTGAATTCAAGTAGGTTTTTTAAAAGCAGGAATTAACAATCTGATTTTTATTTTTTAATATTTATTTATTTATTTGTTTGTTTATTGGTACTGGGGATTGAATCCAGGGGCATTCTACTCCTGAGCTACACCCTAACCCTATTTTTTATTCTTTATTTTGTTTTTTGGTGGTACTGGGGTTCCTGGAAGCCCTTCTACCTCCGGGCTACACTCCCAGACCTATTTTTACATTTTTATATGGAAATAGGGTCTCCTAAGCCAGCACGCGTGGCTGGCTTCGAACTTGCGCGATCCTCCTGTCTCTGCCTCCCAAGCGCGGGGATTACAAGCGTGCACCACCACGTCCGGCTTTTATTCTTTATTTTGAAACAGGGTATCACTGAGAAGCAGAGGGCCTCACTAGAGGCTGAGGTTGTCTGCAAACCTACAATCCTCCTGTCTCAGCCTCCCAAGTACTGAGACTTGTGCCACTACGCCTGGTCAAATTGACTTTTAAAATTTGAAATTTTGAAGAACGATGAATAGCAAATACAATTTTGAAAAAGAAGAAAAAGAGTTATAGGACTTAACCACTGTGACTTCAAGACTATACTTTAAAGCTACAATGGACAAGGTATAAGGTATATAAACATATAGATCAAAGGAATAGAGAAGGGTCCAGAAATGGGCACACACACACACACACACACACACACACACACACCCCACATATAGATTGGTTACTTTTTTTTTTTTTTTTTTTTTTGGTGGTACTGGGGATGGAACCCTTCTACCTCCGGGCTACACTCCCAGACCTATTTTATATTTTATTTTGAAACAGGGTCTCTTAAGCCAGCCAGGCTGGCTTTGAACCTGTGCCATCCTCCTGTCTCTGCCTCCCAATAGTGGGGATTACAAGCGTGTGCCACCACGCCGGCTAGACTGGTTAAAGCCGTCAAGATAATTCAGTAGAGAAAGGGGTTTCTTTCCAACAATGGGTGTATATATGTCAGCACTGATTGAACTAAGCCCTTAAGATGCACATGGGTCCTTACATTCAAAATATATTTAATTATATAAAAGATATATTTTTTTCATGGTACTGGGGATTTGACCCAGGAGCATTCTATCTCTGGGTTACACCCTTAAACCTTTTTATTTTTATTTGGAAACAAGGTCATTCTAGGTTTCTGAGGGTGGCTTCAAAACTGCAATCCTCATGTCTCAGCATCACAAGTATTGCGATTACAGGTGTGTGCCACCATGCCCAGCTTTAAAAAAATGATTTTTTTAATGATAAAAAATAGCTGGGCGTGGTGGTGCACACTTGTAATCCCGCGCTTGGGAGGTGGAGACAGGAGGATCGCGCAGGTTCGAAGCCAGCCGCGCTGGCGTAAGAGACCCTGTTTCCAAATAAAAAAGTATAAAATAGGTCTGGGAGTGTACCCTGGAGGTAGAAGGGCTTCCAGGAGCCCCAGTACCACCAAAATAAATAAATAAATAAATAAATAAATAAATAAATAAATCAAACAAACACTTAAGAGAAGAATGAACAGAATAGACATTTCAAAAGAGGCTAATTAATACACACACACACACACACATATGTGGGCACAAATTCATTATTAGAGAAATGCAATTTAAAACACAAGTGAATAGCTCCTATGTATGCACAAGAATGGCCAAAATGAAAAGATTGACAATACCATTTGTGATGTTGTTGAGAATGTAAACTGGTAAGACCACTGGTTTGAATTTTATTTGCCAAACTTGAAACTCAATGAATCATATATGTATTCAGCAAAAGCACACAGGTGCACGAAGAGGCATGCGCAGGGAGAAGCATTATTCATAACAGTCCAAGTGGGCAACCCAAATGTTCATCACCAGTAGAATGAAAAAATTGTGAGTTCTTGTAAAAGGAAATTCTTAGAGCAAAGCAAACGAATAATCTGTGGCTTCGCACAAGGATGTGGCTGAAGCTTGCAAACAGGCTGAGCAGATAAAGCTAGACCCCAAAGAAAACTAAATGATTGCACTCATATATTCCTTAAAAATACACCAGAAAAACTAAGCTTCAGTGTTTAAAGGTGCATTGATAATATCACTATAAAGAAAAGGAAGAAAGTGATTACCCTGAACTCTGGACGTTGGAGTACTGTCAGGGAGGTAGAGCCCCAGGGACAATGCGGGACCTAGGGCTGATGGGAAGAATTACACCTTCTGTAGTTGTGGGAGAAGCTGGGGCAGTCTAAGTTCAGAGAAGAAGTCAAAGGATAGAGAGAAGCTGCCAAGCCACACCCTGAGGCACGGGTCTGGGTGACACACACAACTTTAAGGGGAGTTGAGAAGCTGAGACCAGCAGCTGCAGCCTGGGACTTGAAGAGCTGCTGCTGCAGGGAAGCCCTCGGGCCAGGCTGGGGACCCTGGAGAGCCACCATGCCCTGGGAATGTCCAAAGGTATGGTTCTGAACTGGGGTCACTGCTGGCTCAGTACAGTCTGTGCAAGAAGGAAGAGCCGGGAGCCGACCACGGAAGGATGAGGACAGAGAGACCTTTCAGTCTATCACCAAATCTGACCATGACGACCTCTGCAAAGGGAGACTTGCCGTTTCAGTTGTGCCTTCCAAAGCTTGGTCAAGAAAAAGTAGAATGAAGGTGGCAGGGCTGGGGATGGTGGCCCATGACTGTAATCCCTGTACTTGGGAGGCTGAGACAAAGGCCTGCGGGTTCGAGGCCAGCCTCAGCAACTTTGTGGGACCTTTAGTAACTTATAGTTATCAGTAAGTGTTATAGTTAGATATAAACTGTCCCCTAAAGAGCTCATTTATTAATGTTTGGAGCTGATATATTGAGGGATGAGGTTGTAATCCCAGAAGTGAAAAACAAAAAACAAAAAACATTGTAATGTGTACTAGTATTGGGAAGAGGTTTTAAAATGTATTAATGTACCAGTATTGGGAAAGATTTCCAATCTTAAAAATATATCTTTTATACTAAGAAAGCCAGGGCTAACAGAAAAGAGGGACTTGTAATTTACATTTCTAAAGAAAAGGGAAGGAATCTGGAGCCAGAGATGGGAGGAAATCCCAGATCCTGGAGAAACAAGTTCACACATCTTGGGGGATGGAACAAAAGGTGGTCGGAGATGGGGCTCCCCCCCCCTTCTGGGGCAAATCCGCCTGGAGGCAGCAGAGCCAGGGCTAGAGATAAGGTAACATATCTATAGATCAAAGGACCTGCCACGGACTTGGGCAGGATAAAGACACTTGGTTAGGAGTTCTTTGGTATTTTTCATTCGAATTGCCCCCCTGTGTCTCTCTCAGGCACAGGGCTGTACTTATCTCCTGTATTTCTATCTTTTTAATAAACTTCTTTAAATCTTCAGCACTTGTCCAAGCTATGCATATTTATTCTTAGCTTAGGACAAGAACCCACGGTCTTTTTCTGCTTTTGGTCATTTTGGGTTTTGTTATGGGTTGGGGGAAAGTGTGTCCGGGACCCTAGCAGGGGTCTCTGGGGAACGGTTTCCCCACAACCATACTCTCCCAATCCGTAACATAATGGATTTACCTGGTGGCACCTGGGTAGGAGGTGGTCCCTGGGGGTGTGGCCTTGGAGATCGTATTTGGTTCTTTTTCTCTCTGCATCTCTGCATCTCTGCATTCTCTCATATTCTTTCTTTCTCTCTCTCTCTCTCTCTCTCTCTCTCTCTCTCTCTCTCTCTCTGTCTGTCTTCTGGCCTCCATCAAGTGAGAAACACAGCCCATGTACTCTCCCTCTGCCTCCTGCCTCCATGCCCAGAGATCTGAGGTGCCCAGCCTCACAAAGTCTGAGCCCCAAACAATAAAATCAATTTCTTTTCCTCTAAGTTCTGTGGCCAGATCTTTAGATTATGGCTGCAAGAATGCTGACAGGTACATTTAGTGAGACCCTATTTCAAAATAAAAAAATAAGAAAAGGTCTGGGGAGAGTGTAGCTAGGAGGTAGAATGTCCTTGGGTTTCAATCCCCAGTACCAAAAAATTAAAAATAGAACATAAAAAGGGTTGGGGTGAAGCTTAGAAGTAGAATGTCCCGGGGTTCAATCTTTAGTATCAAAAAATAAAGGTAGCAGAGGTGAGGTGAGGTCAAAGCTCTGATTTATTCTCCAGAAAGCCTAATTCCATCTAAGCCAAGTTGTCACAGTTGAAGCCCCTGGATAGCACAGTGGGTACAGTTGGAGGGAGACTGGTGCAGTGCACATAGTCGAGGCACACAGGGACTTCTGGGGGCTTGACAACTTCCTTGCCCTGGGTGGTGGCTACATGGACACTCACTTTGTAGCTTTCGCATGCCTTTGTTCTGTGACCTGGATGTGTGTGATGCTACAAAATCCAACTGTAAAATCAAACCCAAACCCAAACCCAAAGAGCTCCTGTGACCTATCTCTTCCCCATTCCACCTTCTACTGGTTCCTTCTAGAGAGGAGACGAAAAGAACAAATACAAAGAAAAAGAAGATTCCCCTCCCCTAGATTTTTGCATTTTGAAACTGAAGCTTTTCAGTTAATGGTAAATTGTACAAGCACTATAGTGTATTGACAAATGTCAACAGTGGACTTGCATGAAAGCAAAACCAGGACTCAGATATCATTTGGGTAAATCAAACAATGTTTACTTGGCTAAAGTAAATGGAAGGAGGCCACGCAGTCAGGGCGCATGGCAGAGAGAGGGGTAACATTAGCTGAGACAGGTGCATGTGTGGGGGGTACAGAATTGCCTCACGCTCCTGTGCAACAGTGTCTGAGGGAGGGTTACGCCAGGGCTTTAAGGTTTTCTCAACCGTGAAGCCCCCATTTTCATCAGCGTCGTGTGCTGAAGACCAGGTGATTCTATTTACTAAAACTGGTTTTTATTATCTGCTTAATTAAAGAAGATCGCTTATATAACAGGTGCAGTTTGGTAGTGGACCAGTGAGATTGCGTGCTGGGTGGGCATCACCTCTCCTGAGCCAGGTACCCTTCACCAATTTCCAGCTTGCACTATCTGGAATATGACTACAAAGGACATATATCATGATCTGGTCCACTTGGGTCTAGTGACAGTTCATATTCATTCTCTCTCTCTCTCTCTCTCTCTCTCTCGTCTCCTTGGTGCTTGAGATTGAATGAAGGGGCATTCTCCCTCTGAGTTACACCCCCAGCACTTTTTATTTTTATTTTGAAACAGAGCCTTGCTAAGTTGATGAGGGTTTCGCTGAATTACTGAACTAGCCTCAAACCTGTGATCCTCCTATCTTAACCTCCTAAGTACCGGGATTATAGATTATAGACATGCACCGCCATGCTGACACAACGCTCCTCCTTTACCATCTACTGCCTGCCCACACTAGCCCTGTCTCCATGCATGGCTCAACCCAGTGCTGTGGACTAGAACAAGGCTATTTGTCCAGGTAGGTCTAGAAATCATACCAGCAGGCTCTTAGGCCACGTTAAAGGAGCTATTACAAAAGTACTTGGAACAGGGACCATTATTTGGCAGAAAACATCATGAGTAAGAGCAAACTTTCTGCCACCCCAGTCCTTTAACCATCCAGATTAAAGATGCTCCCCCTTGCTCTACGGTCAGGCAGGTGGTATAAAGCTACTGTCCCACAGTTCCTAGCAGCCCTTCTATATTCAGCTGCGCAAAAGTGAGGCTGGGACTTTGCAGCTGTTTTCTCCTTGCTGGCTGGTTAGGTCCACCAGTAGGGGGCGTCAAAGAGAAGCCGGGAGGCAGGACAGAGAAGTGTGCTCCTTCCGGTGCTCTTGCTGTTCGGGTCCGCCTGAACGCACAGCGCTGTAGAGCTGGTTCCTGTTTGCATCTTTTGAATTCCATCTCACCCTGTCCCATCACACTCCATCGGAGGCACCAACAGCGTCCAGGCAACAGGCTTCTAAATAGGACAGAGCCCCTTAGACCTTCCCTTTGAGCTCCTGCAGCACAACAGCGTTTAGCTCAGGTCCCCTCCTCAGAGATTCAGATCCTACCTGTGTAGACCCCTCCGCCAGCCCCCAGGGGTCCCAATACCAGCAGCTGGTACGGTCCTCCAGGCAGTCTGTGTTCCAGTTCTGGGAGGCCCTGCTCCAGCATCCTGGGTTCTAATAACCTTAACCTCTTCCTTTTGTTTCTCCAGCCCTAAGGGTGGAAACTGCTTCTTGCCGTTACTGTATGCTATCTTGGTGTTTCTTTTCTGCCTTTCCATCCTTTGATACCTGCCAAGGTTTGGCTGTGGTTTGAATGCGTCTCCCAAAGGTACATATGTTAGGAACTTAGCCCCCAATGTAGCGATGGTAAGAACCTTTAAGAAGTAGGGCTTAGTGGGAGGAAATTAGGACACTGGGGGGTGCTGCCCTCAAAGAGATTAAGTAGTTAGTTACTCCTGTTCCAGTGGCTTGTTATAAAAGAGCAAAACTGGCCTGTCCCTGCCCCTCTGCCTGTCGCACCACTGTCTCTTCCCCACCTGCTCCCCACACTGTGATTCCATCTCCCACAGTGCCTTCAACAGAGTCAATTGGAAGCCAGAACTGAGTAAATCAAGCCTCTTTTTGTTTTACAAAAGATCCAGCCTCAGGTATTCTGTTATAGCAACAGAAAATGGATTAATCTAATAACTGTTTGACCAATTCACTGAATCTTCTTGTTGACTGCTAATGGGTAGGGGTTTTCTTTGGGGGGGGTAATTAAAAAGTGGTGATGTTTGTATCATCCTGTGATTATACAAAAGTACACTTTAAAAGGGTGAATTTAGCCGGGCGTGGTGGCGCACACTTGTAATCCCAGAGTTTGGGAGGCTGAGACAAGGAGGATCGCATAGGTTCGAAGCTGATCGCACAGCCTCAGCTACTTAGTGAGGCAACTTAGTGAGACCCTGTTTCCAAATACAGTATAAAAAAGGTCTGGGAGTATAGCCCGGAGATAGAAAAGCCCTTGGGTCCCACCCCTGGTACCACCACCACCACCAACAACAACAACAACAAAAAGAGGTGAATTTATGGCCTGTGACTTATATCTCATTAAAAAAAATATAAATACTTTATGCCAAAATATCTGATTAGACCCTGGTCAATATAGCATTTATCAAGAAGAGTATGATGGTTGATTTTGTATCAACTTGGCTGGGCCATGGGATGCCCAAATACTTGATAAGACATTATTCTGAGCGTTTCTGTGAGGGTGTTTTGAATGAGATTAACATTTAAATTGATAGATTTTGAGTTAAGCAGCTTGTCCTCCATAATGTGAGTGGGCTTCATCTCATCAGTTGAAGGCTTGAATAGAACAAAACGATCATCAGTCTTCCCCAAGCAGGAGAGAACCCACCAGCAAACTGCCTTCAGATCTCCTCTCCTCTGTACCCTTGGCTCTTCCTGGCTCTACCGTAGACTGGCTTCTGACTCAAACTGCAAACTTGGCACTCCTGGGTCATAGAGTGCCAGCCGCCCCACAGACTTTGAACTTGCCAGCTTCTACAATTGTGTGAACCACTTTCTTATAGAAACATTTCTCTCAGTATGCATCCAATTGCCTCTGAGTCTCTGGAGAGCCATGACTGACATAGGGAGGTGGCTACTGGCAGATCCAGGGAGGGGATGAACCCTGCTGAGTTGAGATCTGAGGATGCCTGTGCCTCTTTTAGAGCTTAGAGAACTGGCAAGATCCCAGGAAATGAGTGGTTTTGTGGCACATCTAGGTAATTGGAATCTCCCAAATTTTCTCAGCCCCCTCTTAAAACCATGGAATAACTCTCAGGGGCCTTAGAGAAACAGGAGAAGCAGAGAAGGCTTGAGGAGGGTGGACCGAGGGCCAGATGGGACAGTGGGCATCTCAGTGACACCTGCCTATCTTAGTGATGTGAGGTACTCCCAGACCTCCCCTCTGCCTGGAAGTTGTGGATCTCTGTAAGTCCTATGGAGATCAAATATCACCCTGGAGAAGATGGGAATGGTCTGTGTCCACATGAACTGAAATGAGGTTTCTCTTACCCCAGCAGAATAGAGGCTTCAGAAAGAAATTCAGTTCAGTTTTAGGATACTAATGGAAGCATTCTCTCTTACATATCGGAGCTTGTGAATTAGGACTCACAGTCACTTTAAAAATATTAGCTTTTACCCGGGCATGGTAGTGCATGCTTGTAATCCCAGTATTTGGGAGGCTGAGACAGGAGGATAACGGTTCATGGCCAGCCTCAGCTACTTAGTGAGGTCCTTTGCAACTCGGTGAAACTATGTTTCAAAATAAAAAAATAAAAAATAGGGCTGGGAGTATATCTCACAGGTAGAATGCCCCTGGGTTCCATCCCCAGTACTGCAAAAAAAAAAAAAAAATTAGCTTTTTGCTACGTGTGGTAGGGCACTCCTGTAATCTTAGTACTCGGGAAGCAAAGATAGGCTCACAAAGTCAAAGCCAGCCTTGGTAACTTAGTAAGACCCTGTCTCAAAATAAAAAGGGCCGGGGTCTAGTTCAGTGGTAGAAAACCCTTGGGCCCAATCCCTAGTGCAGTAACACACACACACACACACACACACACACACACACACACACGCAACTTAACTGGATGCAGTGGCGCACATGCCTGTAATCCCAATACTTGGGATATTTGAGGCCAGCCTCAGTATCTTAGCAAGGCCTACAGCATCTTAATGAGACTCTGTCTCAAAATAAAAAAAGGGCTGACAGTATAGCTCAGAAGTAGAACATCCCTCGATTCAACCTCCAGTATCATAAAGATAGTACGAAAGAAAGGATGAATGGATGAGTGGAAGGAAAGAAGGAAATTGGCTCTACTTATTTTCAAGATACATTTTGGCATTTATGCAGTATGGCATGAAATGAATTTTCAGGACTAGAACCTCATGTATAACTTTGCAACTCAGTGTCCAGAAATCCACTGGGTAGGAAGATCAGAGACAGCTGGACAGCTGTTTGCCAAGGTGATTACAGTGGCTGGCTATGGACAGAGTGAAAAACTGAGAGAACTGAATCTAAAACTGATATGGAAGAATAAAAGTCCTCACAGAGCTGTCAAGTTTGAAAAACAAGCACCAAAGAAAAGAGAAGTCAATGTGTCAGACCGGATAAGAACACATGAGGCAAAGCCATAGAAATAAAAATTGTGTGTTTCCTGTGCAGGAGTGGGCAAGTACGAACATGAAGAGAAGAAGTTGGAAAACGGACCCTTGTGTGGGGAGCCTGCGGTGTAAGAGCGCCACAGATAAGCCAGGAAAGAGCAGACTGGATAGGAAGTGCACTTTAAAGCAAAGGCGAATCTCGACTTCTTACCCCATACAAAGGTGAAGCCCTTGGATAGAAGATCTAAATGTGAAAGCCGAAACTGTATGTAAAACTAAAAGAGGAAATTGCTGGGAAATGTCTTTGCAATTTGGGAACAGCCAAGAACTTCTCATGTATGACCCTCAAATCCTCTCTTCTTAGGGAGAAAAATGAACACACTTGATGACAACAAAATTAAAGCTTTTGTGAAATGAAGGGTTTTCCTGGTGAGAATAGTCAGTAGGTAATGGATTGGGAGGTGTTTTTTTTTTTTTTACAATGTTGAAAATTATTGGGGACAAATGGAGGATGTTGAATTTAAACCCTAAATTAGACATTAATGCTAAAGGGCAAATTTATTGAGGGAGGGAATGGTATTGTGGCTTCTGTAGAAGAGGGTCTTTGTCCTTTGGAATATTTAGTGATGCCATATCTGAATCTCAATGTCAGCAACATAATTTCAAATAGTTTAACAAAACATATGCATATGTGTTTACAATAAAGTGACTATACTTAAAACTACTGACTACACTTAAATGGTTAAAATGATTAATTTTATGTTATATATTTTTACCACAATAAAAAATAGAAAATAAAAGTGAAACAACCTAGCATTTGAACTAGAGGATTTCAACCTAGGTTAAATTAAAAAAGACCCATAGCTACATAGCTAAATATATATATATCTCCCCAGAAACAACTATTGTTCCAAATTGAGTCTGTAAATTTCAGGTCGGATGATCTTCGTCTCAGACATATGCAGACTTTATTCATATCCCAGTTTCTGGTTCAAAATGTCAAGTTCCTGAAAAAATTAGAAAAGTTTCCTGTAGCCACTGTGTCCCTGGCCAGATGCTCTACTGACTGAGGACACTTCTGAGGCCCAGGGAAGTGAAGCCGGAGGAGCAGCTGTCTGGCCTCCAAGCCCTTCAGAGACGCTGATATTGGGGCTGCTTTGCCTCTAACCTTCCTGATCTGCGGGAAGGAAGAGGTGCTCACTGCCAAGCCGGGTTGATGGAAAGCTGAATATTCAAACTGACGTTCACCTGGGATGATGAGGAGGAGGGAGCTTTCCTAGCCTGACAAGGGCGTCTCCTGAAAGAAAATGTCAGGCCGGCTATTCCCCCCCCCCCCCTTGGACTTTCTTCTCTCATCACCCCATCCACCCTACACACTTAAATTTTGGCTTCTTTAAACTTGAGGAGAGCAGCCAGGCAGGCAGCAAGGAGACATTAAATGAGATGGATTCCAAAGCTTTGGTTTGCCGACCCTAATAAATTATGTGCATGATAAGGCACTGGTGAAAACCTGCAAAGGGCCAGTTTCAGAGTGAGTCTCCCTGCCTGAGCCAGACTTGGCCTGGGGGTGGGGGCTGCGGATTCTGCTAGGTAGGGAATCACCAGGGGAAGACATGGGGAAGGTGTATTCTGATTCCCGTCCCATTTTGGGATTGGAACAAAGAGCCCAGTCCAGAGTGGATTGGACATAATTGGGGCCAACAGAATTGTCCTGCTTCCAGTTGAAAAGTGCATTCCAGACAGACAGCTTTGTAGGAATGCTGTTGAAAACTCTGGTAGTCCTACTAGGAGAGGGCAAACCTGCTTGATGTTGGTCTGCGGCTCACTTGGCTTGGCCTCGTGCTGGATTCTGTGTGAGTCTGAAGCCCTCCTCCCCCCTCTCCAAAAAAAGAAATGACTCACATGCTATGGCCCTGTTACTTATAGGAGGGTGATAGTCTTGTACAGAAAGACTTAAGTTGTAAAGTTCTAAATCAAGACTTGTGCCAAGGTTTTTTGTTGTTGTTGTTGTTTTTTGTTTCTGGGGGCCAGCATTCAAATAATCTCCCAGAGCTCATTCCAAACCAGAGGCATTCTACCTCTGAGCTAAACCCCCAGCCTGATTTTTTCTTTCTTATTTGGAAACAGAGTCTCACTAAGTTGCGGAGGGCCTCGCTAAGTTGTTGAGGCTGGCTTTGAACCTGCGATCCTCCTGTCTCAGCCTCCCAAGTACTGGGATTACAAGTGCGCACCATCACGCCCGGCTAGTAGCTACTATTATAATGTGAGCGGCAAGGCGTGGAATCTCATCGAATCTCCACTCCCTCATTCCAATGGCAACGCTTATTCATTCACAGGAGACGTTCAGAAAAGTTGAATGATTTTTCCCAAGTCTCACAGCTATGCCCTGGGATTCCAACCCAGATTCTTCTGAATCAGAGGCTGGTTTCTTTCAATCATGCGGCCCCTTCCTCAATCTGCAACTCCAGCCCGTTGTCACCCAGCACTGCACCTGCTGGGCTGCTCAGGCAGTGGGGGCTGGATTTGGGCCTTCCGAGTATATTAGCTCTTGCATCATTTTCTAGCTGGGCGCATTTGTCTCTGAAAGCCGGTGTTTGCAGGAGGAGGTCTGCCTTCCTCGGTTTGGCATCCACGGCTCTTTACAATTTAGCTTACGCTTGTTTTTTCAACCTTATCTCCCACATCTTCTCCGCACAAGCCTTCGGGCTCAGCTGGTCTGTGCTCGGTCTTTGGAATGCCAAGAGGTTTTGATGGAGGAAGCTGCTTTCCCTCTTTCAAAGGCTCACCTTTCCTCCTACTCTGGGTTCGATTTCCTTGCCTTCAAGGACTCTTCTCCTTTGGTTATCCTCTTCCCCTGGCATTATTAATCCCCCCTCTCTCTTTCTACAGTATCCTTTCAGTGGGCCATGTGCTCTAAAGTCTCCCCTATTTAAAAACTCTTAGTGAAACGGGGGTTTCTTCTGAGCCCCCCAAGATGAAACAGGGGGTTTCCTGGAAAGAAAGCTGGTGTTTCATCAAAGATGAAATGGAGTTTCTTGAGAAGAAACTCAGCATTTCCTTACAGGGTTCTTATCTACGGTGAGTGAAAAATGACACCCGCAGACTGCAGGAAGGAGAGTAAAAGGTTTATTGGAAGCAGCAGGGAATGGGGAAAGGTGGCTGAACACCCCAAAGGGGCTGGAACTCTGGGATCCAGCAGCTGCCTTTAGGACAATACTTGAGAGTAGCCCAAGCCGAATTGCCTTCAGGTGCAGGCTGCTTTCTTCCAGAGTCCACGCGATCTGCCAGAAGGGAATAGGGGAAAGTGGCCGAACACCTCTAGAGCTGTCGGGGCTCTGGTGTCCAGTAGCTGTCTTCAGGTTACTACCTGAGTGTTGTCCGAGCCAAGTGCCATCAGTTGCAAACTAATTTCTCCCAGAGTCCATGCGACCTGCCAGAAAAGAGGTGCAGGTCACCCCTAAGGGCCATGGTCAGCCTTGATGTCCAGCAGAGGCCTTCAGGTCACTACCTGAGAGCAGTCTGAGCCACGTGCTCTCAATTGTACTCTGCCTTCTCTCAGAGCTAACACGACCTGCGCGCGAGAGAGAAAAGCTCCCCAAAAGGGGAGGGGGTCTCGAGAGGGAAAAACCCCATTTGGTGGCTGGCTAGGGTCTTTGCCAGATGTCTGTGAGTCCTCTTTTGGGTTATGGTGAATTTGGGATTTTGGGAATTCTGAGAAGCAGCTCTCAGAATTTGCATAGGGTATTTGCAAGTCCTTTGAAGAGTCTCCTTTCAGGAGCTTGATCCCGCCCCCAGGGGTTTGAGATTTGGTGCTGAGTGTTCTGGTTAAAACTGATGATGGCTCAAGACCCAGGCCCTGGGGAGTGTGGAAGCCACCAGCCAGACCATTTTTGTCTACCTGAGCTAGTGTCCCCATCCCTGGCCACCATAGAAAACACTCCTTTCTGGGCTGGTGTCCTCCCCCCCGCCCCCACCAGTTCTGGCTTAACTAGAAACGTAGTTTATTCTAAACATCTGGGCAAAAGCAACTTGGCATGGCATCTGGCTTTCATTCTGGGACTGCATCCCGAAACCTCAAACTCTACACGACCCCGAGATTATAAAGTAGGCGTGGTGGCGCACGCTTGCAATCCTGGTGGAGACGGGAAGATCGCAGGTTCGACGACAGCCTCAACAAGTAGTGAGAATTTCATCAGCCTAGTGAGACCCTGTTTCAAAATAAAATTAAAATAAGGCTAAGGGATGTGGCTCAGAGGTAGAATGTCCCTGGGCTCAGTCTCCAGTCACACACACACACACACACACACACACACACACACACACACACACACCACATAAAAACTAGGGTTGAAGGCTTCCTGCCAGGCTGGGCTGAAGGCTGCCTTCTCAAATCCCAGCATCTGAGCAGCTCCAAGGGTTACGGAGGGTGGAGGATTGGTCGCTGAACTCAGCCTGAAGCCTTCCTCCCACCCTCAGGCCTTGTCCTGGGACCTAGACCGCTCCCTTGGGAGCCACCTCTCCTTGTCCCTGTGAGACCAGCAAACCATCCTGATGGCTTTTCCCCCTGCTGAGGAACACCCTGTCAGCCCGAAGGCTTCTAGAGCTGTTCACCATCTTATACATTCATTAGAGCACCTGCCTGTTTGCAGGCTGGAGACTCCCCCGTGGGCTCCGTTGTGCTCTCGGTGAAGCCCTGGCTTTGAGAGGCTCCTCTCTGGGTACCTTTCTCCCATCCCCCTTCTGCTGCCTCCCCTGCTCCCTCCCTCCTTCTCTTCTTTGGCCTCTGTGATTTTCTTTGAAGGAAGAAATTATTTTGCCCCAGGAAACTCATTTATAGCAAAATAAGTGAAAGGTCCGGGCACGGGGCCCCACGCGGGGCTCGTTTTCGGGTTATTGCTTTAGCATGCCTTCATCTGGCTCAGCCAGGCTTGGCCGCTCTCCCCGCCAGCATCACACCTGGTTTCAGCTGGAAGGGGAAGGACTGCAGCTTTTCATCTTCTGGGCCTCTTTGTTATTATTGGAGCCAGGGCTTGGCCTGGGATCAGACAGGGAGGGATGTGGGAGTGGGGGGCTGGGAAACGGAGCTGGCAGTTGTCCCAGAGGTCTGGGAGGAGGAAGCCTTCCCCTGGCCTGTGGCGTGGCTGCTTCTCCAAGGCCTGGGTTGGAGCTTCCAGACCAGCCAGTGACAGACCTGCAGCAGACAGACCCCTGGACACAGGGACCCTCTGGCTTGAGGGTTATTGTTGATTTAGGATCCACGAGAAAAAGGCCTTCTTAGGCCCCCTATGATAAGGAATTTTAAGTGATTCAGCTTGAGAGACTCTTAAAGAAGTTGAAAAGCAAAAGGGTTCAGTTCTGAGAACCATATGCTAAATTTCCTGAGTAGGGAGATTGCTATTGGGATGGTTTATAAGTTAACAGTTAATATTTCCTTAAAAGCTGGCTTATTTCTATCCCTTAATTTTTTTTAAATGTAGATTCGAGAGAAACCAAATTACCCTTTAGCATGCCTAAGAGGATTTTGTCTATCGTGTGATTCAGGATCTTTATGGTGTGCATATCTAGTGAAAACCATTTCCCATAAAAAATGCCAGGGGAGGGCGTTGCGATGGGATTTTAAGCTTATTTAAAATTAATTGCAGATTCATTTCATTGCACTCTCATTGAGGGTTCTTTCTTTCTTTCTTTCTCTCTTTCTTTCTTTTTATTTTTTCATTATTAATATGAAGAAATAGTGCAGGCTGTGCCAAAAGTCTGAGAGGAGAAAGTGGCTGCTGGAAGAGTTTCCTGGGCAGCAGACATCTGCCTGAGGTCTGCATTCTTAGGTTGGCTGGCCAGGCTCTGGCCTGTCTTTGATTAAATAGGACCTGAGGTGAGGATTAAAAGCCTCACTGGCTCCCAGGCCATCCATGGTTTTCTGTGTTCCTCCAGTTCCCCTCCCGCCAGGCTGGCAAACAGATCCACAAGGAGGACATGCATGACACTTTGCCGGTCACTGGAGAATTCAAAAGGGGCTGAAGGCAGAGACTGGGAGGGAGAGGAGTAGTGTGCTAAAGTCTCTGTGGGGTGGAGGCTCGGGATGTGGCTCAGCGGTAGAGTGTGTGCTTAGCATGGGTGAGGCCCTGGGTTCAATCCCAGCACCAAATAAAATACGTAACTAGAAGGCTCTGCAGCTCTGCGCATGTGCATACCTGAGGACTTAGGAGTGTGTCCGGCAGCACAGTTTGGTCATTGTGTAGGATCACTCTGAAGGTTTGTGTGAGGCTGTTATTATAACTAAGGTTTCTGGACTTTACTTGTTTACCCTCCCTCACTCCCCATCTATTGAGAGATGCTGCTGAGACCCCAGAGCTTTTGTTCCTTGGGCTCTGGCCTTGGTAAGATTGGATCCTGGACATAGGAGGCCTTGTTGAGCATCCTAGCTCTCTGCTTATTTTACAGCTAGGAAACCAGATGGGTGAGGGGTTTTCTGAGGTCATGCAGAGGGCAGGAAGAGCCAGGATTAAGAATGACCCCCGGGTCCTGATTCTGAGTCCTGTGCGCTCTATTTCATGTGCAAGTTGTGGAAAGCAGACTGTTAGGTGGAAAAGCAGGGCTGGGGGGGAATGCTGCTGTGGCCGCGGGCTGCTGGAAAGGGCTGAGGAGAAGGCGTGACCCCTTCCTAGAGGGAACTTGGGGTATCGGTGGTACCCAGGCCTGTTCAGCTGAAACGACTCTTTCCTTGGCACTTCTTATTTTTCTGTCTTTTCAATGATTGGTTCAGCAGCCAGCTTTCTTATTACTAAGCCATAAAGGAAATGCATATTTATCAATGCCAAGATGACCGTCTGATCTTGTCTCATGAGCACGGCATTTAGTTCTCACAATTCTTTGAGGCCAGTACTATTAGGTCACAATTCTGCAGGGAGGACTGTGACAGCAACATGAGTGTTCATTCCTACTCCCATCCTGTGGCTCTCGCCTGCCATAGCCCCTCTCCACCTGAAGGACCCCAGTGGCATTCCAATGCCAGCTGTCAGCTCAGACCCCAAGTCCAGAATTCCTTGAAAAGCCTAGGTATTCTCCTTCCCCTGTGTTCAGTAGCCATAGTCACTGGCTGCAGGACCCTTCAGGAAGCGGTCAGGGAGCAGTTTATCATATTGGCTTGTGATGGGACCACACGGTTCTTCCTTGTGTCCTTTGGTTGATGGGTCCTAGTCTATGAATGACTTGGAACTGGGTGCAGAACCACCATGTTCTCCTGTGTACTGTGGTGCTGATGGCAGCTTCTGCTTGCTCACTCTCAGTATTTTTTTTTTTAAGCAGGGGATATATAAGTCAAATAACACTCTATTCAGCTGTCCATTGTACCCCTCAGAACAGCACGGCCAACCGGCAATCACCAAGATCTCCGCAGGTCAGGGCAGCCTGATTGCCACTCCAGCCTACTGCAGTAATGACCTTCACCTCGTTCGTGCTGATTAAATGCTCTCCTCAGCATCGGCCTTTCTGGAATCTCATCATCCCCCTCGGGATTCTGGGAAATCCCAGGTTTGAGGCAAACTTTTATTTCTTTCCTCCTTTCTTTCCTCCTTTCTATCGTTCTTCTTTCTCTTTATTCTTTCTGTCTTGCTTTCTTTCTTTCTTTCTTTCTTTCTTTCTTTCTTTCTTTCTTTCTTTCTTTTCTTTCTTGCAGTACTGGGAATTGAACCCGGGGCATTCTACCTCTGAGCTACACCCCAGCCCTATTTTTTAATTCTTTATTTTGAAACAGGGTCTCCCTGAGTTGCAAAGGACCTCACTAAGTAGCTGAGGTTGGCCACGAATCATGAAACTCCTGTCTCAGCCTCCTGAATGCTGTGATTACAAGCGTGCGCCACCACGCCCGGCTTGAGGCAGCCCTTTCTACCCTGAGCTTCACAGAAGGTGGGCTTTGGTTACTGTGAAGAAACAAAATGAGCTCTGTGCTTTCACATAATATGTCCATTCTAGCATTCCCTCCTTCCTGAGAATTCAGCTCCTTCCTCAATAGGCTGCCTAACCTCCCAGCATCTCTGCCTCCCAGATCCTAGGCCTCATTCAGCCCATGATGGAAGAAACCATCAACAGCAATTTAGACCAGGCTCCAACAGCAACCCAGTCCTTGCCAAGACAGAGCCCTGAGCTGTGGCATGCTCCCTTGTAAATAAATAGGAGGCTTGTCCAGGCGTGGTGATGCACGCTTGTAATCCCAGCATTCGGGAGGCTGAGATCGGAGGATCGCGGTTCGCAGATAGCCTCAGCTTAGTGAGACCCTGTTTCAAAATAAAGAATAAAAAATAGGGCAGGGGGTGTAGCTCAGAGGTAGAATGCCCCTGGGTTCCATCCCCAGACCTGCACACACACACATAAAATGAGGCAAAGCTGAATAGCTATATCTTTGTGTGTGTGTGAGGAGGTAGGGGATACTGGGGATTGAATCCAGGGGCATTCTACCCCAAAGCTACACCCTCGGCCCTATTTTATTTATTTATTTACTCATTTTGAAATAAGGTCTCACTACATTTCTGAAGGCCTTATTAAATTGCTGAAGCTGGCCTCCAACTCAAAATACTCCTGTCTCAACCTCCCAAGGACTGAGATTATAGGCATGTGTCACCACACCCGGCTCAGCCTTATCTTTAGCCAACTGTGCTAACCCCGATCTCTCACGCATCCCACGGCTCAAGCGCGTGGTCACCAGCCAGGTGATGTCATTCCTGAGATATGTCAGCTGCTTCCTTCCAGAGGAGCCAGGCTGCTCCACATGGACTGTACTACGTCCTGACCCTGCTCTTGGCTTAAGGCAACACGTGGTGCGGAGGGAAGGTCTTGAGAAGGCCAAGCATCATTTGGGAGTCACCTGTTTCAGGTGAGGATTTTGCATGGTTTCCAGGTGTGGGGAGGCCACTTTTTCTAATAAAGTAGAGGAATCTTTTACCCCAATGATTCAGTGCATGGGCCCCGTTCTCAGGCTTGTTCTCCCAAAGGGCCCCCTATTCCAGTCTTTAGGGGCCCGCTGTTTTCTGATGAGGACTCAGACTTGCATATGGGAGATCTGTCTTAGCAGCACTGACAGCTTCCAGTTAGATCCTGAGCCCTGTGGGTATAAGCACAAAGTTCTCCTTAGACGCTGCCCTGAGGCCTACGGCTCCCAGAGGAAATGCTGAGTTGATTGTTACCTGGACCTGTCATTTTTTCTTCTTCTTTTTTAAAAAGACTTTATTTTTTTTTTAGACTAGTTTTAGAGTCCTAGAAAAATCAAGTTCATATTACAGAGAGTTTCCAGATTTATTTTATTTTACTTTTTGGTGGTACTGGGGGTGGAACCCAGCGGCTTTTCTACCCCCGGGCTATACTCCCAGACCTATTTTATATTTTATTTGGAAACAGGGTCTCACTAAGTTGCTGAGAGCCTCACTAAGTAGCCGAGGCTGGCTTTGAACCTGCGTCTCAGCCTCCCAAGTGTGGGGATTACAAGCGTGCACTACCACGTCCGGCTAAGTTTCCAGATTTCTACTCCATGTCCTCCACATGGACAGCTTCCCCCGTTATGAACATCCCCTACCAGATTCCTCGATATCACCCCTGAACCTACAATGACACATCAGTCATCATCGCCGAAGGTCCCTAGTTTACATCAGGGTTCACTCCACTCCACGCTGTATGGGTTTTGACAAATATATACTGCTATGTAGCCAACATTATGGTATCATACAGGGTTATTTTGCTGCCCCCAAACCCTCTGTGCTCTCCCTAGTCATCCCTCCCACCCCCAGTTGCTGGCGACCACCGATCTTTCATTGTATCCATAGCTTTTTTTCTTTTCCAGAATGTCATAGACATTGTGCCCTGCTTAATGACAGGATGTATTCTGAGTAGCGCATTGTTAGGCAATTCTGTCTTTGTGCAAACATCACGGAGTGTAGTGTGCAAACCGAGATGGCACAGGTCGGTCACTCGACATGGCCTCTCGACGCAATTAAGAGACAGGGTAAACACAAGATGCAGGAGGCTCTGCCTGTATAACACGGCGGCCATATTGCTGCACAGTGAGCTTGTAAAACACTCTACAGTAATGATAGGAAGGATAGTAAATATGTAAACCAGTGACATAATTGCTATCTTTATCAAGTAGGATGCATGGTACATAATCGCATGTGTTATGCTTTTCTAAGACTGGTAGCACAAGTTTATTTACCAGTAAAACCATAAACATTCAATGTGCATGTTTATGCACATTGTTTATGCATATTATAATTATAATATGTTTATGCATATTACCACAAACTGGTAATATGCTACAAGTCACTAGTGATGTGAAGTTTTCAGTTCCATTATAATCTGATGGGACCACAGCCAGACACATGGTCCACCACTGACCGAAAGAACTGGAATCGTACAGTATACAGGGTTTTCAGATGGGCTTTAATTAGCCATATTCACTTCAGGTTCCTCTGTGTATTTTCATGGATTAATAGCTCTCTTATTTTATTTTATGATGCCAGGGACTGAACCCAGGGGCACTCTACCTCTGAGCTACCTATTTAGCTATTTACCAGCCCTATTTTATTTGTTATTTTAAAATAAGGTCTTGCTGACTCACCATGCACTGGCCTCAAACCCGCAATCCTGCTGTCTCAGTCTCCCGAGTTCTGGGATTGCTAGTGTGTTCCACCACACCCAGCTTAAGCTTATTTTTAACTCTAAATTATATTGCATTATCTGCATGTCCCAGTTTTTTAATCTATTCACCTACTGAAAGACATCTTGGTTGCTTCTAAGAGTTTCAGCAATTAGGAGTGAAAGGCTGCTCTGAATGTCTATACCTGCTTGTTTTCCCCCAGAAATGATGGTGAGTTCCGGTTGCTCCACTTCTGTTTGATATTATCAGCATCGTGGATTCTTTTCCATTAAAACTGGTGTGTAGTGAAATCTCATTACTGTTTTAACTTGCAATTCTCTCACGACATGATGTTGAGCTTTATTTGTTTATTTATTCATTCATTTATTTTGTGGAACTGGGGATTGAACCCAGGGGTAGTCTACCTCCAAGCTAATTTTTTTTTATTCTTTATTTTGAAACAGGAGGGCCTCACATCTGTATATCTTCATGGTGAGGTGTCTGTTCAGATTTCTTGCTTATTTTTTAATTGGCTTGTTTTCTTTCTCTTTCTTCCTTTCTTTTTTCTTCCTTCCTTCCTTTCCTTCTTCCTTTCTTTCTTTTTTCCTTCCTTCCTTCCTTCCTTCCTTCCTTCCTTCCTTCTTTCCTTTCTTTCTTTCTTTCTTTCTTTTTTTCACTACTGAGGATGGAACCCAAGGGAATTCTACCTCTGAGCTACACCCCAGCCCTATTTTTTATTCTCTCCTTTGAAGCAGGGTCTTACTGCGTTGTGCAGGGCCTCGCTAAGTGGGTTGTTTATTTTCTTAGGGTTGGGTTTCGGATGCCTTTGTATGTTGTGGATAACGATGCTTTGTCAGATGTGCCCTCTGCAAATATTTTCTCCCAGTTTGTGCTTGTCTTCTCGTTCCCTTGACAGTGTCTTCAGCAGAGCAGACACTTTAAATTTTAATGAAGTCCAGTCTATTGATGGCTTCTTTCACGGATTTTGCCTTTGCTGCTCTAAGAAGGCATTACCAAAGCGAAGGTAAAAGATCTGGAGATTTCCTCCTGTTACCTTCTAAGAGTTTTACAGGTTTCCATTGTACATGTAGGATTACAGTCCATTTGGGTGATGTTTTGCGAAGGGTGTGGACCCCGTGTCTAGATCTGTTACCTTAGAGGTGGTCCAGCTATCCAAGCCCATTTGTTGACAGGACATCTTCTCTGTCATGTTGCCTTGTTCCTTTGTCAAAGATCAGCTGACTAGGGCTAGGGATGTAGCTCAGCGGCAGAGCGCCTGCTAGCACGTGTGAGGCCCTCGGTCCACTCTTCAACACCACAAAGAAAAAATTCAGCTGACTATAGTCATGTGAGTCTATTTCTCTATTCTGTTCTATTGATCTTACTTATCTATTTCATTAATGTCACACTTCCTTGGTTACTGTAGCTTTTCAATAAGTATTGAAGTTTCTTTATGGGGGGGTACTGGGGATTGAGCTCAGGGGCATTCTACCTCTGAGCTATACCCCAAGTCATATTTTATTTTATTTTATTTTTTTTGAGCAGGTTTGAAGCTAGCCTTAGCAATGCAACAGTACTCTTAGCACTGTTTAAAAAAAGGGAGGGGTGGGGAGGAACTGGGCATGGATCTCAGAGGTAGGATGTTTTTTGGGTTTAATTCCCAGTACCAAAAAATAAAAAATAAAATAAAATCTATGAAGAAAGCTAAAAGAAGCTGGGCATGGTGGTGCGTGTCTGTAATCCCAAGTACTTGGGAAGCCGAGACAGGAGGATCTCAGGTTTGAGGCCAGCAGTACAGGGTAACTTAGTGAGGCCCTATTTCAATAAAATATGGCTGGAGGTATACACCAGAGATAGAGCACTCCTGGGTTCAATCCCGCGTTCAATCCCCAGGATAAATAAAGGCACAAAGGAAAATAAAGAAAGAAACAAAGATCAAAGAAACATACAGTGGAAGCAATTTTAAAACATATTCTAAAAGTGTGTTGAAAGAATTGATAAAATAAAATCTGCCGAGATAAATTAAGAAAAGGAAGATGCAGTGTTAGGGATGTAAGATGCATCCTCCAATTTGCAAACGGATTCCATAGCATTCTTAGACCTTTACAGATGAGAATGGAAATTCCTCTTAACTCCACTGTGAGTTCTTCATGGGAAACCATGAGCCCAGAGACTGCATGTGACTAGGGCAGGCACAGAGCCTTGGTGGGCCTGTCTGCCCAGCCTTGCACCTGTGTGACTTTGGCATCGACCTGTCCCTCCTCTTGGCCTGGTGGGGAGGGGTCTTTGGGCTCCCTTCTAGCTCAGTGCCTACAACCCACCTTCATGGAGCTTCTACGGTGGGGAGGGATGGCGGAAAGATAAATGTAGTGAGAGTGATAACTGGGAGAAACAGAATTCCTGGCAGGTGGGCATCTCTCTTTGCAAACTAGCTTGGTCATCCCTGGGGCAAAAGGTGAAGGGGCATACAGGAGTCCAAGACATGGAAGTGGTGGTCAAGTTGCTGTACACGAGTGGAATTTGGGGTTTGTTCCTTCAAGGGCTGGACAGGAAAGATCAGAGGTGAAAGAGGAGAGAGGAGACAGAGAGATGGTGTGAGGTTGGGGACCACATGGACCGATGTGGTCAGAATCTATTTTCTAGGTGGGTGGAATGGCTGAAGGACTTCATGGGGAAACCTGAGCTCAGAGACTAGATGTGACTTGCACAAGAACAGAGAGTTGGTGGCCCTATTCTGTTGCAATGTAGGACACCTGCGTCCCTCTCTTTACTGTAAGACATTTTCAGTTTAACGTACTTTCCTTGAGATGCTTTTTATACAACTGTGAGCATTTTGGTGGATACCCCCCAAATGAGCCAGATCTTAATGTGAGTGTTGGCCCTGAGAATGTGAGCCCACTGGGGACTGACCCATGTCTTGTATGGAAAAGCTGAACTTCTCCTAGGTAAAGAAATGGTGTTCATATCAGTTGTGATTACATTTGGCTGCAAGTGATAGAAAAACTTCCAGCGTGGTTTAAACAAACCAGGGGCTGGTATTGTGTTTCAAAGTTGTCACCAGGGACCCAGGTTCCTTCTACTTTCTGCTTTATCTTAGTGTGTGGCTTCTCTCTTCTTGGTTACATAATGGCTGCTACTCCTCCAGACATCTTGCCTGTGTTCCAGGAAAAGAAGAAGGGGAGGAGAGAAAAAGGCCAAATGAATGAATCTGTCCTCTTTTGGAAAACTCTCCTCAGAACTCCATCCAGCGACTGTATCAGATGCGGGTTCCATGGCCACTCTTACCTGCAAGAGTATCTGGGACAGAGACTATTTTAGCTGGGCATATTGCCTCTTGGAACAAAATTGGGTTCTATCATTAAGGAACACTCAGAAAGTGGCTGTTGGATAGGCAATTAGCCGTGTCCGCCACAGAGCTCATCTTAACTAGAGCTAAGTGGGCTGGGAGATCCCAGGAGCCATCTGGGTTATTTGGAGATGAATAAGACAGTCCTTGAGGATGTGGAGGGGAAGACAGACAACTAATTGGTACAACAAGAACATCAAATTACATTGTAATATAATGCAGTTGGGGGAAGCGATAGAAGCAAGCTCGGGGGCCTGTGCAGCACCGAGGAAGACAGCCTGGTCAGGTCGGGAGGTGGCCCCGCAGGGCTCCAGTGGGTGATGGTGTGTCTCCTGGAGGGGAGATGTGTCCTCCTCGGCAAAGGGGACCCTCTAAGTGCACTGCAGCGGGAATCACAGTCCTTTCCCACTAGGGAAACCATCAAGTCCAAAGCAGATGGCACAGCATGAGAAACTGGATGCGCCATCAGGAGCCGGCTGCCCAGGGCTGTCTCTGCTAGGGTACGGGCCTCCCCTCGTCCTGCCAGCTCTGGGGAGCCATGGAAGGCTCCGGAGCAGGGGCTGGTGGGACTGTCCTGGTGGCCTCTCCTGCAGCAGTGTGAGGTGGCCTTGCTCAGGCAGGAGGCAGAGAGGTTGGAAGATGGGAGGGAGGGGTGTAGGCCATCTGCCCTGTCGCCTCCCCAGCTCTGGGTGATGAGTTTGGGGGAGACAGGGAGTATGTGGGGTACCATCTTGGGGGTGGCTACTGGCTGTTCTGTATTGTTTTTGGACAGACTCCAAAAACTTGTTGTGGTACTAGGGATTGAACCCAGGGGCATTCTACCTCTGAGCTACCCCCATCCCATCATTTTTATTACTCGTTTTGAAGCAGGGTCTTGTGAAGTTGCTGAGGCTGGCCTCAACCAGCCATCCTCCTGTCTCAGCCTCCCAAGGGATTACAGGCATGCACCATGGGAGCCTCTCCTTTCTTAAGGAGGAGGAAATGGCGCTGAGATGGGCTGGGAACTGTCCAGGGTCACACAAGCTCAAGGCTGGCTGTGTGAGGGAGTCCAGCTTCCTGGATCCCAGATCAGTGCTGGGTGGAGCCCATGGCCTGTGCCTCACTACCTGCCCTGTTGGCAGACTGTCACCTTAGAAAGAGGAGGCCTTGGCAGGATTTGGGGTGAAGGCTGTGAGGCTTAATAGAGAACCCGTGGTTACACAGGTCAGGATGGGGGGAGGCTGCTGAGGGAGGGAAGAGGGGTCCTGGTGGGTGAGGGCTGGGACTCCCTGGCGTCCCATGGGGCTGTGGAGGGATGGGGGCGGGGAGGGGGTGGACAGTCGCTGCCAGAGACCTGGCGCCAGTCATAGAGGCCCTCAGGCCGTTTGTGGACAGAGCAGCGCTCTCACAGAGATGCCAGCGCGTGCCAGTCACCCAGGCTCCAAGTTGCCCGTGTCAGCCTGGGTTAAGCCTCCCTTGTCGCAGGTCCCTGTGCTTCGTGGGCCTGCAGCTGTCGGGTCCTCTCTCACGAGGTTCTGCCTCCAAATACAGCAGAGGGACAGACCGAGCTGGGCTGTGAGGGACCCGCGGTCGGGCTGCAGGGGGCGCTGCGCTCCCGAGCAAAGGCTCGGCGGCCGGGGTGGGGCCTCAGCCTTGCGCCGGGCCCTCGCGGCGCACCGGGCTGGGGCGCCGAAGGAAGGGCTTCCAGGGCGCAGGAGCCCCGCACCCTGCGGCTGGTCCCGGGAGCAGGGCGGGGATAACGGCGGGGACACCAGCGGCCCCGCTTTGCTGCGCTGCTGTTTCTTGGGTGGGGGCCAGACGCCTCTCCCCGCCCGGGGTCTGCGGTGGGACCGCCTGGTCTGCTAGGCACTGCCCCCAAGTCCTCGGGACCGGCCCACGTTTCACACGGAGTCGGTCCAGATGCCAGTCCCATAAGTGAGTCCACGTAGGATCGGACGTGGCGGAGTTTGGCTGAAGAGGGCGCAGGAATCCGGGGGAAATTCGTGTATTTGTTTACTTCGCTTAGAAGGCGAGGGCCAGAAGGCGGGGCCCCTTGCTACATCTTGTGCTGTCTGCTCGTAGCTCCTCCAAAGGGACTCAAAGGTGGGGCTAGGGCGTGGCCTCGGTACCCCTCACCACACCCCAGGAGGAGGCTGGTGGCTTCTGCAAGATCAGGGGCCGCTGGGAATTTTTTTCTGGGGGTTCTAGCCCTGGTGTCCAGCGGTAGGAAAGGTTCTGAGGTCGGACTAAAGCGAAGAGCGCGAAATTCAGACCCCGGTGCAGGTGGGAGTCCTCAGGGAGGAGGACACCAGAGATAGGGTGCAGTGGACTGAGCGCAGGACCCAGCAGACCTACAAACAACTAAAGGGGGGGCCGCAGGGCTCTGCCCTCCCCGCGGGGCCCACTGTCCCGAGGCTCCAGCTGCAGTCCCTGGGCCACTGGGGTGGGCACTCCCAGGGTCATGGCAAATGCTGAGGTCCAGGACAGAGTAAACCAGCCCCGCTGCCCCTGAGCTGCACCACCAAGTTTGGGTGATGCTGAGATAAAGGTTTACAGGGAGAGGATGGGGAGCCAGCAGCCGGACCAGCATCCACAGAGGAGTCAGTGGACCTGGGGCGTTCTCCAGAGACAGCTGAGGTTTGGTCTCCTGGAGGCCGCCACATCTTCACTGAGACATGAGGGACATATTGCAGACTCCAGCGCTCATGATCTTCATTGCAGATCATTATTTCAGTTGTGATTCTGTGTTTTCCTTTCCTCGGGTACCTCTTTCAGCATCTACACCAGGCTTTCCAAGTCTGTGAGGTTCCTGGCTATTGTCCTTCTCATTTTATGGATAAGAAAGCTGAGGCCCAGAGCAGTCACCTCCATGGCTGCAGGAAGAACTGCCTCCCTCACCCCGGGCCCATCTGGATTGCAGGTGGCAACCCATTCTGAGCCTGGCCACAGCCCTGGGAGGTAGACAGGGTGCTCTTGGGTTCTGTTTATGTCCTTGAGAGCTGACGCACTTATTTCTAATCCACAGCGAAGACCAAAGCCAAGACCTAGAGAGAACCAGGCGTGTCTTTGGTCTTTTCCCTGGGTTTTAACCCCGCCCCTACTGTAACCTGGTGTTACCCGGCTCAGCTACATTGGGAAGTTGGTCCCGCATGGCTCCCTCCCACCCTGTGGCTGAATTTCAGGCTGGTGGAGTTGACAGGTGGTTGAGTTTTGAAAAAGAGGACACACACTGGAACTTTAGAGAGGAGCTTTGGGCATCATCAAGGTGAGAATGTGCTTCCCATAAGGCCTGTCCGAGACCTCTGTGGCCGCACCCTGATGGCCTTTGCTTCTATTGCTCTTCTCCTCTTTAAGGGCCTTCTACCTCTGACCTGAGCCCCCAGCCCATTTTATTTTTTATTTTGCAACAAGGTCTTGCTAAGTTGCTGAAGGTCTCAACAAATTGCTGAGGCTGGTCTCTAACCTTTAATCCTCTTGTCTTAGCCTCCCAACTACTGAGATTATAGGCATGCACCACCACACTCAGCTCACTAGTTATTTAATATTTAAAAATATCAGATTATTTTTCTGTTTACTTAAATTACAGGCATGTCCCACAACATCCAGTTGTTGTTGTTGTTGTTGTTGTTGTTGTTGTTTTAACTTCTACACACCTCGTAAAATCCAGCTCAAGTTTTGCTACGTAAACTCAGGTGTGATTTAAAGAGATCTCTGCGCAGGGCGTGGTGGTGCACGCTTGTAATCCTCGCACTTGGGAGGCGGAGACAGGAGGATCGAGCAGGTTCGAAGCCAGCCGCTCTGGCTTAGGAGACCCTGTTTCCAAAAATAAAAAAGTATAAAATAGGTCTGGGAGTGTAGCCCGGAGGTAGAAGGGCTTCCAGGAACCCCAGTACCACCAATAAAATAAAATAAAATAAAATAAAATAAAATAAAATAGAGAGCTCCAACACAGGCACCATGCTTTCCGCTGGGTAAGTTGGGGGTGAGCTTTGCGGAAGGAGGCTGACCAGTCATGGCCAGTGAAGACATTTTCAGGGACTGTAAGCTCCTCCCATCCACCGCCATGGCCCCTCTGCCAGCATGTTAGAAGATCTCTTTGCTGGGACTCAGAAATCAGGTTTGGTCCAGCAGAGAGTTTTAAGTTCCTCTGAAGGGAAGATGGATAGCCATCTCCTACTATCTCTGTGTGTGTCATCAGTCAAGTCAAGCAAGAACAAGGCTGGAAGCAGTTCTTCCTGTTCTTGTAACTTTTCAATTATCCACTTGCACTGTTCCTCAAAAGGTAGCCTTCACTGAGTCTGGAGACTTGTCACAGCGCCCTCTAGCTTCCAGGCCCCTCCTCACTCAACTCTGCTTTTCCAAACTTTATTTGAGCTTTCTGGAGGTGTTTTTTTTTTTTTTTTTTTTTTTTTTCTTGTACTGGGAATAGAACCCAGGGACATTGTAATATTGTGCCTCCAAGCTACATCCCCAGCTCTATTTTTTATTCTTCATTTTGAAACAGCATCTCACTGAGTTGCAAAGGGCCTCACTAAGTAGCCAACGCTGTCTGCGAATTGCCATCCTCCTGTCTCAGCCTCCCAAATGCTGGGACTACAAGGGTGCGCCACCAGGCCCTGCTCGGTACTTCTGTTTGACCTTGATTTTCTACCCACTGTATCTTACTGTATCTTTCGTCCCTGATGGGTTGACCGGGGGGGGGGGGAGGTGGCCAAGTTAACCATAGTATAATATACAATAGCGTGCTACGGTTAGTGAGGATGGGGCAGATCTGTCTGAATCAGCTGGGCCAGATGTCCAGACATATTGTGGGTTGGTAAAAAAGCAAATTTCAGGTGGAGGAGCCACTTCTTCACTGCAACAACAAAAAGCAAGCAAACAAAACTCCCGGCAAAACAGTATGACTATGCACATCCTTTGGGCATATATATACACATGCAAATAAACAGAAAGAGGGGCTGTGAGTACATTCAGGAGAAGAGCGGGCCCCTGGGAAGTGGGAAGGGAAGGACTGGGACAGAGATTCCTGTTGAGGAGCCGCAGCCTATTCTTTGGCATTTTAATAGTTTCATGAGGCTTAGTTGTGTAATTAAAAATTAATATTAAAGCCAGGCATGGTGGCACATGCTTGTAATCCCAGCATTTGGGAGGCTGAGACCTAGAGGATCGCGGTTCGCGGACAGCCTCAACTACTTAGTGAGGCCCTCTGCAACTCAGTGAGACCCGGTTTCAAAATAAAGAATAAAAAATAGGGCAGGGGGTGTAGCTCGGAGGTCGAATGCCCCTCGGTTCCATCCCCAGACCCGCAAAAAAAATTAATATTAAAAATGGCCTTTCTTGTCATTGCCCCAGACTCCTTTGTTTTAAGCTCTGAGCTGGCGTTCTGCGTGGTAGGGAAGGCGCTGGCGCCCAGTCCATCCTGAGACCCCCCAGACCCGCGCAGAACACCTTACCCGCCCGTGCTCTGCCTGCACGAGCTCACTTGTCATCAGCAGCTGTGAGCGCCTACGCGGGACGTGGGGGCCTTTGATCTGGTCCCTTTCACCCACCACCTGCCTTCCTAGATTCTGGACCTAATTTCTTCCGCCTCTGCGCAGATGGCAGCCCCCGCGGCCTCGACGCGCATTGTTCTGCCCTGACGTTCATTCTTGTATTCATACCCCCCCCACACACACACAGGTGCTGGCTGCCAGGAGGGGGACTGTGTAGGGAGGGGGCCTGTTCTATTTTGTTTTACTTTTCTGCCTAGTATTTGGCTCATCTTCGGAAGGCGCACACACTCCCTGGGCTGGATGCTATGGGAATTTGCTGGAAGCTCTTCCGAGCCTCCTAAGACTGGATTGTTGCTCCTCACTTGCCCTTCTTTCCTGATCTCTGTTGATCACCTGCTGTGTGCCTGGGGCTTCTCCTCATGATTCCTGTTCCTCCCTGGACCTGCTGTTACCCTTGGGCTAGACTGCTCTCCCCTCTCTGGGAGACTGCAGCAGTAGCTACCACTTTTATTTTTCTGATATTGTCTACCTTCTCCAACCCGAGTGAACTTCTAAGTCAAATCTGATCAGACCCTTCCTGTGCTGAAAACTCTTAATGGCTTTCCGCTGGGTCAAGACCGGATGCCTGAATGTGGCTTGCAGGGTTGATGGGCGTGAGCCCGGCACACCGGCTCCAGCCACACTGCGTGCCCTCAGCTTCCCATCCCAGGCTCTGTGTCTGAGCCTTGACACAGGCGCTCCCCTGCCCACAGTACTCTCCCTGCCACCTGCCCAGGGAGGGCGTGTAATTCCTACTTAAGTTTCAGGTCTGAATGGGGCTGTGCTGCTTCCCAGCCGACTGCCCCCTGCACCTCATCCCCTCACCCCCAAAGGACTTCTGCGCATCTGTTTCTCAGGCACTTATCACACTTTACCTAATTGCATATTAAATTTGTCTGTCTCCCCCACCAGGCTGTGATGTCTTGAATAATAACAATGACAGCCCCTCAACAGAGCGAGCTCCTTTTTACCTTATCACACCACCAGACGCCACGCTAAGCATCTGCTGTAGCTCACATTCTCGAATTCTCACCTTCCTCAGAGGTGGGAGCCACCATTATTTCCATCTTACAAATGAGGGATTGAGCCTTAGGGAGAGAAAAGAAAAAGAAAAGTGCCCACTGTTCATGTAGCTGGTAGGTGGTGGTAGAGGCTCAAGTCCTAGTGGTCTGACTTGGGAGGCTGCACTTTGCTGACTCGGGAGGGCGCAGCCGTGGCTTTCAGAGTCAAGGTTACATCCCTTGCTGGCTCCGGCACAGTGCCTGCCATCTCCCTGGAACTCAGTAGCCATGGGTCACACTTGTAAACACTGACGCATATAAATGAGTCACTCTGAAGATGGGCTCACCACGTGGCAGCCTGGTGGCCCTGTGCTGCCTGGCGGATGAGATTTGATCAGATGGGGCTGGACACAAAGAGAAGGTTTAGGAGTCCCAGGGGAAGCTGGGGACCCCCAGGACCAGGCTAGGAAAGAGCCATCTTGGGAGAGTCAGATGATCAGATACCTAGTAAAACTTGACAACGGCCTGGCCTATGGGGTGTTGCTGGGGAGAAAAATGATCCTTTAGGTAAATTTATTTTATTCCATCTCAAGTGGGATTTCTGCTGATGCCTTCAATCAGTGCTTAGCTGGAATTCTTTTACCCCTCAGGGGACATTTTGGGTGGACATAGGGAGGGGTTGGGGAAGGCTGCTGGTAGTAAGGGCTGGTCGAGGCGCTGGACAGTCCCCACAGCAAGGAATCCTTGCCCAGTGTGCGGGTTGAGAGCTCCGGTATAAACAGTGGAGTGGGTGGAGAGGATGGGGATGGACATCCCGGGAGCTGCCTTTTCTAAGGCCTTTGACTCCTCCTACCAGCTGTGACAGAGGGGGGTGGGAGGTGACAGAGGTCCATCTACTTCCCCTCTCCCACTCCGGGCCCCTCCCCTCTCCTCAGCTTCTGTTATCATCTCAGGACCCACTGCAGGTCTGAAACATTTGGCGCCCAGGTGGGAGAGGAGCCGGGACAGGAGCCATGGGAGAGGAGCTGGGAGGTCAGGTGGGTCTCAGGTGTGAGGGCCTGGACTCACTTTCTCGAGGAGACGGGATGTGTGAGCCTTTACCCTACTTGTAACTGTGGGGGTCACGCTCAGAAAGGGAGGTGGGGGGCTATTGGGTGGGTGGGGCTATCAGGACTTGCCCAGGCAAAGTGGGACACCTACCTGGCGCACACCCCTGCTCCTGGTAGCCCAACTCTCCTTTGTACCCAAGTGCTTCATAGGTTCCTGAGACAGACATTGCGGGCAGGGTTGGGGGTCTGTTTTCATCCTGGAGAGACCTCATCTCTTGAAGAGCAGGTAACTTCGTCTCAGGTCCTACAAGAGGCAGGCTTCAGGTGAGGGATACAGGGTGGGGAGCAGGAGCAGGAGTCTAACGCCTTCAAAGGAAGAGAAGGAAGAGAGAGAGGGAAGGGCGGGCGAGGGGCTGTCCAGGAAGAGTCTCGGGCTGCAGTGCTGGGGGAGGGGCGCGGCTGGGCGGGCTGCCTAGTAGAGGAGCCCTAGGAGCTACATTCCTATGGGACTGTCTAATGTGGTAGCCACCGACCGGCCAGCTGTGGCTATTTCAAAAGAATTTTAAAAGAATGAGTCAGGTGTGGTGGTGCCCACCTGTAAGCTCAGTACTTGAGAAGCTGAGGCAGAAGGCTTGCAGGTTCAAGGCCAGCACTCAGTAATTTAGCGTGACCTTGATTCAAAATAAAAAATAAAATAAAATAGGGCTGGGAGTATAACTCATAGGTAGAAGCCCCTGGGTTCAATCCCTAGTACTACCAAAATAAAATAAAATGAAATAAAACCTGTTCCCCTCATTTGTAATAGTCACATTTCAAGTCCTTAAGAGCTGTATGTAGCTAATGGTGACGATGTCAGACCACACAGACCAAAACTACTTTCCTGGTCATGGAAGGTTCTATTGGGAACACAGAAAAGGATAGCATATTTAATGGCAGGTGTGGGATATATCAGGAATTCCCTTTTGGTCCCCAGTCACCCCAACTAAGAGGTTCCTACCTTGCCTGAGGGAAAGGCCAGGGCATTAAGGCCTCCCCCTTGGGCCAGGGGTCACTGGAGATGCCCCGATCAGGCTCAGAGCTGTGTCCTGGGAGCAATGAAGCCCTGGGTCCTCACTCCCCGGCCTGAATCCCAAGCTCTCTGTGTGGGCTTCTGAGGGTCAAAGATGCCACTCAGTGGGCAGGTCGGAGTGGGGCCTTTCCATAGTCTCCAACTACGGGCCTGTTCTGCCATGGCCTGGGAGCATAATTCCTAATGGGCTGGAGACTCAACATTCTGTGGCGATTGGCATCAATTGTGAAGCAGAACACTCCAGGAGCCCCTTGGAGCAGTGGAGCGTGAGGGAGGAAAGGAAGGAAAGTGGAGTGTGCGGCAAGGAGAGGAGGTTGGCCCAGGGCTGCGGCAAAGGCAAAAGACTCAGCAGAGTGGCCAGGGCCAAGGGCCTACCTGTTCACAAAGAAAAATGGAACCTGGGGCAGGAAGGAATGAATGGAGTCCACTCCCGCAGCAGAGTGTTTGAGGGGTGGAGTGAAGCTTATCCCTCAAGAAAGTCCCTGGCTAACCTGAGCGTGCTCAGGGGTTAGACCCCAGGATGAGAAAGGCAGTGAGCCTGGAATATCCTGCTGGTGATGAGGTGTGTCCTGCCCACAGCCCAGTTGTGCCAGCTGTGGACAGGCCAAAGAAAGTGCCCAAAGAAAGAACAGGAGACATGTGGTGTACTGGGGACAGCTTACGGGAGATCAGTGGCTGCCCTGAGAAGAGTTCAGTGGTGACAGCTGAGAGTGCCTCTGTCAGCCCTCCTGGAGCTTGGCCAAGCAGCGCCTCCTCTCCCTCTCTCCTGGCGCTTGGTCCAGGGGCGGCCATCCGGACGAGTGGCACCTGTCCTTTCTGTGGTGCCCTCAGTTCCCCTCCTGTCCCCACTCGATAGGGGTCTTCTGTGTTCGGTTGTAGAAGCAGTGACTTCATCAGCTCGCTGGTTTCCTTGGGCGCCCAGCATCCTGAGGAGCAGCGGTCCTGATGCAAGAAAGGAGCTTTCTGCGGGCAGCGCCACCTTCCCAGGTCCCAGAGTGAGCGAGTGGAGATCAATGTGCTTCAAGACTAGATGGATCTGAACACCCTGGCCCAGAATTGCTATCATTGTTCCCCTAACTTGGCCAGGTTTGGGGGCAGCAGGGGGACATTGAAAGACCTGGTGTTTTACTGTCCCCTTTTCTTTATGAGCAATGCAAAGTGACTCCGAGGACATGCGCAGACAGGGCAGAGATTTTAAAAATGTGAGTGGTGGTCATCGGGGCAGGGGCTTGCAAACTTTTTCTGCAAAGGGCCAAGTGTGCAGGCGTTGCTGACTTTATGGTTTCTGTCACAACTGCTTGTCTCTACTAGAAAGGAAGCAGCCACAGACAATCTGTGAACAGATGAGTGTGGATGCTTCCCAATTAAACAGAAACAGGTGGTAGGCCGGGCTTAACCCTACTCCAACCTACATCCTTGCTCCTCAAAGTGTGGCCCATGGACCAGGGTGTCAGCATCACTTGGGGACTCTTGAGAGGCTCAGACTCTCAGGCCCAACCCCAGAGCTATAGAAACCGATTTACATTTAAATAGATATCCTGCTCTATTGGAACTTGAGAAAAGAGTTTGAACTTGTTCTGAGCAGCGAAGGTTCGAGTCAGGAACAAGGGGGAGAAGGAAAATTTCACTTCAGTATAAAGATTCATTTTCTACTTCAGTCCCTCAGTTTTGCAACTTGAGGTTGTGTCTGTAGGTTGTGAGCTCTCTGTCACTGTGATGTGCAGGCAAAAGCTAGACGCCCATTTGCTCAAGATGCTTGGGGAGACCCAGGCAGGACCAATAGCCTGGTGGCTATGCGCCCTGGCTGGGAGGCAAGTGGTCTGGGTTTGAAGCCTGATTGGACAAAAAGATGCCTTACTGATCTTTAATTGCAATTTCTCATCTGTCAAACAGAGTAATCAAAGACCTCATAGAGTTGTCCTGAGAATTAGTTCATGGAAAGTACTGGAAGAGTGTTTACCACACAGTGAGTTCTCTGTTTCAGCCAAATAATTCTATAATAGATATTCATATTTTGTGTTGGATCAGGGACCGACCTTTGTGTTGTCTTGTCCTTCCAACTCTGAGATTCAAGGAAGAAGATTTGGGGAATAACAATCATAGCCGGTATGTTTTGAGTACATCACATGAGCCAGGCATTATGCAAGCTTCAGTTAATGGCCCTCAAATTACTTTCAGATCCTTGTTGGCGTGGAAGAGCAGAGAGATTATAATCTGTTGCCGTCCAAACACTCGGCATGTTTCAGCTTTAGAAAGTCAACTCGAGCCCAGAGATGATGTGCATAATTTTGTCGCTAGCAGATTTATGCCGTGTTGAGGGCCCAGAACTCTCTAGAGATGTTCAAAGAGCTGCCTCCTCCAGCCCTGTCACCAGCTCATTTCAAGGTGGCAGTGGCTGAAACACTTCACTGCAGAAAAATAAGGTGCTCACGGCACCCCAGTCGCATGACCCTGGAGGCAACCCAAGATTTAATATCCCTTCCATCTCTCTTGTTTCTGTGTCTATCTCCAGGTTTGGCACAAAGAGGACCTGATTTTAGTAACAGGCCTGATTTGGATTCCTGCTCCATCACTCATAGCTATGTGGTCGGGGGCATGCCTCTTGACCTCTCTGAGCCTTGGTTCCTTCCCCTCTCAAATGGAATGATAATACTGTGTGCAGCACAGGGTCCCAGTGAGGATGAACCAGGAATGTATGTGGGCGTGCTTCGTGGACTGCCAAGAGCTGTATGGATGCCGGTTGTCATTCTGATGAAGCCTGTAAGCCTCTTTAAGGCTCCTCCCTGCCCCAGTCCTGGCCACATGAGACGAGGTCAGTTTGTCCTCAGCAAATATGCCAGAACAAATGACCTTCCCCTGCAGCCCGGGAAGGAAGAGCGGGGCACAGGTGGGCGCCCAGGCCTGCCCTCCTCCACCTTTTCATCTCTTGCGCGCATGTGTGATGCTCCAAATCCCATTAGCCAGCGGCAGGTCCACTTTCTTTTCTTCCTAGTAACAGCCTTGGCTGGCTTTGTGGAAGTCAGCACAGAATTCTTATCTTCTCAGAGAAACCTTTCAAAAAACAACGTGCTGAATTTTTTATGGCTTATGTGCGCGTTTCACATTCAAAAGGTGGGTGAGAAGGAAAGTAGAGATGGCCCTCTGTGCTCAGAGCCAGGATTTAGCCATCTCCTCTTCTTCCCCCACTCCCCACCCTGGCTCACCATCTAATTTTTGGTGCGCTCTGGTTAATTAATTTAAAGTGACGATAGTGTCAGATGAAGCTGTAAATTAGTTTCAAATGGCACAGCCGGGCCACCCACTTCTGGAGGATCATATTGAAGTGACCACATTAAACCTGAACAACCCTCAACAAGGCGGGGAGGAGGGGGAATCCTAAAACCTCAAGTAAAAACATATTTCCACACTATTTCTTGCCGCAGTCCTTAAGAAAGTGGAAACAGATGGATCGTGGCTTTGATAATGGGAGAGGCAATCAACTTTAGATTAAAAAAAAGAAGAAGAAGAAGAGCTAAACCCTACCAAAAAGGGATGGGTCTGACAATAAAATCCCAGACACATAACGTTCCGTTTAAGAGGCTATTGACATATTAGCCGGGAACAGAGCGGGTTCTGAGAGAGGTCAGCCTCCTCTCCTCAGCGCCTGCCATTGTTCTACCTCCGAAGCCAGAGCACTCAGATCCCTAATTGAAACCACTGCCGGGGCTGTGGACGTTAGTGCTGGTCAGATTTCCCCTGGAAATCACTAAGTGTTCTCCGGAGAATTGCCGGCTGCCTGCTGCCAGGTCCTAAAGTGGAGCAGAGAGGCTTCTGGTTTTCATTTAACTTAATTATTTTTGAAATGGGGGTGCATGTGTGGTTTGAGGGGCGCGGGGAGGGACAAGATACCAGGGACAAAGAGAAACAGTTCCGTATGGAGAGAAAAGAAGACTAGTGTCACAAGCCCAAGACCTGGGCTCTTGTTTCACTTGGGCATCTTGCCAGCCCAGGAATGCGGGACAAATCCTGATTTTTCTTGTGTCCCTGTCTCCTTATCAGTAAAACAAGGGCAAGAAAGCCCACCTTACAGGGTTGCTGTGGCCTCCGGGGAGAGGACAGGAGTGATGTGCTGGTCAATTGCAACAGCCCTTCCACGATGCTACAGCCAGGGTTCCCATTAACCGAGGTGGGCAGTGTAGGGAAGGTGTTGGGACAGGCTTTAGAGGGTCTTAGGTTTTTTTTTTTTTTTGCCCCTCCCAGTTCTGCCAATTTCCAGCCCCAGGACTGGGGACCCATTCCTTCTGCAGACTCATCTTCAGCTCTCTGCCTGTCTGATCTGGATTGCTGTTCCTGCCCTGCGGACTGGCAGCCCCTTTGTCTACACCTGACATCTACTGGGCACTCCATAAATGTTTGTTGAATGACCAATGAATCTGTGAAAGGCTTGACATGTTTAAGGAGAAAGGAGATACCTCTGGAAAGTGATGTGGTCAATTTGACCTCTCAGTGACCTCTGCGGGGCCTTTGTGGGAAAAGATGGGCTGCGGTGAGGGTGCGCTGTTCAGTAGGTTGTTGGAGGCGCTGAAGGCGAGAGGGATAGGATCCTGGTTGGATCCACAAACCCTTTGCATGTTTGCCAGTTCAGTCATTTTGGAATGCAGAGATTTGGTTCTGATTCAAGTTTCGCCTCTGGCTTTTTGCACAGGCGATTTTGGACAGTGTTTATAAGCATCCTGGGGACAGGAGCTGGGTCTGTCTTATTTACTGAATATTTTAAGCCTCTAACAGGTGCCTGGACACAGGCATTACATGGTAAATAATGGAGGGTAAACTCAGGCCTCTCTTTCCTTCCCCTTTACCAAGCCAAGATGAACACTGAGGCTTGATCGTTTTCATCCGGAGGGGCCCTGGAGCCAGGGCCAGTGGAACAGAGAACTGCTCATGTGGTTGGTGGGGACTGCAGCGGAACTCCCCAATGGGGGCGGTGATCTCAGAGTGGAGGTGGGAACAGAGAGCTGGACAGAGGTCTGTTCCTGTTCCTGTTCCTGTTCTGCTCTCCCAATCTGCAGCTGAGATCTCAGGAGAGGTGCTTCTGGCTTGAGCCCCGCCTTTTCTGGGGCCCTGCTTTGGCTACCTCTTGATTTTAGGTGCAGTCTAAATCAGATACCCTACTCAACACACTGGCCTCTGTCTTTGCGTTCTCTCTACGTGCTGGAATCCACTTGCATTTCTGGCAAGAAGGTTGTTTATTCTCCATGTCCTGTGAGATGGAAGCAACCCTAAGGAAAAAAATAAGGCCCTGCTGGTACAGCTGTAAAGGCACAAACTTCACTCTGACCGATGGGCTGGCCTGGACCCCGGCCAGTGCCTGGCAAGATGGCAGCCAGGGAACCTCTGTGGTGTGTTTGAAACATGCTTTTGCTTTCTCCTCTCCTTCCCCTTTCGGCCCCCGCTTCCGTCCTCTCTTCTACTCCATTCTCCTTCTCAATCCCACACTGAAAATGGAGGCCTTGGGAGGCCTCGGGCTGCGGGCAGATCAGGAGGTGGGTGGGAGAGAGTTCTTCCACAGGTTCACTAAGAGTTCTGGAAAGAGCGTTTTTCTCCAGCCGTGCAAAGTCCATCCACAAGCTGTCTCCTTAGAGCAGCTCAATTCACGGCACGGGGACAGTTTAGATTCTCCCCATAGGGTTAGATGCACTGAGAAATGTTTCTCCTCTCCCCACCCCGCCCCCTCGCTGGCAGTGCCTGCTCTAACAGCTGGAAGAAATTTCTCCTTCATCTGCTATATTGAGTCTTTCACTAATCCCCATCAATTTTGCCTTTGAAATTTCTTTTGTGCCGGTCCTTTCTCTCCTTTCCACGGTTGATCCCGGGGGCCTGGCTCTCACCCCTGCACGCCTGAGCTGCCTCGAGAAGCTCTTGGCAGAGTTTCCTGCCTCTGGCCTTTGCGCCTCCAATACGTTCTGCACAGCTGAGCCAGACGCAAGCTCTGTTTGCAGTTAGGAGGCCTGGGCTCCCAGCCCCAGGCTCACCCACGTGCTTGGCGTTCCCACACCGCGCTTACAGCTCCCTCTGCCTCTAACTTCTTCCCCTGCTGGTAGCTCTGTAAGTTTCCTGTAGCTGCTGTAACAAATTACCACAGGCTCAGTGGCTCCAGACAACAGGAACGGATTCTCTTACAGTTCTGGAGGCTAGAAATCCAACTGAGTCTTCCAGGCCTAAGGTGAGGTGTGGGCGAAGCTGTGCTTCCTCGGAGGCTCCTGGGAGAATCTGTTTCCCGGCCTCTTCCCCTTCTGCTGGCTGCTGACATTTTTTGGATTACGGCCACGTCGTCATCACCTTGGGTCACGTCACCTTTTCTTTTCCCTGTAATCAATTTTCTCTCTCCTTCCCTCTTTAGGGATGCTTGTGATTACATTTGGGGCCCACCTAAATAATCCAGGATTATTCCCCAGTCTCAATATTCTTAGTCACATTTGTAAAGCCTCTTTGTCCATGTTAGGTGATATTCTCAGGTTCCGGGTATTGAGATGTGGATATTTTGGAGGGAGCATCGTACAGAGGTGGAGCAGACCCTGCTACATACTGTCTTGTGCTACCGGTTACTATTTTTGCACTGATACCTGTTCCCTGACTTAGAAAACCACACATGGGACAATAAGCCAGTGCTGTTGACTGGAGTCTATATCCGTATCCACACTGCAGCCATACGAAGTACATTGTATGCAGCCTTTGGAAACTCTGGGTGTGGTTGTAACCTAAAGTTCAGGAGGCGTTTTAAAGGATGCTGCAATGTACAGCTTCACATCTGTAACAGTAAGAGCCTGCATCTCCCCATTTCAGCTTCCCATCTGCCCCAGCAGTTGCTGCCGTTGATTTCAGCAATAGTTGATTCTTTTTTTTTTTTTTCTTCTTTGTGGTACTGGGGATAGAAACCAGGGCATTGTACCTCCTATTTTTTAGTCTTTTTATTTTTTGAAACAGAGTCTCACTGAGTGGCGAAGGGCGTCCCTAAGGAGCTGAGGCTGTCCAAGAAATGCGATCCTCCGGTCTCTGCCTCCCAAATGCTGGGATCATAAGCGTGCACCACCATGCCTGGCCAATGACTGGTTTTTCATCTATCTCTGCATGCTGCAGATGTCTCTGAAGGCAAAGATCTCTGTCTGTCTGTCTGTCTGTCTGTCTGTCTCTCTCTCTCTCTCTCTCTCTCTCTCTCTCACACACACACATATGCACGCATGCACACACGCACACTCATGTAACCCTGGCCTCCTCTGGGCCTAGCACTTAGACCGTGGGTGGTAAGTACGTGGATGCCGGTGAGCATTGGCCCGCACTTCCTTTTGCCTCTTCAGTGACTGTTCTCACATCTCTATACCACATGTGCTATCTGCTGATTAATAATTGTATTTAATTCGTTTGAAATTTCCCCCTGTGTAACTAATTTTTAAAAGGAGTATTTGCATCGCTACCATTAATAAAAATTATACCACTCATAAGACGTAACTGTAAGCTGAGCCCAGCGGTGCATGCCAGTACTTGGAAGGCTGAGACTGGAGGATTGCAGGTTTGAGGCCAGTGTGTGTTAACTTAGCAAAATCCTGTTTCAAAATAAAAATTTAAAAGGACTGATGGTATAGCTCAGAGGTAGAACACCCCTGGGTTAAACATGATTGATGGGGAAGTCCTGGGTTCAGTCTCTGGTATCATACAAAGACATGCACGCACGTGTGGTTAAGAACCCTAAATCAACAATAACAAAAAATATCTACAAAAATAAATATACAATTGTTATTTATATCAATAAAACAATATTATTCACCTAAAAGTTAAAAATGAAATGCGGAATGATAAAAATTGATTTACAATATCAGATTGATTTACAAAAATGAGATTCTAAGAGAGAAAAAGGCAATGACTTATGACCAGTCAGTAATAAAAGAATATTATTAAGTTGGCTATCACAGATGAAAATGACTGTGGGTTTCTATGTGAATGAAATTATAATGCTTTTTAGTTTTGATAGCGATTTAGCACTGAAAATTCTACCTGAAATGGGCGCATAGTAGGAAAGGGTAACTTGCTATTACCAGGATGATAAATTTTTAAAAATTAAAATGTACTACTGTGACTTTTTTGGTGCATGTGAGAGCCTATATGTATTTATAAGTTCCTTACATGAAGTTCTGAACCAGGGCTCTACCATGACCTGTGAACCACCACCCATCTTAAGAACATCACTGATAACTATGTACTCCTCTTTGATCTCAGTCCGTGACTCTGTCCCCTCTTCAAGTAAAAGTTATCCTGTATCTGCTTGCATTTAAAAACAGCTTGACCACCTATAACGTCCTTAAACAGCACATTATTTAGACTTGCCGGATGTTGTTGTTCTGTTAGTATCTTCCGGGTGAGAGGGTGGGTCCATTATGGCGTGCATACACAAGGCATGTTCCTCCAGGTAAACATGACCACCTTCAGCCTGCACATAGCCTTGGGTGAATCTGTGTTGGATGAGTCTAGCTTATTCTGCTCAGACCACCCATCTTCATCCCCACCCCAGGAAGTGGCATTCGAATGGGGTGGCATTAAGAGGGCTCTTCTGTCTCTGCCTTCCACACCCAGTTACTTCCTATCTGGAAGAGAGTTAACTTAGCCACCGGAGGCTGCTCTCTTTAGACAGGTCTTCTTGCAAGTTTGACTTTGGCTGGTGTCCAGCAACTTGGCTTTTGGGAGAGTCCCCTCCATCGCACTCTCAGTGCCTACACTGTCCCAACAACCTCACTGCCCGGGAATGCCTGCTTCTCTCGATGCTGGTCTGTGCTGGGAGAAGATGCTTGTGTGGCTCCGCTCCCCTTACTCCTGATTCCAGGCCCAGTGAGCTGCCCAGGGGGACAGCATTTCGAGCGCGCTCTTATCTCTCACTGCTGGGGGAATTCAGCTCAGCCTGCGCTCTCTGTGAGCTTCAGAGAGCCCGTCCTGGTTTCCTGTGGACTTTGCCCCAGCACCTTCTCTGTTGATTTTTCCTTTTATCCCTTCACTGTAGTAAATCGTATGCCTGGGTATCACCACATGCTGAGTCCAGGGAGGGTTTCAATGAACCATCAAACCTCCAGATGGTCCTGACTCCTCCACACCTTCTCTCTTTTTGAATTGTCCTGAGCCTCTGAACAGGGAGGGCATTGGTTTGGGGACTCAGTTCTTTGGAGGAACTGCAACACACACACACACACACACACTTTGGCACTTGGGACGTTTAGGCTTAATGCTGGTCCAGCACAGTCTGTAACCCTAAAGCCCAGCTCTGGCATCCCTCACCATCTGGGAAGCTCTGCTGTCCACCTCTTGCCTCAGGTCCTGGAAAACTCCATCAAGCAACAAGAAGCTTCTGTGATGTGCGCTTCTGACAGCAACAAAGGTAGACACTGCTTCAGAGCGCAGGGAGAATTTGAGCAGAAGTGCTTGTGTAAGAGAAAAGGCAAATTAATTAACTTGTCAAATCTGTCCTCTCAGCTCAAATGCAATAGATTCTTGTATAACAAATTATTGCTTCCCGGTTGTGCCAAACATTTAATTTCTTGCGACTCTTCTTGTTCCAATTCCTGGTTTCAGAGATAAGAATTAACATAGTACTTGCAACTCTTGCCTATAGATGCTGAGGCACATTTTAATAGTAAAAGTTCATATTACTCTTAAATTTCTATCTATGGAGCTCAAGGCATAACAAATGATGTGCAATACTCATTCTTCACATTGGAACCTAGAGAGATGTCGAATGCTAGAATCCCACGTTTTTTTTTTTTTAATTGGTGCACTGTATTCATACATCATAGTGGGATACAAACTTTTGTAGACATACATGCACACATCGCCCAGTCAGCCCCCACCCAATCCCCACCCCATTCTCTCCCCATCTCTCCCTCCCATGCTTGGCTTAGTGGTTGACATCTAGTATTATAGCAATTTATCCAAAATTAAAAATGATAATCTCACATAACAGTTTCATTTGTCTGATACCAAGATTTTGATGACTTAAAGATAACATTTCAATATTTCTTTTTACTTTCTTTCTTACTAGAGAATATTTTTTTCTATTTTATTTTAGGTAAAACTATCATATATTTATATATTTATTTTTCAGAAAAAAAAACCTATCCTAATATGGAATATGAATTCTAGATACCCAAAACGATCTTGAAAAAGAACAAAGCTAGCAGATATATATTTTCTGATTTCAAACCATATAAAGCTACAATAATTGAAACAGTGTAGTACTGTTCTAAAGGCAGATATATAGACCATTGGAGTTAAATACAAGCCTAGAGCTAAATTCTTCCCTATATTGTCAAGTTATTTTTGACAAGGTTTCCACGAACATTTGGTGGTGGAAATAATAATCTTTTAACTAAATATTGTTGAAACATAATAATTACATGGAAAAGAATAAAGTTGGACCCTTACCTAATCCCATATACAAATATTAACTCAAAATAGATAAAAGACCTAAATATAAATCTTAAGACTATAAGCTTTTAGGAGAAAATCTGGGTCATAAAACCTCACAACACTGAAATTGGCAGTGATTTTTTGGATATGATTTCAATGGCACAGGCAACAGAAGAGTATACAAACTCCCTAAAAAAAAATATTGTATATCCAAAGACAATGTAGACTTCCGGTAAGATGGCGACCTAGGAAAGCGGCACTTACAAGTCCCGCTAACAATCGAACTCTATTACCACAAAACCAGCGCCTTTCAGAGCCAGAAAACACCACCAGCAAAGAAATAAAAACGGTAAATACAAGGGACAGAGAAAAAGGGCTGGAAAAACAAGACACCAGAAAAAAACCAGCCCGAAGGGCCGCGCCCGACGCGGCGTGGAGCGGCCAGAGGAGCCGGAGCGGCCAGAGCTGCAGCGCAGAGAAGTCAGAGCCGCGGCGCGAAGCGGGGCAGCCGGAGCAGCCGAGCGGAGCGGCCAGACCAGCCAGAGAGGAGCGGCCAGAGCAGCCGGAGAGGAGCGGCCAGAACAGCCGGAGCAGCCAGAGCCGCTTCACGGAACCGCCGGAGCGGCCGGAGTGGCCAGACCCGCGGTGCGGAGCAGCCGGATCCGCGGTGCAGAGCAGCCAGAGAGGCCAGAGCGGCCAGACCCGTGGTGCGGAGCAGCCTGAGCCACAGCGCAGAGCGGCTGGAGTGGCGCGGCTTACATCTCCCCTAGCAGCACCAGGCTCCAGAGAGGAGGGAGACTCAAAACAGAGCTCAAATCCAGAGAGGAGGTACTCTGGCCTCGCAGCCTAGGATGCAGAAGCAGCGTCTTACTGCTGGCGGCAGCGGCGAATTCACCAGACGGCCCTAGACCAACCCACACAACCAGCCACCAGACGCCTGAGAGGAGGGGTGGACAGCGAGCCAAGGTAAGCCGCTGCTGAACAGCCGGGTGGCAGTCAGCAGTTTCTCCGGTGCAAGGAGCGTCTAAAGCTCCCAAGGGCCGGGCACAGCACACCTGGCAGGGACTCAGCGGAGCTCAAAACCAGAGAAGAAATAGGCCACATCACGGCCGAGGGCGTGGCAGTGGTGCCATATTGCCAGTGGCGGCAGCAGCGAATCCACCGAGTTCACTACAGCTCCATCAGCGCACTCAACAAATGTGAGTCAAATTGCGGCCCCAAGGAGAGAAATCCCAGTACTGCACTCCCAGGGACTTGCGCAGATAGTCTCCCTGGGTCGGAGATTTTAGCAGTGCAGCCCAGTGGGGGAGTGGCAGTGGTAGAGATATCATACCATAGTCACAACTCCCTGCTAGAGAACACCCATTTGGCACCCCCCATGGTCTAAGCAGCCTCAATTGACTCCCTGGGTCTGAGACTTTATGATACAACTCAGTAAAGGAGTAGTGGTGACTGAGATACCACAGACTCAAGATCCAGAACATCTTAAGTGAACTCGTAGTGACTCAGGGAAGAACCCAGAGAAGGCACAAACTTCCAAAATCATGGGAAAGAGAAATAACAATGGAGCAGTGAATGCCCACAACCCCACAACATCAGAATCTGATAATACAGAAATCCAAATATCTCTAGAAGATCAAATTAGGAAAATAACTCTAGAAATAATAGAGGACTTTCGAAAAGAATTTAGAGAGAGTCAAAAAGAGATAAAGGATGCAATTAATGAAGTGAAGGCTTCAATTCAAAGTATAAACAACAGATTAGACCACATGGAGAATAGAATCTCGCTTCTTGAAGATGACCATTCCAAAAATGAACGCATAGTTTCTAATTTAGAAAAAAAAAACCCCGACAGCAGGAATCTGACATTGAAGAAATATGGGCCCATTTCAAGAGAGCTAACCTAAGAATAATTGGAATAGAGGAGGGAAAAGAAGGTGAAACCAAAGGGATCAACAATCTCTTCAAGGAAGTAATAGCAGAAAATTTTCCAAACATAGAGCAAGAGGTTGATACACAGGTCCGGGAAACTTATAGAACTCCCTTTAGACAGGATCAAAGAAGAGGATCCCCACGCCACATAATTGTCAAAATGACTAATGTGGAAGCCAAGGAGAGAATCTTAAAGGCAACAAAAACAAAAGGCCACGTGACATACAGAGGCAAACCAATTAGAATCACTCCAGACTTCCCAAACCAAGTTATGAAAGCCAGAAGGGCATGGAGTAACATATTCCAAACTCTGAAAGAAAACAACTTCCAGCCAAAAATTTCCTACCCAGCAAAACTATCCATCAAATTAGATGGGGAAATAAGAAGCTTCCATGACAAACAGCAACTGAAGGAATTTATGTCTTCAAAACCAGTGCTAGAGAAAGTACTCAAGGAGATTAACTGCAAAGAGGAAATGGGTAATACACGCCAGAACCAAAGAAACAAGAATTCCCATCCAGCAGACAACTAAGCAAAGAAGAATAAACAGTATCTCAAACAGAAATAAGATCTTAACATGTTGGGAATTAAAAATTATCTCTCTATAATCACACTGAATGTAAACGGCCTCAACTCCCCAATAAAAAGACATAAAGTGGCAAAATGGATTAAAAGCCAGAATCCATCCATCTGCTGCTTACAAGAAACACACCTTACAAGTAAAGATAGGAACAAACTCAAGGTAAAGGGCTGGAGCAAGGTTATCCATGCTAATGGTACTCAAAGACAAGCAGGAGTAGCAACTATGATATCAGACAAGTTAGATTTCAAACCCAAACTTATTAGAAGAGACAAAGAAGGTCACATTTTACTGGTAAAAGGAATAGTCCAGCAAGAGGAAATAACAATAATCAACATCTATGCCCCAAACATAGGGGCAGCTACTTTCATAAATCAAACTCTTTGTGACATGAAGTCACACATAAATCCCAACACAATAATACTGGGAGACTTCAACACACCTCTCACAATACTAGACCGATCTTCCAGACAAAGGGTCAGTAAAGATGTCTCAGAACTAAAGAACACCATTAACCAAATGGACCTGTTGGACACATATAGAATATTTCACCCAACTACAGCAGAGTTCACATTTTTCTCAGCTGCTCACGGAACCTTCTCCAAAATAGATCACATCCTGGGACACAAAATGAGCACTAGCAAATTTAAAAAATGTTACATACTTCCCTGTGTCATTTCAGACCATAATGGAATGAAACTAGAAATCAACTATAAGAAGACCCAAAGAAACAACATAAACATGTGGAGGCTGAACACCACACTTCTGAATGAAGAATGGGTCATAGAAGATGTAAGAGGTGAAATCAAGAAATTTCTAGAAACAAATGAAAATAAAGATACAACATATCAAAACCTCTGGGACACTTTGAAGGCAGTATTAAGAGGAAAATTTATAGCACTGAGTGCTCACATAAGAAAAACAGAAAATCTTCAAATAAATAGCCTTACGACACACCTCAAAGCCCTTGAAAAGCAGGAACAATTGAACCCCAAAGCCAGCAGAAGACGTGAAATTATTAAAATTAGAGCAGAAATTAATGAAATAGAGAATAAAAAAACAATACAGAAAATCAACAAAACCAAAAGCTGGTTTCTTGAAAAGATTAACAAGATTGATAAACCACTGGCCAACCTAACTAAAAAAAAGAGAGAATCAACCCAAATTATGAGGATAAGGGATGAAAAAGGAGACATTACTACTGACAGTGTAGAAATCCAGAGGATTATCAGAAACTACTTTGAAAAACTATACTCCAACAAAATGGAAAATCTGGAGGAAATCGACAACTTCCTAGATAAATACAACCTTCCTAAACTGAGTCAAGAAGATATAGAACACTTAAACCAACCAATAACAATCAAAGAGATTGAAACAGCAATAAAGAGCTTACCATCAAAGAAAAGCCCAGGACCAGATGGTTTTTCAAGTGAATTCTATAAAACCTTTACAGAAGAGCTAATCCCAATACTACTCAAACTATTTCGGGAAATAGAAAAAACCGGGACTCTCCCAAATACATTCTATGAAGCCAACATCACACTAATACCCAAACCGAATAAAGACAGTTCAAGGAAGGAAAACTACAGGCCTATATCTCTGATGAACTTGGATGCAAGACTATTAAACACAATACTAGCAACATGCATTGAAAACCACATCAAGAAAATCATTCACCATGACCAGGTAGGGTTCATCCCAGGGATGCAAGGCTGGTTCAATATACAAAAATCAATCCATGTAATTCATCATATAAACAGAATCAAAGACAAAAACCACATGATCATCTCAATAGATGCTGAAAAAGCATTTGATAAAATTCAACATCCATTTATGATAAAAACACTGCAGAGAATTGGAATAGAAGGAACATATCTCAACATTATTAAGGCAATCTACAACAAGCCCACTGCCAGCATCATATTAAATGGGGAAAAACTTCAAGAATTCCCCCTAAAAACTGGAACGAGACAAGGATGTCCACTATCACCACTTCTCTTCAATATAGTACTAGAGACTCTAGCCAGAGCAATAAGGCAAGAAAAGGAAATCAAAGGAGTACAAATAGGAAAAGAAGAACTTAAGCTTTCACTATTTGCTGATGACATGATACTATATTTAGAAAACCCAACAAACTCAACCAAAAGGCTTATAGAACTGATCAACAAATTCAGCAAAGTATCTGGATACAAAATCAATCTTAAAAAATCAGAAGCTTTCCTGTACACCAACCATAAATCCACTGAAAAAGAAATTCAGAAAACACTTCCACTCAGGATCTCCCACAAAAAAATAAAATACCTAGGAATAAATTTGACCAAGGAGGTAAAAAGATCTCTACAAAGAAAATTATAAAACACTGAAAAAACAAATCGAAGAAGATCTTAGAAGATGGAAAGATCTTCCATGTTCATGGATTGGCAGAATAAATATCATTAACATGGCCATCCTCCCAAAAGTGATCTACAGATTTAATGCAATGCCCATTAAACTACCAAGATCATTCCTCACAGACATAGAAAAATCAGTCCTTAAATTTATCTGGAATAACAAAAATCCCAGAATAGCTAAGGTAGTTCTCAGTAACAAAAACCCCGCAGGAGGAATCACAATACCCGACTTTAAACTATACTACAAAGCCATTGTAATAAAAACAGCATGGTACTGGCAAAAGAACAGATATATAGACCAATGGAGCAGAATAGAAGACCCAGAAACAAGCCCACACACTTTCAGCCAATTGATTTTTGACAAAGGGGCCAAAAACATACACTGGAAAAAAGATAGCCTCTTCAACAAATGGTGTTGGCAAAACTGGTTAACCATATGCAGAAAATTGGATGTTAATCCCACTTTTTCACCCTGTACAAAAGTCAACTCACGATGGATCAAAGACTTGGAAATTAAACCAGAGACTTTGAAGCTCCTTGAAGAGGGCATAGGTCCAACACTACAACACATAGGCACAGACAAACATTTCCTCAATAAGACCCCAAAGGCACAACAAATTAAAAGGAGAATCAATACATGGGATTGCATGAAACTGAAGAGCTTCTGTTCAGCAAAGGAAACTATCAAGAACCTCAATCGAGAGCCAACAGAATGGGAGAAGATTTTTGCCACCTACACCACTGATAGAGGACTAATATCTAGAATATACAGAGAACTCAAGAAACTCAACACTAAGAAAACAAAGCATCCAATAACAAAATGGGCAAATGAACTAAATAGACACTTCACAAAAGAAGAAATTCAAATGGCCAATAAATGCATGAAAAAATGCTCAACATCACTGGCAATCAGAGAGATGCAAATCAAAACTACCCTGAGATTTCACCTAACTCCAACTAGAATGGCAATCATTCAAAACACAAACAACAACAGATGCTGGCGAGGATGTGGAGAAGTGGGAACTCTAAGACATTGTTGGTGGGATTGCAAATTAGTGCAACCACTTTGGAAAACAGTATGGAGAATCCTCAGAAGAATGGGAACACACCTACCATTTGATCCAGGAATACCACTGTTGGGTATCTACCAAAAAGAAAAGAAACCAAACTACCAAACTAATGCATGTGTATCTATGTTCATAGCTGCACAATTCACCATAGCCAAACTATGGAACCAGCCAAGATTTCCATCAACAGATGAATGGATTACAAAACTGTGGGATATGTACACAATGGAATTTTACTCAGCCATCAAAAAAAACTCAATTACGTCATTTCCAGGGAAATGGATGGAACTGGAGGACATTATGCTAAGTGAGATTAGTCAGTCACAAAAAATAAGAAATCAGATGCTTTCCCTAATATGTGAGAGTTAGGGAGAAAAGAGGAGCAAACAAGATAACCTAAAGGAAGAGAAAGGAGGGGGAAGAGAAAAATCTCTAAAGCACACAATGTACTTAAACATATCGAAGTCAATCACTAAGCCAAGCAAGGAAGGGAGGGACGGGGAGGGAATGGGGTGGTATTTGGGTAGGGGTTAAATCAGCGATGAGTACATGTTTGTACACACAAGATTTTTACCCCAATAAGTTGTATGAATATAATGCACCAATAAAAAAAATAATTAAAAAAAACAAAGACAATGTAAACAGAGTTAACAGTTACTAATAGAATGGAATAAAATATTTCCAAATGCTATATCTGAAGGTATATTAATATTCCAACTAGAAATCCTAAAAATTAACAACAATAAAGGCAAACAATACTATTTAGAGATAGGTAAAAGACTAACATAAGTAATGAATCTCCACAGATAACCAATCTTAGTTGACTGTTGGATGAAAACTCTTGTTTCTCTGGTTCTGGTGTGTTTTACCTATTTCTTCTTTGTAGTTAATCTCTTTGAGTATTTTCTCTAGTGCTGGTTTTGAAGACATAAATTCCTTCAGTTTCTGTTTGTCATGGAAGCTTCTTATTTCTCCATCTAATTTGATAGAAAGTTTTGCTGGATAGGAAATTTTTGGCTGGAAGTTGTTTTCTTTCAGAGTTTGGGATATGTTACTCCAAGCCCTTCTGGCTCTCATGACTTGGTTTGGGAAGTCTGAAGTGATTCTAATTGGTTTGCCTCTGAATGTCACGTGGCCCTTTGTTTTTGTTGCCTTTAAGATTCTCTGCTTGGCTTCCACATTGGTCATTTTGACAATTATGTGGCATGGGGATCCTCTTCTCCGATCCTGTCTAAAGGGAGTTCTATAAGTTTCCTGGACCTGTGTATCAACCTCTTGCTCTATGTTTGGAAAATTTTCTGCTATTACTTCCTTGAAGAGATTGTTGATCCCTTTGGTTTCACCTTCTTTTCCCTCCTCTATTCCAATTATTCTTAGGTTAGCTCTCTTAAAATGGGCCCATATTTCTTCAATATCAGATTCCTGCTGTCGGATATTTTTTCCTAGATTAGAAACTATGCGTTCATTTTTTGAATGATCATCTTCTAGGAGAGAGATTCTGTTCTCCATGTGGTCTGATCGGTTGTTTGTGCTTTGAATTGAAGACTTTACTTCATTAATTGCATCCTTTATCTCTTTTTGGCTCTCTCTGAGTTCTTTTCGAAGCACCTCTATTATTTCTACGGTTATTTTCCTGATTTGATCTTCTAGAAATCTCTGATTTTCTGTTTTATCGGGCTCTGATGTTGTGGGGTTGTGGGCATTCACTGCTCCAGTATTATTCCTCTTTCCCATGATTTCGGAAGTTTGTGCCTTCTCTGGGTTCTTCCCTTGGGTTACTATGACTTCACTTAAGGTGCTCTGGATCTTGAGTCTGTAGTATCTCAGACTCCACTACTCCTTTACTGGGATGTATCACAGAGTCTCTGTCCCAGGGTGTCAATAGAGGCTGCTTTAAACTATGGGGGGGGTGCCAGGTTGCACGTTCTCCTATGGTGTGATATCTCTGCCACCACCACTCCCCCACTGGGTCAAGTCCCAGGGAGTACACTACTGGGATTTCTCCTCTGTGGCCCGCAATTTGACTCACTGTTCTTGAGTACGCAGATGTAGCTGTACTGGATTCGGTGAATTCTCTGTTGCTGCCGCTGGTGGCAATATGGCGCCACTGCTACACCCTCGGCCGTGAGGCTGGCGTATTTCTTCTTGGTTTTGATTTCCACTCTGAATCCCTGCCGTGTGTGCTGAGCTCAGCCACTGGGAGCTTTAGATTTTACCTGCAGTGATAAATCCCACCTGGCTGTTCAGTAGTGGCTCACCTTGGCTTGCTGTAGCCATCCGGTGAATTTGCCGCTGCCGCCGGCAGTATGGCGCTGCTGCCGCGTCCTCGGGCGTGAGGCCGGTGTATCTCCTCTGTGGCTCTGAGCTCTGTTCTCAGTCCGGTTTCTCTCTGGAGCCTGGTGATTTTTTTGTTTCTCTGGTGATGGTGTTTTCTGGCTATGAAAGGCGCTGATTTTGTGGTAATGGAGATTGGTTGTTAGCGGGGCTCTTAAGCCCCGCTTTTCCCGGTCGCCATCTCCCACGTTGTTTTATTTGTATAAAAATATATATTTGTAAGGATTTAAGTTAAAAAGTTTGCCCCTTAGTATGTTGGCAATTTGAAATATTTTAGCAGGAAGAAAACTTTTTTTTTTTTTACTGAAATGCCATTTGGAAAATGATTTTAGTTTTTCAGGTTTTACATAATTTTAAGGCATTTTTAAACTGAAAGTACATTCATAGCTTGTTCCCTTTGAATGCAATTGCATTTTACTTTTTAATCCTTAGAATTTTCTTACCAATAGAATAGAATTGTGTGAAGGTGGACACACTTGAAGATGACGCTAACATGAAGGCAGAATATTTATAAGATCAATATAAATCTCTATTTTGTCACCCGAATATGAACAGCAGATCCATGGGCCACCCAGGCACGTGCCATGGTGAAGAATATATCTGTGACGTTGTTAAGACTTCCAGTCATATACCAACCACAGTTTCCTGTGTCTTTTAAGATTGTTATGGATGTAGTTTTGCCTAGGTATACAGAACCATGGAAACCCTGTATTTTGGTTGTAACGCACACATCTATGGGCATGGCCCACAGCGCCCTGTGTGTCTGGCCTCGACTCTGCTAATGTCAGGGCAAGCCTCCTTCCTCCCTTCACACACATCACAGAAGGGTGTGTTTCCTGATTGGTGGGAGCCCTTGGAACCAATTGCCAGGTAGCTGACTCCAGAGAGAAGGTGTGTCATGGGGGGAAGGCCGCACGGGCCAAGGAGGAGCAGAGTCCCAGGAGCCTCCACGGGCCCACACATAGATGCTGTGGGCGAGTGGGTTGGAATTTGATCTCTGTGGCTTTCTGCCAATGTCACTGTGAACAAAGCCATTTAACCTCTTGGGTCTTGTTTCTACCTAGTAAAATGGGAATTCGCACATTCTTACTGTGTTAGTCGGCATTGTGATGCTATGACCAAAATAACTGACAAGGAGGTAGAGGAGGAAAGGTTTATTTGGTTCATGATTTCAGAGGCTCAGTCCATGGTCAGCCAGCTCCAGGGTGGAAATATTATGGCAGCCGGGCGTGGTGGAATGAAGCTGCTCAGTTTAGGGGAGCCAGGAAGCAGAGGGGGTGGGTGGGGATTGATATAATCCTCAAGGCCCGGCCCCCCGCCACGACTCACCTCCTCCACTCACACCCCACCCCTGAACCGCACTGCATGGTGCATCAGGCTTTCTACACATGAGTGTTTTGGGGACATTCTGAATCCGAACCTTAATATTCTCTAGGGTTGTTGTGAAAACTAGGGAATGTACAGAAAGCACATCCTGTGGTCCCTGGGATGGGGCCCAATACCCGCAAACCCCTGTTTTGGACAGGGAGACTGAGGAAAGATGGTGAGTGGAAGCCTACTGTCGTTCTGGTGGTTAATTCTGGTGGTTAATAGGAGGAGAAACCCAGGCGTATCAAGGCCCAGCCTGATACTTTTTGTTTCCAGACCCTGGGAACCCACCAATGCTCTGGAGTCCCCTGGCTTTCCCTGCCCGTGCCTGCACTGCGTGGGGGGGGGGGAGCTACCCTCTGAGCAGCAAGGTGTCTAGGTTCACGCACCTGCTCACTTTCCCCAGGATATAGCTGTGAGGATTTACAGCCAAGCTCGGTGCACACTGGAGGTCTCCTTACCTGTAAGTTATTCCACCGGTAATTAGATTTCCTTCTGTTGAGGGGAGCCAGCCTGTGTAAATCCACAGGAACCTGGGACCAGATGATATAAGGGTCACCTGAGCCTCCATGCTGCCTAAAATGCATCTTCCAGGAAAATGATTTCTCTGGGCACATAAGTTACTGCCATCCCAGGGTGACTATCGCTCAGTCTCTGACCATTCTCGCAATGCTGTGTTCCAGTGATGGAGAGCCCACAGCTCCCTAGGCAGCCCATTCCCCTCGCCCTGCTTCTGGAGCCAGGAGCTTCCGCAACACCTGCGGTCACTGGAGATGACAAGTGGGAGGGAGGGAGGGTGGGGGGCGCATGCGTTCCCACCCCTGCTTTTCTGTCCAGGCTAGGCTCAGGGTCAGAGGTTCTTAGACCTACCAGTGAGCCGCTCGGAGGCTAAGGGCACTGGGAACCACAGCACAGATCTCTACCCATGTGCAAGAGGACGAAATTGTGCACCTACTTTGTACCATGTGCGACAGTGCGTTCAGATGGATTAGAGATCTGTGGTTTAAATATAAAGATGTTAATGAACTTAAAGACAATGTCAAAATTATGTCGAGGTGTGCATATATGTCTCTTGAGGTGGGAAAGACCTTTCTAAGTGTGGCATCAAATCTGGACAAAACAAGTTTGGCCAATTGGGCCACCCTAAAATTCAAGACGAAACAAAACTGTATTTTCAAATGCACCATAAATAAACCAGACTGTAAATGATTGCTTAGGGGAAAGTATTTACTACACATTCTGTGATAAAACTGCGACCATTCACCTCATATGATGTATTAGCTGGAGATCTTGTTCCCTCATTAGGGGGGCGCTGAAATGAGAGGGAGCCGTAGTAGCTTTTGGTGTGATTGGAGAACATTGAGTACAAATGAGGGGGCAGTGGAAGCACCTGGGGGGCACTTTTTTCTGAAAAGGGGTAGTAAGCCAATCCATTTAGGAATCTATGCAGATCAATGAGAAACAAAAACGGGCTAATGGGCGATACCTGCAGATGCACACCCATCCTCTCTCACTATATATAAATGGCTCAATACAGAGGGAAACATTAAGATAGCTTTACTAAAGATATTTAAGTGGAAACAATGACATCCTTTTTATGTTTGCCTGTCCAATAGAAAAGAATGATAGATAACCTTTAGAACTGGTGAGTGATGAAAAGAGCCGGGTGTACTGTTTGTGGGAAGTGTAAAGCACAGGGGCCTTTGGGAGGTAATCTGGCAATAGAGTATGAGCTTAAAATGTGCTTGTCAAGTAACCCAGCGATCTTTCTTTCAAGGATTCATCCTCCAGACACCATAGCATCACTGTGTAAAAGATATGTGGACAAAGGCATTCATTTGTTTATAAGATCAAACTTGGCAGGAGTTTAAATTTCCATCGAAGAGCATGGGTTAAACTAAATTGAGGTATATCTATGTAATGGAGCTGCATTTAGCTACTTTAGAAAGCAAGGTAGATCTGGGTAACAGGAGAGGACATGTTTTGAATAGTTGTCTTGGGCTAGGCTCTGTTCTGAGTGCTGTAAGTACGTGAGCCTATTTCATCCTCTCAGCAACTTGATAGAGCATTCAGAGGGTAGGTGATGTTGTCATCATTCACATTATAGCACACACACACACACACACACACACACACACACACACACACACACTCACACACACCTAGAGATTGAACCCAAGGACATTCTACCTCCGAGCCACATCCCAACCCTTTTAATTTTTCTTATTGTGAAACAGGGGCTCACTAAGTTGATGAGGCTGTCCTTGAACCTGTGATCCTTCTGTCTCAGTATCCCTAGTGCTAGGATTACAGGCGTGTGCCACCATGCACAGTTTATAGACAGGTTTTTAACTTGTACTAGTTCACACAGCTTCTAGAAGTCAGAGCTGGGATTTGGTTTTTGTTTTGTTTGGTGGTACTGGGGTTCCTGGAAGCCCTTCTACCTCCAGGCTACACTCCCAGACCTATTTTATATTTTTATTTGGAAACAGGGTCTCTTAAGCCAGCGAGGCTGGCTTCGAGCTTGCGCGATCCTCCTGCTTCTGCCCCCCCAAGCGCGGGGATTACATGCGTGCGCCACCACGCCCGGCACAGCTGGGATTTGAACCAGGGAGTGTTCCAGGGCAGGGACTTAGAAGGAAGACACCCGTGAAGGTTAAGGGTAAAGTGACAAAATTGCCAGCTGTAGAAAGATGTCGCAGGGCTACACTGTGGTTAAAATATATGTGACTGTATATATAATATGTATGTTTGCATATCATACTTATAGAAAGGTTCATTTGGTGGTGGTAACTAAGGGACTGTGGGAGTAGATTTACTTTTTATTTTCCTCCAAAAAAGTGATGAGATTAAAAAGTAACACTAGCTACTCAATTTTCTTCTGTTTTTATTTTTATTACCAATGCCCACTTGACTAGAACAGAATAAAAATGGCTAAAAAAAATACATGCTTGAAAAAAAATAACATCCAGTTAATGCCAGAAAACAAAGTTCCAGTTTGGAAACATAGCTCAGTTACTATTTAGTAGCAGATAAATTATTTTAACGGGAATGTAAATTAGTACAGCCACTATGGAAATCAGTATGGAGGTTCCAAAGCACTAGAGTAGAACTACCATATGATCCAGATATACCACTCTTTGGTATAGACCATACGGAATTAAAGTCAGCTTACTCTGGAGATGCCAGCATACCCATGTTTATTACAGCACAATTAACAATAAACAAGTTATAAAATCAGCCTAGGCACCTGTCAATGCATGAATGGATGAGAGAATGTAGTTTATATACACCATGGGTTATTATTCAGCTATAAAGAAGAACAAAATCACAACATTTGGAGGAAAATGGGAGGTCATATTAAAGAAAATAAGCCAAACTGAGAAAGACAAGAATTACCTGTTTTCCCTCATATGTGAAATCTATGTGTAATATTTTGGATTTAGAATGTGCTCCTAGCCCTCACGAAAACAGGTAGCAATGTTGGATGTGGGGCTTGGATGCTAAGAATGGGGGCTCCTGGGGGTGTGGCCTCGGGATTATATGGTTCCTCCTTCTGTTCTCTCTCTTCTGTCCTCTATGATGTGAGAGCAGAGTCTTTGCTCTTTTCCTGTCTCTGCCTTCTGACCATGCCCTGAGCTCTGCAGACCCAGCCTAACATGGACTAAACCTCTACATCTGCAAAACTGTGAGCAAAAAATACTCTTCCCTCTAAGTTGTGTGGTCAGTTGTTTGGGATTATAGTAGTGATGATGTTGACTAAAACACTAGTGGAGGGGAAAGGTGACATGATACCATCAGGAAGACTATTAGAAAAGTGTAAAGGTATGGGTAGAAGGGGAGAGAAAGATGGAGGACAAGACGGGTAGATATGGTCAAAGTGTGCATGTTATATACACCTCAATGACACCCATTATTCTGTATAATTAAAATACACTAATAAAACTTAAAATTATTTTAAGTAAAGTTTTTTTTTAATTATTGAAAAATGGTTTATAGTCACGTAGAAAATGATGCGTCACAGGCTGCTAGATTGGACTGGCCTTCTTGTTCTAGAAGCAGGCATCTCCCATACTGCTCACTCTGCATTTGCTTCTCTTGTTTTCTTTCCGGTACCCCATTTCCATGATGTTCTGCTCCAATTCCCTAAACCCAGAGAGCAAATCTAGCCAGCAATGGAAGTCACATACAGGTGACATCCCCCAAGCTGGGCAGGTGGCCACACAAGGACTGGTCCAAGAATAGAGGCTGTCCATTTCCTGGTGGCCAGAGTAGCAGTCACGAGAACTACAGCCACTGGACCCAGAAGGTGCTCTGGGCCTGGCCTGCACTTGAGGCCCCACGGACTGTTTGTCAAAGCTGCCAGGGCATTGTGCATCAGCACATGAGGCCTCAGAGGGGAAGCCCAGGCAGGCAGACAGGAGCGGCCAGGCCATGGGAGCCAGAGTGTCCATGTGAGTCTTGTGATGTAGCTCACACAGGCCTAGGCCAGTGGTTCTCAAGCAGGGTTGGTTCTTCTGCTCATGTGATGATGTCTGGAGATACTCTGGGTTGTGGCAGCTAAGAGCCATACTCTGACAGTCCTGGGAGTAGGGCTGCTGCTAGGCACCCACCTGTGCACAGGGTGGCCCCATGAGAAAGAAGGATCCGGGCCCAGGGCTCAGTAGTGCTGGGATTTCAAACCTGACAGATTTTTTTTTTTTTTTTGGTGGTACTGGGGTTCCTGGAAGCCCTTCTACCTCCGGGCTACACTCCCAGACCTATTTTTATATTTTTGAAACAGGGTCTCTTACGCCAGCGCGGCTGGCTTCGAACCTGCACGATCCTCCTGTCTCAGCCTCCCAAGCGTGGGGATTACAAGCGTGTGCCACCATGCCCGGCTTTCAGACCTGCCAGATTTGATTCCTTGGGTGGGCCTTTTCAGCAGGAGGGTGGGTCTTCAGGTCCCACCTCTGCAATTTCCTCCGCCATGTGCTCTCATTCTGCAGGAGAAACAGATTCCTCCAAGGGTTGCTGAGAAGGCCAATGGTGCTGGTGTTGCCCAGGGGCAGGGTAGAATTAAGTTAAAATAGGAAATAATGTTGATCCAGTGCTTGACAGGTGACAGAGTGCTTCCTCCTGTGCTGCTTGGGTGCAGTATAGATTGGGGTGCTCTGCACCCTCACCCCTAATTTGGGGGTAAGGGCAGGGTGGGGGGGGAGAGGAGGGCCATGCCTGCTTCTCATTCTCCCAAGAAATGGGATGTTGTTCATGGAGCTTTCTGTGTGCTCCCCTTGATCACAGCAGAAGTTTCAGACTGCCTTATAGTTATTCCAAACTCCCTGATAGGACCCTTTCGTGCCAGGTGCTCAGAAGACAACAAACTGTCTCTCCCGAGGTCCAGGAGAACCAAGTCTTGGCAAATTTGGCTGGAGCTAGGCCACCTTGAGATCAGGATCATGTGTGGGTTCCTTGGATCTGATGAACTTGAGGTTGGGTGGTGGGTGTTGGCAGTGAGAGTTGGCTATGGGGATGGGGTTGCAGGAGGTGGACCGGTACCCTGTGTCTGGCATTTCTTACTCATGATTTCACTTAGGGTTTTATGATCTGAGGAGGAATTCAAGCTCAGAAGGGTCGGCAACTTGGTGAAGCTCTTGGAACTGGTGAGTTGGGAGAGCCAGGACCATCCCAGGGGTGCTGCAGTCCGGGCCAAACTCTTTGGACTGGTCCAGCTCCTGGGAAGGTGTGGGGGGGCTTCCGGGGGCAACATGGATTCAGCAAAGGCAGATTTGAGCTGAACGAGGGCAGATGGTGGGAGAACCATGTGCTTGGGGCTGTATTAGTCCTAGGTTAGTGGGCTCTGCGCCTATGCTATGAACAGCTGGCTTAGGCTGACATGAAGGACTGGGGTGAGAATGGCCACTGGAAAGAGCATCACTTCTCTGGGGTCTGGAGGACATAGGGAGGGGGAACAACTGAGAATGAGCTAGAGTGTGCGGTGGCCACTGGAAGGGCCTGTGAACCAGAGCAGGGTGGAAATAGCACCGAGCATGTACACTCTGTGATCAGAAGTAGGACGTTCCCTGTTAAGCAGCACGTGAGCCCAGAGGCAGCCTCCTTCAGTAGAATGGCCACTGGTTAAGTATGTGCCACGGGCCACTCACTTCCATGGCTCCTTCCAGTGGATTAGAACAAGGTGCCTTCTGGGGGGTACACTGGTTGGAGAGTGGGCTAGATTTCTGCCTCCTTGGCCCCTAGGTCCAATGTCATTGTGGGATAGCTATGGGAAGATGCCCTGTGTACTGCAGTGGGCCTAGCAGGTAGGCACTGCTCAAAGAAGAGGAGGGAGGAAAAAGGAGCCATGCCCAGAACCCCAAGAGGGCATCCGCTCTGTACCCCAACCCTTGGGCTGGGCAGAGTGTCTACTGAGGGAGGGATCACCTGCGCTGGAGAGCCTGGGGATGAGCCCGCAGCCTTCCATGGAAGATCTGGAAGTTAGGAAGAGGGTTATGGCCCCCTCTTCCTCTACTGTTATTACCCCATTTACACTGAAGGCGGGCCAGCCAGCACTGAAGCCGGGATTCCAACCACAGGCCTTCTGGCTCCGGGCTGGGTTCACCTGCCACTCTGATACTGGCAGGGGAAGTTCAGCCAATAGCAGCCAGCGCTGCACATCAGACTGTGCTGAAGAGGGATCGGCCTTTGTGATTGGCAGATTAGGACCAATGCTGGGAGGTGGGTGGCACCAGCTACCCCAGGCGAGGGCCCGTAGACACTGTATCAGTGACAATGGACGTGGGGACATGGATGCACACATCCATGGCACTTCCTAGCAGCTGCCTTTATTGGTATTCCTGGACACTCGGGGACAGGGACCATTCCCTGGTATTTTTCGTTTGTACTTTGCTGCAGTGTCTTCTGGGCTTTTGTTGAGTTTAGGTGTTTTCTCACAGGACTGAGCTTGTTAGGAGTTTAACAAGCTCTTTCTTCTGCTGGATGCATTCCGGGGGACATCTGAGCAGCTCCTCTTGACAAAGGGCACCCAGCTTGCCCTGGAGAGGACAGGTAAGCTGGAGGCTCAAAAGGAATCTAGCAGCTTAGGGTGGCTCTACGGTGCCACCCCGCTATGCATACACCACACTGGGGTGCAAAATACCACAAGGGGAATAACTCAGAGAAAACTTTTGCGGTCTGATGTTTGGGGTAAGGGGCTTTTGGATAGTTTGGAACCCTGGGGCCAACTTCTGCTGTGGCATTTGCTCCATCTCTGTGTGACAGCGTAGACCCAGCATGCTCACCTCATCTACCTCCTCATCCCCAGCTAATCCTGAGGCTTCTTCCCCACACACACACCTGCAGGCTGGGGTGAGGAGTTTTGGACACAGGCCATCCCGGGGCTGGAGAATGGAACGTGTCCAGATCCAAGCCCAGCCTCAGGAGTCAGTCCTCAGGACCTGCCTGTGGGCTGCCCATGGTCCTGACATCAGCTTCTGGAGCTGGCTGTACCACCCCCACCCACGTGGCGCTGTCTCTGGCAGTGGGGACACTGTTCTGGATGAAGAACATCCACTGGAGCCCTCACTATCCTCAAGTGGCCAAGCCTCCAGGCTCTGCGGCTTCCTGCCTGCTGAATTCTGTAGAACTTCTGGAGGGTGTCAGAGGAGGTGGGGAGGGAGCTGCTAGGGCACAGTGAGGCAAGGGAGGGCCAGGACTCGACCCAGGACCCAGCTGCTTATCTTCAGACTAGACTCCTTAGCCGGGGATTCCTGAACCCAGCAAGGACTGACTTCCAGCAAGGACTTTCAGGAAATGCAGGACGAACATGAGCAGAAGTCAGTGTGTGTGTGTGTGTGTGTGTGTGTGTGTGTGTGTAGTGTATACACATGATCACATGATCGTTGTGCCAGAGGAGGCATGGGGCAGCAGGAAGGTGGTTAGCCACGGAGCAGGGTGAGCCTGAGAAGTAGGGTTTAAAGTTCACACTGCAGGTGTGAGCTTATGGGGCCTGCAGAAGTGTGCTTGGGGACCTAGGGCTCTGTCCAGAGGAAGCAGGTAAGGGACAGACCAGTGCCCTTAACTGGGTGACTAAATTTCAGGAGCTAGAGTCTTGTCACTCTCTTTTTTCTGTCCATGTTTTTGGCTCTGTCTCTTTCTGTCTCACCCTGCCTCTGTGCCCGCCTCTTTCTTGCTCATACAAGTATGTATGCACATGCAAATTTTTTAATCTTTTGAAGCAGAAAAGCTACTTGGTGATCCACAGAATCATCAGGAATCCTCAGTTTCTTTGAAAGGACAGGATCAAAATCCAGAAACACAGGCAAAACACATCCCAGAGCTAGACGGTGAGGATGCCATCGCTGGCACCTGCTGGAGCCTGGACCTTGCCCACTGGCTCTGCTGCTGTGCAGCTGCTGGGCCTGGCTGCGGAGACACCAAGATCCAGATGCTTTCAAAGCCCTGGCATGTCTCTGCTGGGAGTCCTGCAGATGATCTGAGCCCCCAAAGAACCCAGCTAGATAGATGAGGCACAGAGGGTAGACCAGGAATTTCCAACTCTCATTTTATCCTGAAACACCAGCACTCCTTCCCTTAAATTCCCATACAACTGTTAGGGGAGTCACCGTCCTCTGGTAAGATGGGTGGATTACTGGGACAGCTTCTTTTCTCTTTAGTTTCACAAGTACAGTCTCCTGAGAGGTGCATTGTCCAAGTGGCACTGGAATTAGAGGGAGGAGAAGAAAAAACAAGAACTCAAAATAACATGGAAATTGGAGATATTACAATTTTCCATCTGTAGATCCCGGTGTTTGTTTGTTTGTTTGTTTGTTTGTTTGTTTGTTTGTTTGCGGGTCTGGAGATGGAATCCAGAGGCAATTGACCTCCAAGCTACACCCCCTGCCCAATTTTTATTTTTTATTTTGAAACAGGGTCTCACTGAGATGCGGAGTGCCTCACTAAGTAGCTGAGGCTGTCCACGAACCGTGATCCTTTGGTCTTAGCCTCCCGAATGCTGGGATTACAAGCGTGCACCACCATGCTCGGCTGTGTTTGTTTACTCTGGGCATAGCTTCCACTGTGTTCACAGGTAGGCAGCAGTGATGGCCAAGCGGGCCACTCCAAGAAGAGAAGACCTGCCCTCTGGCCTTCCCCTGTTGCTGCCTTGGCCCGTCCAGCTCAGGGAGAGCCCCGAAAGGGAACAAGGACCTCATGGTCCCATCCCATCCGGGAAGCAATGTGTAGCTAAACCCTGGAAGAAGAGGCATGGGTGTCCTCTGGATCTCCCAGCCACTCCCGAGAAAAGAGAAAGTCAGCAGTGATCAACCTCATGGGAACCACAGACTGTGCAGCCCTTCGGATGAGTAGACTTTCTGTTTCTTTTCTCTGTATCAGAGAACCAGCCCTACCCATGCTGGGCTTGAGACTATAAATGGGGTGGCTGGGACTCAGGCTGCGGGAAAAGACAGTGTTGACACATGGGAACCCTGGCTGGCTGGAGAGAAGGAGCTGTGCCTGCGGTGGGTGAGGAAGAGGATGGTTCCGGAATCTCAGCAAGGAGTGGGATCTTATCAGAAAGCATGTGTGTGGTTGTGTACACACACACACACACACACACACACACACACACACACACACACACACACACACATATATATATATATTATATATATATAGTCTGTATGCCTGTGTGCATGTGCGTACCTATGTTTGTGTATATGTGTGCATGCATATGTGTGTTGGGGGGTGGTATTTGGGGCAGAGCAGAGGCTGGCCCTGCTCCATGCTTCCTCTGCACATCCACCAAGGGAGAGGTGCCATCTCTCTTGATGACTCTGCAGAGACTCAGAATACTGTGGACAAAACGTTTATACAGAACACAGCAAACCCCTCCGATGATCGATTTTGTCTCTGATTCCAGAGCATCCCCTGTCCTTTAGACTGCCTCTCCTGCTCTTAACCTGTCTGCGTCTCTCTTCCTCTCCTGGTATTTTGGTGCTTGTCTGTATTCTCGTCTGTTCTCTTGTCTGTCTGTCCCGCTGGTTTGTCATTGGCCTTGGCTGGGCCTGGCAGCCCTGCCTCTGTCTGTCCCTCCCTCTGCCTGGCTGGATCTCCCTCAGTCTGTCGCTTTTCTCTTTCCCTGCTGGCTCACGCTGGGCAAAGTGGCTGTCAGGGCCATCCCGAGGGAGCAGATCCCAGAGAATTGTTTGAACTGATGAGTGACTTGGCTGCCCGTCTGCTTTTTCATCCGACGTGGCTTTGAACCTCCCTTGCTATAAGAGGACATCTGGGGACTGGCGGGGACTCACTTGGGTCCCAGCCTCAGCACCCCCTGCCTGCGTGCCTTCTCTCACGACTTGGAGTGATCCTGTCTTTCTGTCTTACAAATTGGGATCTCTCCCTGCATGTGGGCTTTGGTGACAGCCACCAGATGGCAGGGACTGGTTTTTATAGTAACTCATTAACCTCTTGCCATCCTACAATTAAGAAAGCATTTAATTGCTTTTTCTCCAGCCATCCTAGGAGTGATTCGGGCAGCTTGCATCCATCACGTGAACCCATTTGCAGCTAGAGCCTGAGAGTGGGGACAGAGGGGCGTGGCAGACCCAGTGGCAGTGAGTACCCTGGTGGCCCTAGATTGCCTCCTGGGGCCTTTGAGGGGGGCATAAGCCTCAGAACCTTCTCCACTCCTGTGGCTTCCTTCTACAGTCCTATAGATTAGCTCCAAATTCACCTTAGAGATCATATAAGTTCTCCCCTCTCCCCACTTATCTCTTGAAGAGACTAAGAGTTATAAATAGGTCCAGGGACTTGCCCAAGGTCATACAGCTAATCAGTGGTAGAATGTGGGCACAGACTGTCTCCGTTCATTCTCTGCCTGTTGTATCCTGGCCCCCTAGCTTTGCTAGCTCTAGAAAAGGCTGTGCTTCTGCAGAGCTCTGAACAGTGTTCACACACACAAGTGTGTGTGGCTGGTTGGCACATAATGTCTCAAGAAACCCTTCAAACCCTCTATGGATGGCTTGAGAGGCTGGCTGCCCCAACAGACAGCATGGCCTCCTTTGGCCCTGTGATTTGAGGTGCTCTAGCTCACAGCAAAGTTCTCATTGCGTGTCTTAGGTGGAAACCGCACTGCGTCAGGCTCAGCACCAGCCTCCACACCAGCTGACCAGGGCGATGGGGCTCTCAGCCCCAGCCTTCCTTCCAGCTCATGGAGATGCCCACCTGTGAGCCTGTGATCTCCCAGAGACAGACAACAGATGAAGCATGAGAGATTGAATGCTAGGATTTCGTAATTTTTATCTTTATATTCATAGTATTGTGCATTCCCACATTCTTTGTCTTCAAGCTATGCTGATGGTATGGTTTTGTGTAAAACCCATTTTTTTTTCTTTTATGTCTTTCCTTATGGTTTGGGTGGAAGAAATTTTAGGACATATTTATTGTTAGCTAATATCATTTTTATTTTGCCTAAAGAACTTCCTCTAATATCTTTTGAGCCTAGCTTAGTTGGTAACAAAGTCCTTTATTTTTGCTTATCTACCAAAGTCTTGTCTTTGCCTTCACATTTGAAAAATAATTTTGCTGGGCATAGAATTCTATGTTGATTGTTTTCCTTTTTGTTTTAAAAATATATTGCTACATTGATTTCTGATGAGAATCCTATTGCCACCTATCCCTTATTCTTCTGTATGAGAATTTCTTTATCTTTTTTGCTTTTAAAGTATTTATCTTCCTCACTAATTCAAGATGACTTGGTTATGGCATGTCTTTAGGTTTTATTTATGCTTCTTTTATTTGGAGTTTAATGATATTCTTAGATTCCTAATATTGTAATTTTTAAATCAAAATTGGAAAGCTTTTTATTTCCTGGAATATTTATGTTTTTATTCCATCTCCTTTTCTTATAAGACTCCAATTACATACATGTTAGACTATTTATTGTTCTACAGGTCACTGATGTGTGTTCACTTTTTTCAGTCTTTCTTTTTTTTCTTGCAGTACTGAGGATGGAACCCAGGGGCATTTGACCCCTGAGCTACACCCCCTGCCCTATTTTGTATTCTTTATTTTGAAGCAGGGTCTCACTGAGTTGCATAGGGCCTCACTAAGTAGCCGAGGCTGTCTGCGAACCATGATCCTCTTGTCTCAGCCTCCTGAATGCTAGGATTACAAACATGTGCCGCCATGCCTGGCTTCTCTGGATCATTTTATATAGGTTTTGTTTTTTTTGGTGGTACTGGGGTTCCTGGAAGCCCTTCTATCTCTGGCCTACACTCCCAGACCTATTTTATCTTTGGAAACAGGGTCTCTTAAGCCAGCATGGCTGGCTCCGAACCAGCGCGATCCTCCTGTCTCCGCCTCCCAAGCATGGGGATTACAAGCATGCACCACCACACCCGGCTTATACAGTTTTTATTATTCTATCTTTAAGATAATATTTCCTTCTACAATGACTAATGTGTGTGTGTGTGCGTGCGCGCATGCATGCGTGCATGCATTTGTGGTTCTAGAAGAGAATTTCCCACCCCCACACATAATACTCCTGGCCCCATGCCTGTCCTTCCAACCCACTCTTTCCGGCTCCTGCTCACAGAGTATTGCTATGAACTCTTCTGAGAACCAAACCTGTAGTTGGCTACCCACAACGCCTGACCAGCTATGGCCTGGACATCCCCTATAACCATATCAACGTGGTCATCTGGTAAGAGCTCATGGGTCACATCCTGTTCCAAGAAGATAGTTGAGTAGCATACTGCTAGTCCCCAAAGGGATTCGTCTCTAACCAGGCCCCTCTCACCTTTAGGTCTTCCCAGAAGAACCTAATGCCAGGGAGAATGGGGACTAGGCCCAAGCAGGATCTCTAGGTTTTCAGCCAGGTGTTTTCTGGTTATAGGTATGGGCATTTAATCAGGAAACACAGTGTGGAGACCCTGGCCACTCCAAGCTCATCACTGTGGGCTCATCTGAGCATTTAAAAATTTTATTTATTTATTTTTTTGTGTGTCTGGAGATGGAACCCAGAGGCATTTGACCTCCGAGCTATAGCCCCTGCCCTATTTTTTATTCTTTATTTTGAAACAGGTTCTCACTAAGTTGCAAAGTGTCTCACTAAGTAGCTGAGGCTGTCCACGAACTGTGATCCTCCTGTCTCAGGCCTCCCGAATGCTGGGATTACAAGCGTGCGCCACCACGCCCGGCTGCATTTAAAATTTTTAGATACTATATTTGTTGATTCTAGAGATCTGATTTGGTTCTCTTTTATGTCTTTCACCTTTCTCTGCATTATGTTCACATTCTTCTGTACATTCTTGAACCTATAATAGCTGTTTTAATGTCGTTGGTCTATTCATTCTATTGCCGGGGTCATTTGGGGGTGTATTTGTATTGATTCCTTTTCTCCTGGTTTTGGGTCATGTTCTCTTACTTCACTGCATTCCCTGTACTTTATTTATTTATTTATTGGTTGTGTGTTATATATTAGTTGCAATAAAATTTATGTAACATAAAATTTTATATAGCATAAAATTAACCACTTTGAGAGCCGGGTGTGGTGGCACCCACTTGTAATCCCAGCATTCGGGAGGCTGAGACCAGAGGATCGCGGTTCGTGGATAACCTCAGCTACTTAGTGAGGCCCTCCACAACTTAGTGAGACCCTGCTTCAAAATAAAGAATACAAAATAGGGCAGGGGGTGTAGCTCAGGGGTCGAATGCCCCTGGGTTCCATCCCCAGACCAACAATAACAAAAAAAATTAAGCACTTTGAAAAGAACAAGTCAGTACTTTTTAGTATGCATATTCACAAGGTCGTACACGCGCTGCCACGCTGCAATTGTGGAGCGTGTTCATCACACACACACAAAGCTCTTACCCATTAGCCCTCACTCCCAATTCTCCCCTTCTCCCAGGCCCTAGCAATTACTAATCTACTTTCAATCTCTGGATTTGCCTGTTCTGGGCATTTCAGGTAAATAGATTCGTACACATAGCTTTTTGTTTCTAGTTTCTTTCACTTAATATAATGTTTTCAAGGTTCATCCCTGTTATGGTATGCACTACTACTTATTCCTTATTATAGCTAAATCATATTCCATTGTATGGCTATACCCCATTTTGTTTATCTATGCATCATTTCACGGATGTTTGTTTGGGCTCTTCCTGTTTTTTGGCTGTTATGAATAACGCTGCTGTGAACAGCTGTATACATTTTTTTTTTGTCTGAACACGTATATTTAGTTTTTGGGGGTATGGATGTAGGAGTGGAATTGCTAGAGTCATGTGGTAAGACTATTGAATGTTTTGAAAAAGCGCCAAACTGTATTTCACAATGGCTGTATCATTTTAGATTCTACCAGCAATGTTCAAGAGTTGCAATTTCTCCACAGCCTCACCAGCCCTGGCCATTGTCTCTTTGATGATGGCCTTTCTAGTAATAAGTATGAAATCATATCTCGTGATTTGCATTTCCCTAATGACTAATGATGTCTAGTATCTTTATATGTACTTGTTGACCACTTGTATTTGTCTAAAATAATGTCTATCCACATCCTTAGTCCATTTAAAAAAATGGAATATCTTTTTAGTATTGATTCATAGGAGTTCTTTATGTTTTCTAGATACTGGTCCTTTATCAGATATGTAATTTTTTTTTTTGGTGGTACTGGGGTTCCTGGAAGCCCTTCTACCTCTGGGCTACACTCCCAGACCTATTTTTGCATTTTTATTTGGAAACAGGGTCTCCTAAGCCAGCGCGCGGGGCTAGCTTCGAACCTGCGTGATCCTCCTGTCTCTGCCTCCCAAGCGCGGGGATTACAAGCGTGCGCCACCACGCCCGGCTATCAGATATGTAATTTGCAAATACCTTCTTCCATCCTGTAAGTCTCCAAACCAGACCCTACTTAATAGTGCTCATTGATGCAAACAAGTTTCTAATTTTGAAAAAGTCAATTTTTTCTATATTTTCTTTTGATTGTGCTGCATGTATGATAACTAAGCAGTTGTTGCTTAATTCATGGATCACAAAAATGTCCTCCAAAGAAATTTTTAAAGTTTTAGCCGTTCATTGATATTTCTCATTAGGTTCAATTTGAGTTAATTTTAATATATGGTTTAATGTAGGGGTCTAAACTTATTCTTTTGTATGTGAATATCCAGGTGTCCTAACACCATGTATAGAAGTGATTATCCTTTCTTTATTGAGTGGTTTTGGCATAATTGTTGAAAATCAGATGAATGTTGATATATAGGTTTATTTGTGGACCCTCAATTCTATTCCCCTGGACTGTGTGTCCATCCTGTGTCAGTGGGACACTCTCATGACTACTATAAATTGTAGCAAATTTTGAAATGATAAAGCCTTAGACCTTGACTTTTTTTTAAAAAGATTATTATGGCTATTCTGTGTCTCCTGAATTTTATTTGAATTTTACAGTCAGCTTGTTGATTCCTGAAAAAAAAAAAACAGTTGAAATTTTGATAGACATTGCCTTACATTTGTAGTTCAGTTTGGGGAGTAATTCATCTTTACAATATTAAGTCTTCCAGCCTGTGAATAGATTGTTCTTCGGTTTATTTAGATATTTAATTTTTATTAGTGTTTTGTAATTTTTAGTAGAGAAATCTTGCATTTCTTTGGTTAAACTCATTCCTAAATATTTTGTTCTGCTTGATACTATTGCAAATAAAGTTGTTTATTAATTTATCTTATGATTGTTCATTACTGTATTGCTATATGATTTTTGTACACTGTTGTTGTATCCTGTAACTTTGCTGATTAATAAACTAATACATTTGTCTGTTAGTTCTAATAGAATTTTTGTAGATTCTTTAGAATTTTTATATGTAATATTATATAATCTTCAAATAGATACTTTTAGCTCTTCCTTTATAATCTGAATGTCTTTTATTTCTTTTTCTTACCTAACTTTCCTGGTTAGATCCTCCATGCAATGCTAATTAGAGGCAGAGAGAGCAGATATACCAAAGAATTCTGGATGTATTGGATATTTTAGATTTTTCCCTGTTGGGTGTTGAATTTTGCAACAGTGCTTTAAATATTGTTAGGCTTAGTTCTGCGGTTGCAGTTGAGTTATTTGAAATCAGTGTCATCTCTTCAAGACTTGTTTTTATGCTTTCTTGATAGGGGTCCAGGGTGGCCTTTTGTCTAGGGTTTTTTTGGCCCCACTATGAAGGCAGTACCTTTCTGAGGACCTTTCCTGATGCCCTGTGTGTAAGGGAGTTTTGGTACTCTGAGGATTGGGATTACAAATGATGCCAGCCTCTGTGAGAGCTCTGGGGAGAGTTTCACCTACTCCTTCCCCAGTCTAGGCAGTTTCCTTACCACAGGTGCAGATCAGAACTCAGGTAGATTGGAGTCTTGTCTTTTGGGTTATAGCTGTTCTATCAATTGGTAGAAGTTGGTATCACCTTTATCAACCACACATTATATTGCAGTTTAATTTGCATTTTTTCTGTTTAATTAGTGATGTTGAACATTATATATGTGTATATATATAGAGAGAGAGGGATCATATGCATGCCTTTTAAAAATAAATATTTATTGGTTCTTTGCCTATTTTTAAATTAGGTTATTTATTTTCTTGAGTTTCTTTTATATTTTATGTTGTAGAGGATGTGCAAAAAAGGGAGCCCTGGCATGCTATTGGTAGAAATGTAAATTAATACAGCCTTTGTGGAAAACAGTATGGAGGTTCCTCAAAAAGTTAAAAATAGAACTACCATATGATCCAGCAATCTCACTACAGCATCTATATCTGAAGAAATTGAAATCGGTATGTCAAAGAGATTCTGTGCCCCTGTGATTTTTTTACAGAATTACTCCTAATAGCTGAGGGATGGCATTAATCTGAGTACCTACCAGTGGACGGCTGGATAAAGAAAATGTGATATAGATATACAATGGAACGTAACTCAGCCATAAAAAGAAAAAAATACCATCATTTTCACCAACATAGATGAACCGGGAGGACATTGTATAAAATGATATAAGCCGGGCACAGAAAGATAAACACCACGTGATCTAAATTATCTTTAAAATTTTAAAAGGTCGATCTCGTGGAAGTAGGAAGTGGAATGGGTTACCAAAGTCTAGAGTGGTTGAGGGGACCGTGGATGTTGGATATAAAAAGTCAGACAGGGGAATCAGTTCAAGAAATCTATTGTACAATATGGTGACTTAATTCTTGAAAAATGCTGGGAGTGTGTGTAAAGTGTTCTCACCACAAAAATCACAACTATGTAAGGTAACACAGAGTTAATTAGCTATATTTAGCCATCCCACAATGTGTATATACTTCAAAAGATCACGCCATCCACAAATAAATAGGTGTGATTTCATGTGTCAACGCAAGGCAAGGAAGACTTGACTTACATCCGCCTCAAAGAATGGAGAGACCCCAGCTGTGCTTGTCCTTCCTCCCATCGTGGGGGAGGAGGTACTAAAAACTGGAGCCAGGGGCATTCTACCTTGAGCTACAACCCTGGTGCTTTTTATTTTTGAAACTAGGGCTCACTAAGTTGCTGAGGCTGTCCTCAAACCTGAGATCTTCCTGTCTCAGCCTCCCATGTGCTGGGATTACAGGTGTGAGCCCCTGTGCCCGGCTCCCATTTTCTGTGGGAGCTTGAACTTCGGTGAAGTTGCGGCGGGTTTGTCCTCTGGTCCTCACCTCCAGTGGCACTGGGCCATCAGGATGCTGTAGGCTCCTTCCTGAAAAGGGGGCTGTGCCAGGCCATGGCGACACAGAGGGGGGTGGGTGGGGCCGCTTTGGTCTTCAGATGCTCGCATCTCCACCAGGCGCCCTTCCTCATCTCTCAGACTCCACGCTGCTTCTGGAACGTGCCAAGCCGGGGGTTTACGAAGCCCTGGGATCTTCAGTCAGGCCCTGCCTAGATTGCTAATCCTATGGGCCTCTGTTTTCACCACTCAATGCCTGAAATGGACTCCAGGGCCTCTAGGCCGGGCCAGCTGCAGTGATCTGGGATAGTGGGCTTCCTGGTCCCCGGCCTCCACTCCTGCTCTGAAACCACACCTGTAGTTTAGACTTACGTCCCGACTCAGCCATCACTCAAGTTTAGCTCCAGGGAGCTAAGCAAGAATCTCAATGGGTGGTGGTGGGGGGGGGCACTTCTGCATCTCTGTTGCTATGGGTGGAATGTGATAGAGATCAGCATAGATGGAAATATCTGGTGTGTTTTAAAGGATAGACTTCCGCATAAGTGAGGACTCTATTTTGGGGAGGAGAAGAAAGAGCGGATGGATGGCGCCTCATTTGCATATGTCTCAGACTATAGTGACTTGAGGACAGCATTTGAGGGGCTGTCCTGGCTCCTCTGCAGATCACAGATCACTTGTGCAACCTTGGGGAAAGTACTTCCCCTGGCTGAGCTGCTGGGTCCTTATCTCTAAAGCTGGATAAAAAGATCTACCAGCCTTGCTTATGCTGGCTGAAACTTGAGACTCCAAACTTCCTTTCCTTTCCTTTCCTTTCCTTTCCTTTCCTTTCCTTTCCTTTCCTTTCCTTTCCTTTCCTTCCCTTCCCTTCCCTTCCCTTCCCTTCCCTTCCCTTCCCTTCCCTCCCCTCCCCTCCTTCTCTCTCTTTCTTTCTTTCTTTCTTTCTTTCTTTCTTTCTTTCTTTCTTTCTTTCTTTCTTTCTTTCTTCTGTAGTACTAGGGATGGAACCCAGGGGCGTTCTACCTCCGAGCTACACCCTCAGCCTTCTTTTTTTAATTCTTTATTTTGAAACAGGGTTTCACTGAGTTGCAAAGGGCCTCACTAAGTAGCTGAGACTGTCCACAAACCGAGATCCTCCTGTCTCAACCAAACTTGCCTTTCAAACTTAAGGAAATTTCCTATAGAATTCATATATGCAAACATGCACACATTATATGTAAATAGGAGATTGGGGTCGGGAGCAAACCAAAGGCAGTTCCCTCAAAGAAAGATGATTGTACACAGTCTTGCTCAAATGTGGCAGGAGCCCGGCATGGTGGTGCAGGTTTATAATCCCAGTACTTGGGAGGCTGAGACAGGAGGATCTGGGTTTGTGAGCCTCAGATACTTAATGAGGCCCTCCGCAACTTAGTGAGAAAATCAGGCTGGGGGTAAAGCTCAGAGGTAGAATGCCTCTGGGTTCAATCTGCGACACCACCAAAAAAAAAAAAAAATGTGGCAGGAATTTGGCTGGAAGGTGGTCAAGGGAGGGAAGAGAAGAACAGAGAGAAGAAGAAAGGGCAGAAGAGAAAGGAAGCCATGGCACCACATTGGCAGGAGGCTGCGGTGGTCAGAGAAGAGGAAAGCGAAGGCTTTAAGAGGTGGTTGTAAGGTAGGAAACATGGTCGCTTTCTGGACCCCTGAAGTTTTCAGTGAGTTCAGCAGTGGGGCTACCTAGTTAGGCAAATGTGCTTGCTTACTAATTTGCTTATCTGTGTTCATTTGGTAAAATAGAGGGAAAGGGCTGATTTTGGCTTTCTATTGCCCAATGTGCAGTGGTGATAGACCCGTGGAACTCAGGTTCCCCACATCGGGGCAGGAAGCTTTGCAAATTCCCAGGACCTACAAAGAGCTGCTGTGTCACCAGGCTGTGCGACTGGGGGCGTGAGTCATCTCGGCTGGGCATCCGGGTGTCCCACAGCTCACAAAGCAGTGGAGGTGCTCAGCTGCAGGGGAGGGCGGCCATTCATTCTCCTCACACACTCTCTGTAGTTCGCTTTGGGGAAGGCGTCAGTCCCGGGCCATGGACAGATGGGGTTCGCCAGCTCCCCAGGACTCCATCTGTCATGTCCTTCGGCAGCCATCTTCTTTGGAGCTGACAGCTGGCAGGGCGCCTCTGTGGCGGGGCAGCCGCTCTCCTGCCTGCAGCTCATTCTTCTCTCCCTTTTGGTCCTGTCTCTGCTTGGATGGGTTCCCGTGGCTGCCGCGGAGGAGGCGCTGGACGGCTGAGACCCACGTCTGCACAGAGGGACTGGCCTCTCCACACAGACGCCAGGGCCGGGAGGCCAGAGCGCTCACGTATGCAGGTGGGCGTGCCTCCTCTGTGGGGCAGTGAGTTGAGAATTGCTGGTGTCCAATGCTTCAGAGAGACAGGAAACCTTCTGCCTCCTTTCTAGGTCCTGGGTCACTCCCACTCAGGGCTGCCTGGATCTGGCCCCCACAGGCTTCATGGATTGATGGAAGATCTCAGCGTGTGTGTGTGTGTGTGTGTGTGTGTGTGTGTGTGTGTGTGTGTTGAGGGAATAGTTACATAACCATGTATTTTCAGGCCCAGAAGAATTACTGACCTTCTCAGAGCCACAGGTGAGAGGCAGCCTGGTTCGGAAGACAGGCCGTAGACTTCAGAAACATCCTAATGAAGGTCAGTCCCAGCTCTTACATTCACTGGCCTTGGGCAGTGGCTTCACTGTCTCGGCTGCTTTTGCCTTCTCTATAAAAACCCAGCGGGATTGTGACTATGAAATGCACACACCACAGCGTGCCCGGTGACTCCCAGGCCCTCCCTGAAATGCATCTGCTGCAGATGGGGCTCTCAGGAAAGCAAACTCCTAGACAGAGCTCAGAGCCCAGGATGTTAACTAGAGAGTGTCCTCTGGGGCTAAGAGCCCTGGACAGAAGGGGAGGAAGCAGCAGTGGGCGGAAGGGGAGGCCATCGGTGGCCTGGCCTGACCTCTGGGGAGCTCTGGAGCCAAACAGCCTTCTCTAGTAGCCTGTGCAGGGAGTCCCCTGGCTACACCCAGGTTCCATGATTTGCCAGGACGAGCAGGACTCAGCGTAGACTAGTGCTCAGCCTTGATTTATTACAGTGAGAGGATCCACGACATCAGCAAAGGTCAAGGGTGCAGGATGAGGAGTCCAGGGGAACCAGACATGGGCTCCAGGGTTTTGTCCCAGCAGGGCTGTGCCCGCTTCATTCACCAGTGAAGTGCGACCAGCAGATGCTCCTGAGAGTTTCAGGCCTAGTGACTTTGTTGGGTAGGACTGGCAATGCAGGCACCTCTGCCCCCCATGTACCAAATCCCAGCTCCGGGGAGGAAAGAAGGTGCTTAGCACACACCTTGTATTGGTTTAGGCACAATGAGCCACTCTTGCCAGGAAATGGCTGGGAACCTTCCCAAATACTAGTCCCAGTAGCTTATAATCGGGCCTTTCTTTTCTTTTTGCCTTGTCGGGTAGGGGTTGTTTTTGATAGTAGGGATTGAAGCCAGGGGTGTTCTACTTCTGAGCTACATACTTGGCACTTTTTATTTTGAAAGAAGGTCTTGCTAAGTCGTGGAGGCTTGCCTTAAACCTTGTGATCCTCCTGTCTCAGCCTCCCAAGTGTTGGAATTAAGGTGCGCACCACCATACCTGGTCCAACTAGACCTTTGTAAGGTAAGCAGCATTGGGTGGCTTTGCTAATGCTTTCCTACACCTCTTCTCCCTCCTCTCTCTCTCCTTTTCTCTATCTCTCTCTCTACCTCCAGGGAGCTGGTGCTTTTGCAATGGAGGAGTCCCTGAAGCTGCAACTGCCCTCCCCACCAAGGGGACTCTGCCCCCAAATATGTCCCACAGGCACAGGGAGGAGCCGGGCTGAACAAGGACAAGAACCTCAGTCACAGGAAGTCTGGCCACTTCCCCTCCTGTGGACCCGGGAGAACTAAGCCAAGAGGAGAGGGGGCCATGTCATTGCTTACCCACGAGTCCTTTATAGGACACGCAGGTCAGAGGGGTGGAGAAGGTGGTGCTCACAGGGGACCTGAGACATGCTGGGGGCCCCAGACTGCAAGCACAGGTAGTGGTGGTGAAGCTTAAGGGGCTGAGAGTAAGGTCGTTTTTGCTGAATGAAGTTGGTCCGCTGAGCCCTTGCCTCACGCTGAGTGCTATGGACTTAGAGACATGGCCAGGCTCGGTGCCTGCCCTCAGTGACCACTGAGCTGAACCAGAAAGCTGTGATCATCCAGGGAAGCAAGACAGAGAACTGGGGGTGGGGAGGCCTGTGGACCCTGAGTCTAGTAGGAGGGGGATGGGAGCTGGCCAAGTGGACAGGGAGAGGAAGGGGCTTCAGAAATGGCCGCCACAGCCAACCTCTGATTCCTCGAAGTCCCTGGGTCCTTGCTACATCTCGTGTTTGATCTTGAGTGGTTTCTTGTAGATCAAGAACATTCCCCAGGGTCGCAGAGTCCCGAGTTGGAGAGCACCCTAAGAGACTCCGAAGCCAAGTGTGCTTCCTTACCAAGTTGCTGGGGAGTCTTGGCTTGCATCAGCCGATGACGGGGAGCTCGCTATCCCCTGAGACCACGCACTTGGGTGGAGGGCTCAGCATGTGGGCGGAGTCTTCCTTCCAGGGAGCTGGAATCCATTTCCCTGTCTCTTCCACTCACGGATCCTGATTTAATCATTGACATCTTTATGGAGTCCTTAAGGGTCTGTAGGTCTCCCTGTGACTTTCTGGGCAATTAGTCCTATTGTCTAGTTCTTGGAAGAGAGGCAGAAGCCAGAGCTGTCACACCACAGGTAGATGCCTACTGAAGAGATTGAGAGGGAGGCTCTGGAGCCAGATGACCTGGGCTGGATCTCACCTATGCCCCTTACTGTGCAACTTTGGCAGATAAGGCAACCCCTCTGTGCCTCAGATTCCTCATCTGCTCAGTAACTTACCTCCTGGGGTAGCTCCAAGGGTTCCTTGACTTAACAATAGTGAAGTCCTCTGAAAACTGCCAGTGATACATCAATCCAGGGGCTTTAGTTGCTATTAAAAGGGAAACGTAATTCCTTCCGGGCCACAGGAGAGGCACCACATAAAATTAGATCACCTTGGCTTGAGGAGGAAGAGCCTTTTGCGGGAGACTGAAAGCCACCAGCCTTCACAGCTCTGCTTTTGTAATACCTCAGCACCTTGGCTGGCCCCAAACTCCCTGTACTGGAGTTACCCTTCGGTACTTCAATAAAAACACTGAAGGTCACCGGGCATGGTGGCGCACGCTTGTAATCCCAGCATTCGGGAGGCTGAGACTGGAGGATCATGATTCGCGGACAGCCTCAGCTACTTAGTGACGCTCTCTGCAACTTAGTGAGACCCTGTTTCAAAATAAAGAATAAAAAATAGGTCAGGAGGTGTAGCTTGGAGGTCAAATGCCCCTGGGTTTCATCTCCAAGCCCGAGAAAGAAAAAAGAAAAAACAAAACACTGAAGGTCCCCATTTCATCATGGACCGCTGAGACCCTAAAGCAACCCCGGCTTTGGGCTGTGGCATGCCTGCTAAGGATGTGGGGGCCACCCATCCCCACCCCACACACCCTTGGCCACTTCACCCTGGGGGATGCTCTCTGGGCTTCCGGCTGCCCTGTGCCGCCCTCTTGGGACCCTGTTCAAGTTTCTCCTCGTCTTTGCTCTCTCTGCCCTTCTGCCCCCTCCCTGGTGCTGTCCCCTGAAACCCAGGCCTCCTTCACTGTCATTTTATTTATTTTAGGTACTGGGGATTGACCCTTCAGGGGCAGTAGACCTCTGAGCTAGACCCTCGGCCCTATTTTATTTATTTATTTTTGTTTTGAAACAAGGTGTCACTAAGTTGCAGAGGTGCAGAGCAGCCTCAGCTCACCTGGGTCACTTCTTGAGCTGGGGCCCAGTTTTTTGAGCCAGAAGCACTCCCAGGGGCAGCAGAGACGCGACAGTCCATCACCCCTTCACTGCACGCAGTTTTCCAGCATGGCACCCCAGTCTCGCCAGACATTGACAATAGAAGGCACCTGGGCCACTATGTCCTCTCCCTGTTACAGATGACCTCACACTCTGGCTCTTTTTAGAGGCAGAGGGAGTGGCCACATTTCACTTTTTCTTTTGTTTTTTAAAGCAGTTCAAAGTCTCGCCTGCTCAGCCTGGAACTTCTTGTTCCTCTTCCCCAGCATCCTGAAACCTGCCTGCCCAACCTCCAGGAAGGGACTGGGAATCGGCCTTGCCATGGGGCTTGGCAGCACATGCCCGTAATCGAAGCACTTGTGAGGCTGAGACAGGGCGATCGCAGCCTCGGCAACATGGTGAGACTCGCAGGAAGCTAGCGAGACCCTGTTTCAAAATAAAAAAAATAAAAAGTGCTGGGAATGTGCCTTGGAGGTAGAATGTTCAGGCCTTTAATTCTCAGTATTAAAAAGAAAAGAAAAGAAAAAAAGCCACTGTGTCTACCAAGGTGCCCTGGTGGCATAGCCGGAATCTCACAGTGGGGCCCCAAGTGTTCCTGACCTACCTACCACCTGAGTTAACATTTTCAAGTTGACTTGTCTCCCATTGGAATGCCCTTTCCCAGAAGTCTGGGGAGACTGAGTATACATGGAAGGTGCTGGTGAGGGGGAGAGGGGCAGAAGGAGCCTGAGTCAGAGGCCTGAATTACCCCTGACTTTCCCTCCGCAGGCTGTGGGGCCCGTGGCCAGTTTCCGCGCCTCTCTGACCTCGGTTCTCCTATCCGTAAGGGGAAGAGTGACGGCAGCAGCGCTCAGTTGCTACAGTTAAGAGAGGCCCAGTAATGGCACGTGCCCCGCAGGGAGGCGGGCACACAGGAGGCCTTTCTACATTCTAGACTCCTTCTTTCTTCTGGAGAAACCCACAGAACAAGAGAGGGAGAACAGATTCAGCATGGGAGGGTGCTACGGAGGGAGAACAAGCTCAAGGGAGAGGTGTCTACTGAGAGAACGAGGTGGAGTGGGTGGGTAAGAACAAGCCGGACCCAGAAGCTGCCTGACAAGGTCCCTGGGGCCATGCAGAGAGCAAGCAAGCAGCAGAAACCAAGCAGCTGGGGCTCCCAGGGTGGGGCCCTCCTTCCAGAGCTGCCCTGAGAGCCCTGGGGCTTGTCCCACCCCAAAGGAGATCATGAGGCAGAGCAAACACACAGCTTGGTGAACCTGCCGCCATGGAGCCTTCGGAAAGGCTGGGCCAGCTATGGAGGGTCAGAGCCTGGGACTGCACGGCTTTTCTGGGCCTCAGTCTCATCTCTGCAGCAAGAGCATAGGGCTACATAATCCTTAGGAGGCCTGGCTACTGGGCAGGCGCAAGTGGTTAATATACGTGTGTGTGTGTGTGTGTGTGTGTGTGTGTACGTGTGTGTACATGTGTGTGCATGTGCATGCATAAGTGTGTGTGCATGTATGCACGTGCATGTACATGCGTACGTGTGTGCACGTATGTGTATGCATGTGCATGCGTACCTGTGTGTGCATGTATGTGTGTGCACGTGCATGCGTGTGCATGTGTATGTGTATCTTCTATGAGTGCAAAGCATTCAAAAGTGGCTAATTCAGACTGTTGATTCTAAACCTGTAAGTTTTGACTTGTTCTAGGCAGAAGGCTATGTTTGCATAATTCACACATGCACAAAGGCTCCGTCCTCCCCTGAGTAGTGTTGGGTGATGGAGAGTGGCTGCCTCTCCCAGGCCCTCTGGGATCCCAGCAGCGGCCTGAGCTCCACTCCTCACAATAGCCAACCTTGTCCTCTCTGGCCTTTTCCTTTGTGTTGGGGACTTGAAGAACTCTGATGTCCCACTCACTAATTGAATTCATTCCTTTGTTCAGTCCATCGATTATAATTATAATTTTATAATCACATTTTAATGTTCAAGAATTGCTGCTTTTCATCACAACTAATTATTCCTTATATGTGTGTCATCTTGGATCTTCCTTAGAATATTAATTTTTATTTTAACATTGTCTTCTGTATCCTCTGTTGATGCCATTTGTGTGTGTGTGTGTGTGTGTGTGTGTGTGTGTGTGTGTGTGAGGTCAGGGCTTATATTGCTGTTTTTCCTCAAATATTTGGTGAATCTTGGATGTCTATTCCCATTTGTACTTCAGAATCTCTCTTTGCTTCTCCTGGGACTCCTCATGTCTTGGACTGTGATTCTTCTCTGTGCCTGTTTCTCTCTCAGCCCAGGCCTTTCTGCTTTCTGTCTTCCAGGAATTCCTCAACATTTCTGGTCTATTAACCCTTTCTCTTCTCTTCCTTCAAAATGTGTCACTGCGGTAATTGCGAGAGACTTCAGCCAGAGGATGAAGACATGGCCGTGCTCACTCTGAAAGCCTTTAGGCCCTCTATGGCTCTTTTCATAATCTCGAGAAGCATCCACAAAGCTGGGTACACGCCTGTAATTGCGGTATTTAGGAAGCTGAGACAGGAGGATTGCAAGTTCAAGACTAGCCTCAGCAACTTAGTGAGAACCTGTTTCAAAATAAAACTTTAAAAGGGGCTGAGAGAGTAGCACAGAGATAGAATACCCCTGAGTTCAACTCCCAGTACTAAAAGAGAAAGAGAGAGAGAGAGAGAGAGAGAGAGAGAGAGAGAGAGAGAGAGAGAGAAGAAGAAGAAGAAGAAGAAGAAGAAGAAGAAGAAGAAGAAGAAGAAGAAGAAGAAGAAGAAGAAGTAGTAATGGAGGAGAGGAGGAGGAGGAGGAGGAGAAAAGGAGGAGGAGGAGGAGAAGGAAGAGGAAGAGGAGGAGGAGGAGGAGGAGGAGGAGGAGGAGGAGGAGGAGGAGGAGGAGGAGGAGGAGGAGGAAAGCAAGCAAGCAGAAGCCACATCCACAAGTTAAGTATGATTTCTGTCTTTTATGGACCAGGGAGCTGAAGGATTGAGTACCATCCTGGGAGCTGTGCCATGAACAGGGAGCAGCTGGATGGCTGATTTCAAGTTCCATTTTTTTCCCCAGTGCACCTTTCTGAACTCTCAGATCTCTCATCCTGCTCCCACTATTTTGAACTGCTTGGCATTAGTGGTCAGTGTGTCTTCAAACACAAAAGGGTCATGTGAAACTGTGTGCTCTGGGTGGAGGCTGGCCCGGGAGACTGCTGCACTGCAGTGGTGGCCATGCCAGGGGCGAACCTATTGCCTTAACACTGTGGCAGAGTCGAGATGACTCCACAATCCAGCTGCCTCTGCTCCTGAGACCCTTACCTTACGTCCACGGACTACATTGTCCAGCTTAACCCATGTTCATCCATCTTTTCCCAGAACCTAGTTCTTTATAAAGTAAACTTCTAATAGAGGAAATAAAGTGTCGTGGTCAAGGACTGGATGTCATTAGGAACCCTCCCCTTTTTTGTGGTACTGGGAGTGGAACCCAGGGACATTGTACCTCCAAGCTACACCCCCAGCCCTATTTTTTAGTCTTTTTATTGTTGAAACATGGACTCACTGAGTTGCGAATGGCCTCGCTAAGTAGCTGAGGCTGTCTGCAAACTGTAATCCTCTAGCCTCAGCCTCTTGAATGCTGGGATTACACATGTATGCCACCATGCTTGGCTTCAGAAACTACTTTTGAAAATGTTTGCATGCAGGAAGCCGGGCGTGGTGGTGCATGCTTGTAATCCCAGTATTCGGGAGGCTGAGACCGGAGGATCACGGTTCGCGGACAGCCTCAGCTACTTAGTTAGGCCCTCTGCAACTTAATAAGACCCTGTTTCAAAATAAAGAATAAAAAGAAATAGGGCAGGGGGTGTAGCTTGGGGGTCAAATGCCCCTGGGTTCCATCCCCAGACCCTCAAAAGAAAAGAAAATGTTGGCATGCAGGAGCAGCCGTGGCCACACTAGAACAGAGACTTTTGAATAAAAAGGGAAAGTGACAATGAGTCCTGGGGACCAGAGATGTTTTATGGCTCCCCTGAGGCCAGAACTTGAATGAGAAGTAGGAGAAGTCAAAGTCCCTGAACTGTGAGTGGGGACCCAGTGCAGTTTTAACACTGCTCAGCGACTCCTTCAGCCCTCATTTCACTGCTGTGACCCCAATTACCTGAAGTCCACAGTTGAGAGGTTGGAAGATTTATTTGCTCGCAGTTCTGGAGAGTACAGCGGGTTCAGTCCATGTTAGGCCAGCTGAAGTCTGAGGAGCTCCAGTCATGGTGGTGGAAAGCAGAGAGAGAGTGCAAGGGCCCAGCTCTCACGCCATGGAGGCTGGGGGCAGAGAACTCAAGAGGAGGACCAGGGACGGATAGAGTTTCCAAGGCCACATCCCACGACCCATGTCCTCCGGTCACATCCACCTGCCTAGATTACTCCTGACTAAATCCATTGTAATGGACTTATTCACTGAGCAGATCAGAGCCCCCCCCCCCATAATTCAATTGTTTAACCTCTGAACATCAGTACAGGCGCTCTTCAGGGAACATTCTATATTCAAACCATAACAGTGGTCCCCTTTAAGCCATGCATAAGCCTTTTGTTTAAGATAATAGAAAAGTGAACTAGAAAGCTGGGCACAGGCCTGGAGATAGGCTGGGGCACTTGGAAAGATGGAGTCCAAAGATAGTGCAAAGAGGTGTACCCACAGGGGAAGAGAGAGATTTCTATCACACATAATGGCAACAGCCCAGGGGGCCATGGGAAGAGCAGGTCCCGAGAGCCTGGGAAGGGAGCTGGGTAGGCTCAAAGCCTGGAAACCTTGAGGTCCTCCCAAGTCACTGCTGGTCCCCATGGCTGGATGAGAACAAGAAGCAGAGGAAAGAAACAGAAGTTAGCTGGTCGTGGTAACTCACGCTTGTAATCCCAGCATTCAGTAGGCTGAGACAGGAGGATCGGGGTTCAAGGACAGCCTCAGCTACTTAGTGAGGGCCTCTGCAACTCAGTGAGACCCTGTTTCAAAATAAAGAATAAAAAATAGGGCAGGGGGTGTAGCTTGGAGGTAGAATGCCCCTGGGTTCCAACCTAAATACACACACACACACACACACACACACACACACACACACACACACGCAAAAGCTGACCTCCTTTGACTCCTCAGTGTCACCTCTGCTGTCTGCTCTGTGGATCCTGAGCAGAGGGCTGGACGACCATTTATTTCCCTAATTGCACTGGGCAATTGATCATGGCCCGTCTGTCCTCTCTTGGACTCAGCCTCAAAGGCCACTTGCCCGGGATGAGAGAGTTGTTGAGAGGGGCTGGCTGTGACGCTGCAGCACAGTGCCCTGCAGGCTCTGGCTTCTCCGTGCAACCACACGTGGAGTCTCTTTGGGGCCAGGCTGAGCCCGGTGCCAGGTGCTAGGGAGACATGGAGGCCAAAATGTGAAGGTCAGATCTGGGTTATGAAATGTTAAAAACCATCGACATCAATAGCCTTCCATCTAAGAGCGTATTACAATATATACACCCGTGTAGCTGCGCTTTCCAGGATCTAATTCCTACTGGAGTGGGGACACCAGGATGACACCTCTCCATGAGACCAAGAGCCACCCTTTTCCTGGACCACAACAGGGTCGGTATCTTCCCATCAGTCTAGAAGGTTCTGCTGATAAGCTGGGCTTTCCCAAGGACACAATCACTATCTCACCTGCCAGACCAGGAGCATTGGAAGAACGCGGCATCAATGAATCTGAGACCTCCCGGAGGGTGATGTCTCCCCACTGAATCGGCAGCATCTTGAGTTGTCCGGGACTGGTAGGTCTCATTTTATTTCCTCGTTTCCTGCCCAGGACTAACCCTGGCCCATCGGGGGATGCTACGACCACCTGGGGCCACTGCAAGGGCTCAGCATGGATAGAGATGGGAGCCGTTCAGCCCTGGCTCTGCCTCTGCACGGGTTCTTCACAAGCTACATGTTCTCAGGGAATAGGGTGGCGCCCACAGCCTGCCAAGGGCACCATGCCCGCGGGGTAACTTGATCTTCTTCGAGCAGAAGCGCGTTCCAGGAGCAATTCACCTGAGCCCTGGGAGTTACTGAGTGGCCTCTATGTGATTCATTAATTTCTAACAACCTTTAAAGAATTCCCCACTTGTGCTGTTGTGACGGATGCTATGACAAGTCACCCCAGAGCCTATTTAATTGGTTCTGGGAGGCTGTGTGTGTGTGTGTGTGTGTGTGTGTGTGTGTGTACGTGTGTGGTCTTCAAGGCAATGATGCAGGCAGTGGGAAGGAGGTGAGAATCCTAGAGCATCAGGTGGCAGGATCCAGGCACACTAGTTGAGTGACCTTGGACAAGTCACTTGGCTTGTCCAGGATCCAGTGAGTTGGCAGCCTGCCTGCGAATGGACCTTTCTTTTTTATAGGATCCTCCTTTCTCCTTTCTCCATAATCATGAATGGAAGCAAAAGTGATGGCTTCTGTCTCAAGTTTTAGGCTGCCCTTCCTTCCCTCTTGTCTTTCTCCTCCACCACCACCACCACCTCCTCTTCCTCTTCCTCCTCCTCCTCCTCCTTTTCCTGCACTTCCTCCTCCTGCAATTCCTTCTCCTCTTCTTTCTCCTCCTGTACTTCTTCCTCCACTTCCTCCTCCTCCTTTTGTGATACTGGGGATCAAATCCAGGGGTTTCTACCTTTGGGCTCTGCCCCAGCACTATTTTATTTTGAGACAAGTTTCTGCTCAGTTGCCAAGGCTGACCTGGAACTTGTCATCCTCCTGTTTCAGCCTCCCAAGTACTGGGATTACAGACATACACCACCAAGCCTGGCTGTTTATTTATTTGAGAGGGGAATGGGGAATTGTATTTCTCCTCCAAGCCTCTGTCCCTAATGTCCCTTTAATAAAAAGCAAAGGGCAGGCTGTTTGAGATGGGAGAGCAGAGTGAGCCCTGCTGTGGGCCGGCCGTCGTGGTGGTGGCTGTGCTCAGGCCTGCATGAAGTTGCCCATTCCACTTGGGTCAGATCACACAAGGTCATGGAAGTGAGGAGCAACTGTCACAGGCCCTGGGTGGGCTGCAGATGGACTCTGGGACTTGGAGACCAAGGCCCTCATTCCAGGCAGAAGAGCCACTTTCTCCCTGTTTGATGGAGCCTGTGTTAGCCTCATCTCAAGGTCATCCTGGCCTCAGCAGTGGCCTGTGTGCCGGTCACCACGTATTGGACAGCATCTCTACTGGGGAGGCCGGTGCCCTCTGGTCCAGAGGATGGGCAACTGTGAAGTCAGAACCCAGTTTTGCTTTTTGTGTTATTATTCAAGTTTGTAGCTAGTTATTTTTTTTCCTTTTTTCCTTTTTATTATTACTTTTTGTGAAACTGAGGATTGAACCCAGGGGCATTCTACCTCTGAGCTATACCCCTAGCCCTGATTTTTATTCTTTCTTTTCAAACAGGATCTCACTAAGTCGCAGAGGGCCTCACTAAGTAGCTAAGGCTGGCCTCGAACCTGAGATCCTCCGGGCTCAGCTTCCCAGGTACTGGGATTACAAATGTGTGCCACCACACCTGGATAGTAGCTAGTTATTTGAGTTTTCTGAGCCTTAATTTTCTCTTCTGTCACAAGCATCCATTGGAGACTGAATGGAATCCTTTTAAGCTGGGAGAACTGCCATTGCAAAGATCTGAGTCACTCTATCTTCAGCCACTAGACACCCTAGTCTCTGCCTGCTGGCACTGGGTGATCACGGAGCATGGAACTGGTATGAAGTTTTTTGTATATATTCTGCTTGGGCTCAGGGACAGCACTGCTCTTCCAGGGAATAGAGGAGAACTTGTAAGTTATTTCTCCCGGGAATGTGTTTGGTGGTATTTGTGTGTATGTATGTGGAGTGTGCATGTGTTCTCGTCTGAGCTTTTGTTCCCGGGAGATGACAGGTGAGGATTGGACCAGGCTGGAGGGATATGTGGGCCTAGCTTCTGCCCTTCATGCTAGGGACAGTCCAGGCTTGGTACAGCTGGCTTCTCGAGAGAGATGCCACGTGGGCACCACCTGGGGCAATGCACTGTGCACTCTTGCGAGCATTCATGTGGTGTAAAACTCTACAGGGCGTAAGCTTCTCTCCCAAACAGATGTAGACTGGCACTCTCATCATCATGAAGTGAGATTAATCCTGGAGAAAGAATCAGAGGCAGCAGAGAAGCCAGGCCAGAAGCCACCGGATGAAGGCCTTGGGTTGGAGTTGGGTTTGTGCCACTGGACTTACGGAATGGCCACTGCTTCTTATGCCTCTGGGTTGCATTCCTATCTCTTACACCCAAGTCTGCACAAAAGCAAGCTGACGGCAGGAGACGGAGAGACACATTCTACCTTCGCTGATGTGGAAGGGGAGGCTGGGATGCGTGGGCCCTGGCCTTCCAGGATTTTCCTTTACCACATCAATGCCTCCTCTCGATCCCCTCTGCCTCTCTGCCCCCTAATGCATGCTGTGCACATAGGTGCTTGGGAAATATGTGTTATTTAAATGGAATGGAGCTGTGGTCCTGGCCTAAACCCTGAAGAGCCCTTGGCTTCCTCCCTCTGCACCCACCTGCTTTTTGTGCTAGCCCTCTCGGCCCTCCTACTCTCAGGGCTTTTCATTTCTGTCTTCCTTTGCATGTCCCCTCAAGAGGAAGGCCCTGCTTGGATCATTGCAGTAGCCTCCAAGTAGATTTAACTATGCTTAGACTGTTGCCTCTCCCCCCTGCTCTGCAGATTGTTGCTAGGAGATTCTCTGTAGCTCGCTTCTTTCACGATGGCCCTCTGCAGCTCCATGTCCTTACTGGCTCCCCTTTTTATATAGGTAAAATCCAGACTTCCCAGCCTGGGCTTTCACAATCAGATATCAACCTACTTCCTCCATCCTACCTGGGATCAAAATGCTGGCCATTTCTCCTTTATATCTCTGCATCTTAAAGAGCTCTCAGCAAAACCTTCTCTCTCCTACAAAGAGCAAACTCAAGTGCCAGCTCCTCTGTGTCCTCTTCCTATCCTTTCGGCCCATGGGATTTCTCTCCTCCCTCTCTTTCTCTCTCCTTCCCTCCCTTTGAACTGGAAATTGAGTCCAGGTCCTGGTGCATGCTAGGCAAGTGCTCTACCACTGAGCTACATCCCAGCCCTTTTTATACTTTATTTTGAGCCTGGGTCCGGCTGAATTGCCCAGGCTGGCCTAGAACTTGCAATCCTCATGCCTCAGCCTCCTGAGTGTCTGAAGTTATAGATATGTGCCACTGTTCCTGGCTGAGGGATTTCTCTGCTCCTGACTCCTGTGTGTTCCAGTCTCTTGGCACCTACCACATGTCGCCATGGGGACCGTGGGCGGGGGGGGGGGGGACATTCTTCCTCAGCTCACCGCAGGGCGTGCCACTTAGTCACCATGGCCTCCCCAGTGCCCAGAGTAGGGATTTGCACAGAATGGAAACTCAATAAATGTTTGTTTATCAAATAAATACAGAATTATAACTCATGCCTTGCTTTTGTACAGTGACACCCAAATCCTGTGACACTCATCCTAGGCTATATATTTACCTTTCCAACATTACCCCTCACTATTGGTCAAATTAGAAGAAATACTTTGTGGATTGAGACTTATATTTTCCCCCATTAAGAAGCAACGTAGGGAGGGCCTCACAGTTGATGTGCACAGGTTTGAACAATGCCTTGGGCCTGATAGGAGGTGGCCTGGCTCCCTGCCTGTGCTAACTCGCCCTTCTCCTGCGCCCTCTGGCCTCTCAAACAGGTGCCCCGGGTCGGTCTCCACCTCCACAGTTCTACCCTTCTGGACCCCTGGGCTTCTCCTCTTAGGATCCTCTTCATTTTCCAGTCCTTGATTCCTGGGATGCTTTGGATGTGAGCAGCAGAAAGTCGTCGAGCTGGTGGAGGCTCAGAGGAGTGATTGGAGCTGAGTGGAGGACAGGGACCAGGACCACCTGTGGAGGGGGCGAGGGTCTCGAACACAGGCACTATAGCTGATGGGACGGCCCTGGAGGGGCTGCCATCCTTACGGCTCTGTAGTGCTCCTGAACGCCAAGCACATTCTGTGCTACAGATTCAAATTCCAGGGAGGATCCCGTGAGCCTGGGGCAGGATTCCATTCTGCGTAGGTCACCCCACGAGGGGTTTCCAGGGCTCACCCCCCCCCCAGGGCGCCAGCCTTCTGCCTGGTCCAGGTAACAGGACCTCCTAAGCAGCGACATAATCAGTAGCTGGACAATCAGGCACCAAGAGAATCGTCTCCTGCCTCCTCATCGTTGAATGAAATTAAGCAGCTTCAAGCCAGGCGTGGTGGCGCACGCTTGTAATCCCTGCGCTTGGGAGGTGGAGACAGGAGGATCGCGCAGGTTTGAAGCCAGCCGCGCTGGCTTAAGAGACCCTGTTTCCAAATAAAAAGTATATAAAAAAAAATAGGTCTGAAAGTGTAGCCCGGAGGGAGAAGGGCTTCCAGGAACCCCAGTACCACCAAAAAAAAAAAAAAAAAAAAAGAAAGAAAAAGAAAAAAAAGAAAAGAAAATAAGCAGCTTCCTTAACCGAGCCAAGATTTTTTTTAAATTTTTGGTAACGAGGATTGAGCCCAGGGGCATGCTACCTCTGAGTTACACCCCAACCCCTTATATTTATTTAATTTATTATTATTATTATTATTAATTATTATTATTATTATTATTTTGGTGGTACTGGGGTTCCTGGAAGCCCTTCTACCTCCAGGATACACTCCCAGACCTATTTTATATTTCTTTTTGGAAACAGGGTCTCTTAAACCAGCGGGGCTGGCTTCGAACCTGCGTCTCTGCCTTCCAAGCGCGGGGATTACAAGCGTACGCCACCACTCCCGGCTATTTATTTTTATTTTGAAATAGGGTCTCACTAGGTTGCTAAGGGTCTTGCTAAGTTGCTGAGACTGGTCTCAAACCTGTAAGTCTCCGGTCTCAGCCTGCCAAGTCCTGGGAGTATGGGTGTCCCCCACTGCATACAGTGCAGTCAGTGACTTGAAATCAGAAGCCTGAGAGTGTCCTTCCGGGATATGAAATGCTTAGGTCACTTCTGCATGTGTGCAGTGGTTTGTCCTTACAGGAAACGCGCAAACTTGAGGTCAGTTACTTACGCCTCAGCCACTCGTGCCTCCTTCCTGGGCAGGAGCAAAGCGATCTTCAGGTACCACGGATCCGCTGGCTCCCACTGCTGACCCTGAAGAAGCTTCCTGGGAAACGGGCGGAGCCCAAGTCGTAAACACAGAGTTTTTAACTCCTACCCTGGAGCCCGTGAACGTGCTTATTGCTGACTTTTTCCCCAATGAAAGGCGAGGGAAACATCTGCTGGAAATTTCATAATCAGAGTGTTTTCCTCGTTTGCTATTTCAGGCTTTGCTTGAAAGAAAGGATGCTCATTGGCCCTGCAAATGGTGCTGGCAGGTACAAACCGACGTTCCTCTCTGCACAGGTATAACCGGGAGGACAAAGAGCGGGCATAAATAATGGATTAAGAGTGGCTCCAATGAGAGCCTATTCATCCAGCAGCCTCCAGATGAAAACACGCAGCCGATGACTCATTGGATAATAGTTAATATGATGGCTCATAAAACCACTGGTTCCCACGGGGGCCGTGCGGCAGCCTTTGTCTGGTGTTGAGCTTGCTGTGTGCGGAAGCCACCAATTTAAAAATCCTGTCCCCCAGCAAGACGTGATTCCTGGGCGCAGGGTTACTTGGTGACTTGGCAAGTGTGGGTGGCACAGAGAGCCCCTGCCAGGGATGCTTCTCTGCGTCTCTGTACCCTGGCCCATTGCCAATTGTCCCCTTGGAGACCTGGATGCTATATGGGCTTCATTAAGGGGAGGAAGAGACGTGGGCTCCAGGGAGCCTGAAACGGAGACATGGAGTAAGGGCTTGACATAAAGTAAGGGCTCTGAGTGCAACCTGGGAGATGAATGATGATCATACCCACGCCTTCCCTCCTCCGGCCTAAGCAGCGCAAGTCAGATAACAGCAGAAAGAGTGTCCATTCTGCAGGAATATTGTTGCAAAGAAAGTGCTGTCTTTAAGCAGTGGGGACCAGAGGTGGCTGCCCAAGCGGAGGCAGGAGCTGTTTTCTGAGTCCTCCGAGGGCTTCCCTAGGCCCCAGGAGGAGGGAATGGGCAGAATGAGTGGGGGAGATTACTCAAGGATGGCGTTATCTGAAAAACAGATGGAGTTCCCTATCCTGGTGGTAGTGGACCCAGATGTTTCTTCAGCCACCTAGCAGTCATCATGCCCAAGGCATAGACTGAACATCCATTTGTGGTCAGAAGATAGAGGAAGTGAGCACATTGCCTGTAATCCCAGTACTTGAGAAGCTGAGACAGGAGGATTTCAGGTTTGAGGCTATCGGAAGGTAACTTAATGGGGATGGGGTAAATGGGGGGGGGTGGAAAGAATAGAGAGAATGAGGGCTGGCTTCTGTTTGTGAGTTAGGTGCCCTCAGAGGCAGGTTCTTAACTCATATTTCTAAAATGCAGGAGTAAAACTGATAAAGAGGGATTTCTCCTCTGCTCTTTTTCAAACCACGCAGAAAAGGGGTGGAGGTGGGGAGATTGTGATGCATTGAGTTTATACTCCATTCCAGATATACTCTATTCTCTATTTTATACTCTATTCTCAGTTTATACTCTATTCTCTAGGCCAGAGACTGCATAAGAAGTGTGGACCAGGAGTTAGAAATTCAGGGACTGAGCCAGGTGTGGTGGCGCACGCTTGTAATCTCTGCATTCGGGAGGCTGAGACTGGAGGATCGTGGTTCACAGACAGCCTCAGCTACTTAGTGAGGCCCTCCGTAACTTAGTGAGACCCTGTTTCAAAATAAAGAATAAAAAAATAGGGCAGGGGTGTAGCTCGGAGGTCGAATGCCTCTGGGTTCCATTCCCAGACCACCACCACCACCCCCCCAAAAAAGAAAAGAAATTCAGGGACTGTGTGATTTTAGCAGTCAAATGTCATTAATATCTACCCTTACTACCTCTTAAGGGCTGTGGTGAGCTGATGAATCAATCAGCCAATTAACTAAGTAACTCGGCTATTCATTCAACGAACGCTTTCCCATGACACCTTCATGCCAGGCACTGTGCTAGGTGCCAAGGAGACGGAGCCCACTGGGACCAAGCTTGGAAAGACATGACGGTGTGGTAGGTAGTATGCTCCAACATAGACTGAGCCAGCACTCTGAGGACTTGGAGCAGGAAGTTTCTGCTGGAGGGGAGGGAGGCACAGCGTCCCTTTCTGTGCCTGGGCAGTTGAATAGAAGCCTCAGTTGTCAAATAAGAAAGGACACATGAGCAGGATGCACTAGAAGACCCCGCCATCAGGAGAGAGGAGTCCTGAGATCTGTGCAGAGCCCCAACCTCAATGTCGCCAGAGCACTGGCAAGGGGCTTTGTTCCCACGGAATATTCCAAAGAAAGCAAAGTCTCCATTGCTTTCCAGTTACCACCATACTCCACAGAAAAGAACAGGAAGGGATGCTCAGAGACTCTTCCCAGGCTCTGGCCCAAGCCCACCCAGGGGCGCCTCCCCCACACAGCTTTGCAGGGCCTGGGATTTAAACGTCTGACTCAGCAGAACCACAACTGATTACACACCTCGGGACTTGGGGTTCCTAGCAAATAATCAACAGCAGAATAGGAAGTCTGCAAGCGGCAGGGGTCATTTAGGGTCTAAGGATGCATCTACCTGTGGAACACAGCGTTTGCACACTAAGTCCCTAGATGGTGGGGTAGGGAGAACATTCTCTATATATTGTGACCTCTTTCAACCTTACACGCTGTGGGAACTTGGGAAATACTGATGGTATCTGCACTGAGCAGTGGTTTTTGCTCTGCAGACACCTAACTGGGTCACTTGGTGGCCAGTGACACTGGACTCTGGAGGAGGCAAACCTGGGTGAATTCCAGCTAGCTGTGTAAACAGGCAAGAAACTCAATCTCTTCTTGCCTCAATGTTCTCATCTTTAAAATGACTGTAACAACTATGTTGACCCCATAAGAAAGGAAAGAGAGCGAGTGCACAGTGAGTCAGTAGCCACTGCTTAAGGCTGTTGGCTGCCGAGGCATCTTAGTATTGTCTCCATCCTTATCTTCACGACCACCATCATCGCCACCACCATGGTCACTGAATCCTGAAGGTCAGGGCTTGAGGGGATGGTGGCTGACCCCTACAGGTCTTCTGCATGGTCCCTCAGCTCCCAGTATACCACCAATCCCAGCCAGAGCCATGCTTTCCTTCCAGTTCCCTGCTTGTCAAGGATGCTTGTGCAGCAGAATCAGCTGGAGCACATGTTGGCGCAGTAGGACTTCCAGGTCAGCAGGCCTCACTGCTTCCGGGTCAGCAGGTCTAGGATGGGGTATAAACTGAGAATTTGCATTTCCAGAGGCTCAGGTGAAGCTGCTCCATCCATGACATCCTGAAAGATTTTTCTTTGAGAATGACTACCCTAGTTTATAGTCCTGGGGCTGCCGCAGGTATATCCAATACCTACCGTGTCTCAATGTCATTTACTAACCAGTGTAACTGGCCTTCAAAGGCTGGGTGTTCCCGCCCCTAGCCTAAGGCCATTCGCCACCATGGATCTTCTGGAATGTTTCTTCTTTTCTACTTAACATAATTTATCAGAATTCTTGAGCTTCCAAAATGCCAAGTAAAGGGTAGCTTGGCCCTCCTGGGAGTAGACTCGGGACATGGGGACCCACAATGTCTTGTTCCCTGCTGTCTCTGGGGCATTTTATCAAGTGAAAGAAAGAGGTCAAGGAGGCAGGTGCCTCTGCCAGGAGAGATTGCTTCCCTGTGCTTCCCATCCATTGGCCCCACCGGAGAGTCCAGCGCTTGGAGGCTCTCCTACAACCAACTGCGCTGGAAATCGCATCCAGGCTGTGTAGTGCAGCAGCCATCGTTGAGGACTCTATGAGGACCCTCACCCAAGGTGACCTCCTTCAGACAGTCTTTCCTGAATGCGCCCCCCTGTTGGGCTCTGAGCCCTTTAGCAGTGTTCAGCCGGGGCCACTCCACACCCCACTCTACTGTTTTGATTCTCCGACAAAAGCTTTATTTAGTGACATTCAGTGACTGAAAGGATGGAAGATGGGATTGAAGTAGGATAGGGAAATAAACAAGGAGGTAGAAAGGAGACATAAAGGAAGGACAAGGAAATGAAAATTTAATTCAGAAGTTTCACGGGCTTTGCCAGGCTCTCAATACCCAGTTATTCTTCCAGGCCTGCCATTCCCAAGTCCTGGGGAATCCATAAATCTACCTGTGCACTGTGAATGATCCCACCAATAGAGTTTAAGCAGAGAGATATGATATCTTGAGAAACCTATAATTTAGGGGACTTTCCAGTGCTATTTCGATAATGGAGACCACATCAGCCCGAGGATTCTGAAAATGACCAGCTTGCCATACACCATCTTGAAATTACCAGACTAGCATCGTCCCTTCTCACCATGCCGTGCCCACCCCTCACTGAGTCCTTGAAAAGGGGAACCCCCAACCCCCAACGTGCATCTCTCACATATGAAGTGGCCCAGGTTCTCCCTTGAACATGGATGATTAGCTTTCCTAGAGAAATCTCTGTGCCTCTACTGGCACATACTGAAATTCCCTTCTGTCGCTTATGTCCAAGACTCTGCTGGTCCTGAGGACCCTACCCCACTCCCACCCCACCCCAGGAGCCCTTCAGGACCCTCTCTCAGAGATATCGCTTCTCCCCTGATGGGGTTATCTGAGGGTACATGCCCAGTAGGCATGGATTGAGCAAACTCTGCTGAAACGTCTTGGGAAGGGTTCCTTATCCTGTCCCACCTGCCTGCATCTCTCTCAGCACCTCCTGGGGCCCCCGCAAGTGGCTGCTGTGCATGAATTGTGAACATGAAGTAAGTGGTCCCCAAAGGCTGCTGCCGTGACAACCAACACCCCCCCAACCCCCCCCCCCCGCCGCCCCGTTCCTCTGGTCTTCAAAACCGAAGCTCCAGTCTCCAGGCTGGACACCCAATCTGTCCCTGGCTGGTAGGTTGGAGTGGGGTCTTGAAGGAGCTCTCCATGGTAACGGGGGGACTGTCATGAGTTCGTGCCTAGGAGGCAGAGTGGTGAAATGTGCTGGCCTTGAACATCCCCCGGCTCCTTACTGTGTGACCAAGGGTGGGTTACTCCACTTCTCTGAACCTCGACTTCTCTGTAAATGGAATAATAACATACCAACCTCATAAGATTGTGGTGGGGGTTACACCAGAGATTTGTGAAGTGCTCGAGAAACTTCCTGGTACAGAAGGAGCATTCGTTGAGTTGTGTTGGTTGCCATGTTGATGGTGACCATTGTGATGAAGCTGATGGAGACTGGGACTCTGTGTCATTTCCTTTGCCTTGATGATCTTCCTGGCACTCCAGTTCCTTGGAGGCCAGGGATGGCATGGCTCCCCTCAGACCTCCTCTTCTGAGACTGGCACCTGCCTGGCCCCAGCATCCTCAGCATCCTCTGTCCCTGGTGCCCCCTGCCCTGTCATACCATGTGCTGTGGTGTGACTGTGCACAATAAGCCTCTACTGCCTGCTGCCACTGTGGCCCCACTGAGCCTTGCTCAGACACCAGATTCCCACCCTAAGCACCTGCACCTGGTACCACGAGTGGACCTTACTCTTTCCTCCTATCTCTTCCAACTGGTGCCTGCTGCCATCTTTTTCTCTCTCAGATTTTATTTTGTCTGGGGAGAAATTATCAGGAAACAAATGGTAACCACGCCCTTCCGTGACTATTCATACAAACACTATACCCAGTCTCTGATCTCTTGGGTCCTTGTTGATTGTGCAGACATTGTGAAAAGTGCAAACCCAGCTCTTTCTGGCTCTACCTGGGGATCCTTTTCTTTCCCCCAAGTCAAAGGAAGAGAAGAGCCCAGCAAAAAGTCGAACCCTTGCTCCTAATTGTTGGCTTTACAGAGTTCACCCCCAACCTGCACTGTGTTGGTTGAAAGACTTATTGGGGGTGGCTGAATATCTCACATGCTATGAGGCTGAGTTTGGGGAGCAACGAAATAAATTGTTACTATTATGGATGAAGCAATTATCATAAATCTATTTTTAATCTTCCCTTCCTTTTAAAATAATCGAGCCTGTCTTTTCATAGAAGAATCCAGGCTTTGATATGAGGAAAGGTGCAAAAAGCTCTCCTCCTAGTTGAAAATGCTAATTGAGCAGCCACTTATTTTTTTTTAACCTTCATTAACTGCATTAGTCTGCATTAACACCTTTTAAAACCTCTTTAAAATTGTGTTCAATTCACTTTCTTTAATCTCTTCTTTTCTAGGAGTGTGGAATCACTTTGATCCTCATCTTCATCTTCTCTTTGATGACAACTTTGGGTTTAATTTGTATTTGGGAATTGAAATGCAAATTTTCTATTACCCACAATCCCCTCCTCCTCATGCTCTTCTGGGGTGGTGGGAGCTAGATTAATACTGCTGCTGTGGGCACCTGGCCACGGGACCCTTCCCAGCCTCCGTCCCAGGTCCTGAGGTGACTGGGGGAGCGTTTGCTCTGTTACTGTCAATTCTAGGCCCTTGGGTCAAGCTGTATAAAGTGTTTGGTGCTGTACTATGATAGGCCTTTATGCCGTGGTAGAAAGTTTGTTTTTCAAGATTTTATAAGCAGATTCTTTTTTGTCCCCTGAACATTGTATTTCGTTGTCCTTTGGCACAGTGTCTTAATGTTGAGAAGGCTGTGGATATTTTCAACAGAAGAAGGGCATGAAGCTATCCTTGTTTCTAATTAAGTTAAACATAGAATTACCATATGGTCTAGCAATTCTACTGCTGATACATAGCCCAAAGAACTAAAAATGGGTGTTAAAATACACATACGCGCGCACGCACACACACACACACACACACACACGCACACACACTCATACTTGGAAGTTCATAGCAACATTAGTCACAATGTCCAAAAGGTGGGAATAACATAAATGTCCATCAACAGATGAACAGACAAATGCGATATATACATGGAGTAGAATACCATTCGACCTTCAAAAGGAGTGACTTACCAATAGGTGCCATAACATGGTTGGGCTTTGAAAACACTATTCTAAGTGAAATAAACCAGGTGCTAAAGTCCACGTCTGTCTGGTTCCATTTGTATGAAATGTCCAGAGTCAGTAAATCTATAGAGATAGAAGGTAGATTAGTGGATGCTGGCAGGCGGTGGGGTGCAGGGAGGAAAGAGAAGCGTCCACTGAGTGAGGATAGGGTTCCTTTGGGGTGATCGAAAACTTCTGGAACTAGAGAGTAGTAATGGCTGCACAGCATTGTGAATGTATTAAATGTCACTAACAGTAAATATTATGTGCATTTAATAATAATAGCAGCCGTATTGGGTTTCCCAAAGGGTCTTGGGTTTGCCTCAAGATCCAATGATCATTAGGTCTAGGGCCACGAGACACAGGGTGTCTTGAGAAAGGGCGAAGAAGTAGAAGGAGAACAACCTCGCAGCCCCACAGCCAGCTTCACCTCTTCCTGGCTGTGCGCTCCTGGGCACGTCACACCTGGCCGTGGGAGCCTCACCTGCTTCCTCGTCTGTCTGGGGTAATAATGTCAATGCCCACCCGGCCCTTGAGAGGTTGAAGAGAGGAGCCATGGGTAGTTTTCCTAGCACATGTGGATACTCAATGAAAATATTGCTCCCCTTCCCTTCTGCATCACTAAGGTTATTTTCTTTGTCAGTGTCAACCTAAGTAACAGACCAAAAAAGGCTCCAAAGAAAATGAGCTTAATGGGGAATAGTATGGAATTTGCTAATTCAGGAGGTGTGTGCCATGAATGATCCTGGGCATATCTGCGGTGGCAAAGGAAGGCAAAGGTGAAATGAGGGAGGTTATATAAGTCATTTTCAAGCAATTATCTTCGGCTACAAGGGTCAATAACAAGGATGGTGTCAGTCCAAGTTTGGACAGGCAGCTGCTGTGCAAACGCCCTCTCGGAAGTATTTATTTTGTGTGTGTGTGAGCTCGTGGTGGCCTTTGTGCGAGCTTGTGGTTTTCAGAGCATCCCTGCAGTGATTTTTATCAGAGGCATTAGTGTGTGAGAGCCCTGCCTTCGAGTCCTCTAGACTCCATTTTGTTAGGGTTTGACCTAAGTGACTCCATTTTGATTCTGACAGGTTTTACAGAAGCGACAGAAACCACTCTCAGTGGACTCCCGCAAAATAAGAAACTTTATTGAAGACTCCAGGAGAATTCTAGAAATTATGGGGTGGGGGGTTCCTCGAGGAGGGCAGGAGCCAGGCTCTGTACAGCCTCCAGCTGGTAGGCCTTCACTTTCTCCTGGTCTTCACCCTGCCCCAGTTGTCCCCTGACACCGGTGACTCCTAGTTCCTTTTTTTTTCTGCCAAGGGAGTGAGTCTGATTGTCCCAGCTTGGCATGTGTGTGTGATGGGCATGGCCTTGGGGCACCTCATGATCCTGGAGCCCAGCCCCTTACCCATCAAGGGCTGTTCACAGAGAACAGAGTCCCAGGGCGTCTCCACACCCTGCTGAGTGGCTGGTGCTGGGCAGGGGGGGGTGGGGGGAAGAGAAGCAGGATGTACAAGGAGTGAAGCCACACCAGCCTGGTGTTCCTACCAGCATCACTGTCTCTTCCTTTCTCTAACCAAAAGATGTGGCTTCAAGGACCCCCAGAGCTTTGCACCTGTTCACCCTGTTCTCTTACTTTTTGCCGCCACCTAAGACTGACTGAGCTCTTCATGTTTCAAGCTCATTTCCCTTCTCCTTGAAGCCTCCCCAGTCATGGCCACCCAACTTCCCCTCCTCCTCCTCACCTGCTCACATGGCTCTGAGCACACTCTCCGCCGATGTCTCTCCTGTTCTCCATCTCCATGTGTGTATTATCTGCGATCATGCTGGGTGCCTTCCAGCTCCAGCTCAGTATATGGTGGTGTAAAGGTATGATGAGGAGTCCATACTGGTCACCACGGGGCACAGGCTAGAAGAGAACTCTGCTGCTAAATGAGTCCCCGTGCCTCTTGGCCAGGGCCACAGGAAGAGGGTTGCCCTGCAGAGCTATGGGCTCAGACCACTAGTGGTCTGTTTGCATGAGGGCCAGAAAGGCCTCATGGGAAGATCTCACCCTACAAAAAAAGGAAGATTCATAGGCTTGGCCCTTCTCTGAGGAGAGTAGCCATGTTGTATAGACTGCTCACTGCTCAGATTCCAGAGGAAAGTCAGCACCTTGGGCCAAGGGGAAGTAAGACTTCTGAGGAAGCTCAGCCGCTGCAGGTAGTAGTAGTGTGGCTAGGAGCAAGGCTCAAGTTCCTATTTAGCAAGGTGGGTGTAAGAAGATTAATGATAAAGAGTTCAAAGCACTTCCCGTTGTGTGGGAGCAATGGCTGTTTAGTAAATAGATGGGACTTTGGGCTACCGGTCTTCCTACAGGAAGGTCTGTGGCTGTTGAGATGCTGGTGGCTGGGTGGTGTGTCCTCTCTGGGGGACTTCCTGGCCCTCAGTGCTCACCAGCTTCTGCGGCAGCTCAAGGGCACTGATCATAGCCCTGCGAGGGTGGCGCTGTCATCCTGGCAGAAATGGACAGAAAGGAGCCTAGGTTAAGGAAAGTATGTTCTGTGAATGACATTGGGCTGAAGGACCAGTTAGCTGTCAGTCCGGAAAAGTCCTCGAGAAGCTATGGGGGAGGAAGCCTGAGACAGAGAGAAGCTTGGGAGGCAAAAATTGGTCAAAAGTGAGAAGAGAAGCCCTGTTTATCCAGGCGCAGGTTTTCCAGCCCACTGTAGTCCCTCCTGTCCCCCCTGTCTTCCCGGCCTCAGAAGCTGTTGTTTCTTCTGTCCCTCATTTGCATGGGTATAGATTGTGTGTGTGTGTGTGTGTGTGTGTGTGTGTGTGTGTGTATGTGTGTGTGTATGTGTGTGTGTGTGTGTGTGTATGTGTGTGTGTGTGTGTGTGTGTGTGTGTGTGTGTGTGTGTGTATGTGTGTGTGTTCCCAGGTCTCTATGGGAAAAGCAGTGAAATGCAAGCCCCTTGGGCCCAGGAGAGGGATGCCTGTTCTTACCCTCTCACAAAAGGCCGAGTATCGGGAGCAAGTTCACAGGATAAACATGGCTTATCTTCCCAGAAGGTTAATTTTTCTAGAAGGCTTTATATGAAACCAAACATATCAGGGCAGGAAATTCTATGATTCCCCCCCCCCCAGATTTAAGTTTGGAGGGCTTTTACAATTAGGAAGGCCCTTTGGTCATATCTAAGCCCAGGAAGTATGCATGTGTTTTCATTCAAGACTTCCTTTCGCTGAAAATTCCAGGTAACTGCAGGTTAGACATGGGGGCCCCTGAGATGTTAACTCCAGGTATGACTTTTGGGTTCCCAGCTGGAATCTTCTTGGCAAGATCTTGGAGCTGCTCTCAGGGAAAGGTCTGCTATTGTTGCGCTTTCCAGTTTCTGAATTTCGGCTGGAAAATGGAGAAGGGCAAGGTATGCACCACTAGAATGAGGATGGCCAAGACTCAGTTAATCAGCTAACTGGCTGCTGCATCCAGGGGGACTCTTTTTAATGTAACACAGGAAGTGTCAAGAAATCACTGTCTCTACTGTGGCAGGAGGAGGTAGGGGGCCATTCCAGGTCACAGTCAGCCTGTAAGTTGTTCTCTGCTTGCTTAAAAGCCAGCGCTGTTGCAAAGTCCCTTTGTATCTTTGTGTAGGCTCAGCAGCAGAGAGGGTCAAAGGACTGGATGGTGGGAGTCCAGGTTCTACCTACTAGCTGGTGACTTCCAGGAAATTAAACTCTTTAGTCCCTAGGTTTTCTTATCTTTAAAATAGGACTAATTACTAATACTTTCCTTAAGGTTCTGTTTGAAGAATTTGTAAAGGCAATGAAAATCAAAGGTTTTAGTCCCATCCTAAAATATGGCAAATGCTCAGTGTTCATTATTATTAAAATTAATAAAGCTACAAAAACCTGTTAAAGGGCCTGGGGAGTATGGGAAATAGAAACCAAATCTCAGAGCCCTCCACCCCCACCCTGATGATACTTAAGAAAATGAATAGAAAATCACCAATCCCAATAATCCTAGAGAGCTACCCTGGAGAGGCCCGCCTGGCGTGAATGTTGTTGCTAATGTTGAGCTAAGAAATGGAAGGAGAAACTCCAGGGCAAGTGGAGAGATGCAGCTTAGCGAGATTCCTCTTTAAGCAGAGAAGAGTCTAGAGATTTCTTGTTCCAGAAAGATACCCAAATCAGGAGAAATGTGAAATGACTAGCCTTCCTTCTTTTCTCCTTTCTGTCTTGGGAAGAAGGGGGAGGCTGCAGGGGGGTACATGAGGGGGGAATGGGGTAATGAGGTGAGCCCCTTTTACAGAAATGAAGACTCCTGGGATACATTCTGGTTTGGGGGAAGATGCACAGCCCAGGATATTCCTCATGATACGGATAATGAAATCTGCCCTTGAAGCAGGAGGAGTTAATTCTGGGCCAGTGCATTTAATAACTCTGGGAAAGAAAATCGAGCTCCAGGTACCATGAAAGTCCAGGGTGCTTTAGAGGGACTTGTCCCCATCCTGTACCCAACCGTGTCCCTCAGGCCAAAGGGCAGGAGCAGAAATTAGTCCCCTAAGGCACAGTTAGTAGTTGAAAGCTGAAACACCCAGTGTCAGGTGTAGGGCAGTGCAGACAGAAGGTCCAGACTGGTCAACAAAGGAAAGGAGACAGAAACCACATTAGCCACTGTTTAAATGTGCTATCACCCAAAGAGGAGAGGCCCCAAACCAGAAGAAAAGATGTCCACGACACGGGATTCTTTAGTACAGCTTCATGGATAGAACAACTTCATACATACTTGAATTCCAACTCTAAGCGTAACACAAGGGGCTGGAGACTGCAGAGCCAAATGCACAAACTGAGAACCGAAACCTTCACATGTGCGAAACCAGTTGGTAAAGGTCAAGAACGCAGATGAAACTTAGGTGAAACTGAAACTACTGACATGGAGGAAAGACTTGATGAGACAGAAATAAATAAATAAATAAATAAATAAAGAAAGAAAGAAAGAAAGAAAGAAAGAAAGAACAAAGATGCAGAAATTCGAGCTGAGCTACTGGATAAAGTGAGGCAAAGGTGCTCCAGTATGAGGATGACAGGGGTCACTGAGACTCAAGGACCCAACAGAGAATAATGAAGACGTGCCAGATGATTTCCCTAAAATGCTGAAAGTGATAATCCTGCATTCAAAAAGAGCATGAGGCTGGGCGTGGTGGCACACACTTGTAACCCCAGTACTGGGGAGGCTGAAGAGGAGGATCGCAGGTTCTTGACCAGCCTCAGCTACTTGGTGAATTCCTCTGCAATAGTGAGACCCTATTTCAAAATAAAGGATTAAGAGCCGGGCGTGGTGGTGCATGCTTGTAATCCCCGCGCTTGGGAGGCAGAGACAGGAAGATCACGCAGGTTCGAAGCCAGCCGCGCTGGTTTAGGAGACCCTGTTTCCAAAAATAAAAAAAATAGGTCTGGGAGTGTAGCCCGGAGGTAGAACGGCTTCTAGGAATCCCAGTACCACCACCAAAAAAAAAAAAAAAAAAGGATTAAAAAAATAGGGCTGGGGCTGTAGCTTGGAGATAGGGTATCCCTGGGTTCAATCTCCAGTACCACAAAAAATAATAAAAAATAAAACAAGAACATTTGGCTTTCCAGGAAAATTGTTTATGAATACTTACTCCTGCTTAACACAGCCCAGCTGGGCTACTGAACTTTCAGGTTGAAGTAAAAAGGAAAAGAAGGAGGAGGAGGAGGAGGAGGAGGAGGAGGAGGAGGAGGAGGAGGGAAGATGAAGAAGAGGAAGAGGAAGAGGAAGAAGAAGAAGAGGAGGAGGAGGAGGAGGAGGAGAGCAGAAGAAAGACACCAAGGATGGTTGAGGGCAATCAGCTGACCTCACACTTTCTCCTAGCAATGATCAAGTCCAGAAGACCATAAAACAGTGTCTCCAAAGCTCTGGGAGAGACAGGGTGTCACCTAAGACATCGTACACAAGCAGGCTGTCTTTCAAATGCAAAGATGAGGTAGACACACATTCTCAAATGTTAAAGAACCTCAGAGTATCATCTGTGAAGCCTTGGGTGGGTGCTACTTGTTAAACTCCAGCCAATCAAGTGATGAATGAAAGCAAAGAATTTGGAGTGAAGAAGGATTGATGCTGACCATGTAATCCTTTTTAAAATAGAATTTCAGGGCTTCGAGGTACAGCGCAGTGATAGAGTGTTTGCCTAGTACATGGGAGGCTCTGGGTTAAATTCCCTGCATGGAAAAAAAAGAAATTCAAACAACTATAGGAGCTATGATTTTAAAATACAAACACTGATAATCTTGGTTTTTTTTGTGTGTGTGTGATACTGGGGATTGAACCCAGGGGCATTTTATCTCCAAGCTACAATTCCAGACCTATTTTTCATTTTTATTTGGAAACAGAGTCTCTCTAGGTTGATGAGAATCTCACTACTTCTGAGGCTGTGTTCAAATCTGCAAGCCTCCTGTCTCAGCCCCCAAGTACTGAGATTACAAAAAAGTGCCACCATGCCCGTTTTTTTTTTTTTTTTTTTGGTGGTATTGGGGATGGAACCCTTCTACCTCCGGGCTACACTCCCAGACCTATTTTATATTTTATTTGGAAACAAGGTCTCTTAAGCCAGCGAGGCTGGCTTTGGACCTGCACAATCCTCCTGTCTCCACATCCCAAGTGCGAGGATTATAAGCATGCACCACCACGCCCGGCAACCATGCCCAATTTTGATAATCTTATTAAAATAATAATGTAACTATTAAAATAGAAATATAAGAGCAGGTATGAAAATACTAATATCTTAACATAAGTGAAGGATTAACTGGTTTTAAAATATAATCATATGGTTTATGGAATATATATATATATATATATATTCACATACATACTGCCTTTTATAAGCTCTCTAGCTAACCTTAGGAAACTTATTAACATAATTTTTAAGGGAAAAAAAAACACTGAGGCTTGGGGTGACTCAGTGATAAGGCACTTGTCTAGCATGTATGAGTCCTTGGGTTTGATTCTGAGTGCCACAAACAGATAAAATAAAGAAAATAAGATAAGGATACATTTAACGTTCAACAGGTCCTCCAACTGCCTCCCTCCTTTTCTCCCTCCCTTCTTTCCTCTTTTTACTCACGATTGAACCCAGGGGCATTTTATCTCAAAGCTATACCCCAGCCCTAAGTTGTTTGAGGGTCTCGCTAAGTTCCTAAGGCTGACCTCAAATCTAAGATAGTTTTTTCTCAGCCTCCCAAGTACTGGGATTACAGGTATGTGTCACCATGCAAGGCTTTAGTATTTCGTATGTATGTATGTATGTATGTATGTATGTATGTATGTATGTATTTATTTTTGGTGGTACTGGGGATGAAACCCAGGGGCTTTTCTACCTCTGGGCTACACTCCCAGACCTATTTTATACTTTTTTTTTTGGAAACAGGGTCTCACTAAGTTGCCGGGAGCCTCACTAAGTAGCTGAGGCTGGCTTTGAACCTTTGTGATCCCCCGTGTCGGCCTCCCAAGTGCTGGGATTACAAGCATGCGCCATCACGCCTAGCTAGTATTTTTAGATGAGGATTCCTGAATTTCTCTCTGTGTAAGCTGCTCCTCGCCAGATGGAGTCCTGCCAGGAGCTGGCCGGGTCATCTTAGGTCACTTTTGGGGCTGTGAGCTTTAAGACTAGATATTTCTAGTAGTCGCTGTAAATTAATCTCCATGGTGTATACATATCAGTCCTAAGCCTTCAGCAAAGCTGTGTTGAAACCTCAGCTCAGTGGTAGCTGAATCTGAGGGCGGAGACCCAGCCTGCGCCCAGGCCTGAGATGAAGCAGACAGGGAGGCAGTAGGCCTTATGGCTGGACAGATCAAGCAACCAGCGGTAGGAGGGGACCCTCTGTAGTGGAGCTGTGGCCTGGGACAAAGGGCCAGGGAGCTGAGCTGATGAGACACAGTCTGATCATCCTCTGGGTCCTATTGAACATGCTTGGATCCCACGGGGAGATTCCTTGAGGGCAATCCCAGGAAACACAGGACTTCCTGCTGCCCTAAGAAGGTGGCTGCCTGGATGGCTGGGATGGGATTACTCAACAGAAGGTGACCCTTGGAGTCCACAGGGCCCGAGACTCTTGTGTTACTTGTAAGAGCACTTAGGTGGAGTGTGAGCCTGTCGTTTCTCATTTCACAGTGACGGCTCAGTCCTCCTGACTTGACCACTGGGGACATTTCCTGGCATTGCTAAAGGGAAGGCCCTGAGCTGGATGTGGCTTGCGACAAAAGCAGCTGAGATTCCTGCGGCAGCGGGTGGGGCTGGACAGGTGTCCTCCTGGGCCACTCACCTGGAACGGGCCAGGCTGCAGCCCCCGCCCCAGCTGGACCGGCTTTTGTACAGTGCAAAGGAGTTGTTCTGGGAACCGGACTTCCCCTCCTTCCTCTGTTTCTTGCAATGTAGCTTGTGGAGAATGAAATTTTCTTTCTTTTCTCCATCCCTTTGTCTTTTCTTTTTTTTCTTTTCTTTTCTTTTTTTTTTTTTTGTGGTACTGGGGATGGAACCCTTCTACCTCCGGGCTACACTCCCAGACCTATTTTATATTTTTTATTTGGAAACAGGGTCTCCTTTGAACCTGCGTGATCCTCCTGTCTCCGCCTCTCAAGCTCAGGGATTACAAGTGTGCACCACCACGCCCGGCATTCTCCATCCCTTTGTCTTATCCATGCACCTCCATCAGCTTTTTATGGGGAAAAAAACTTGTTTAGCTTATATCTTCTTTTTCTTCCTTTCTTTTCCTTTCCTTCTTTCTTTCTTTCTTTCTTTCCTTCTTTCTTTCTTTTTTCTTTTCTTTTTTTTTTTAAGTACTGAGGATGGAACCCGGGACATTCTACTTTCAAGCTACACCCCCAGTCCTATTTTTTTTTTTAATTCTTTATTTTGAAACAGGGTCTCACTGAGTTGCAAAAGGCCTCGCTAAGTAGCTGAGGCTGTCCACGAACCGTGATCCTCCATTCTCTGACCCCCACATGCTAGGATTACAAGCGAGCACCACCACGCCCGGCTTCTTTTTCTAACATAATTGGTGTCCACTGTAAAAGTCTTCTAATCCGGGGGACTATACGGCTGCATAGGCCTGCTAGGTATTGCTGGATTGCAATTGTCCTTGTGTGACTCACCAATGGGCACCTGCTGCTGTGTCCAGGAAAAGGCTTCAGGGTCCTGTGGCAGTCGGGCTCTGGGTGCCATTTACCCCCAAGTCTATCCTGCCCCTCTGCCACCTCTCCTGCCCCTCCCAGGCCAAAGCAGACCTCCCTCCTGGCTGCCCAAGCTGCTTGTTCCTGCCTCCGGGTCTTTGCCCACGTCGTCCCTTGCCTGGCCCTGCCCTGACTGCTCTGCCTCCTGATCCTCCTCATCCTTAACATCTGGGACAAGGTTTCACCTCTTCCAGGAAGTGTCTTCTACCAGAAATGGTTCCTGCCTGCTCTTCCATCCTGAGCCTTGTTTAGGCTCTTCTGTAGAATGAGTTACCTGCTTGAGTGTTTATCACAACAGTTTACAAAGTGCACGAATCCCTCGGGACACCAGGAGATGAGAAAGGCAGGTACCGAAACCCCCCAGTTATAAAAAATCTAAGACTCAAAAACGTTACATGACTAAAGAGTGTGGGAGCAGATGCAGATACCTGGCCTCCTGACTCCCACGTCGTCTGGATGGGAGCCAGCCCGCTTCCTCTGCAGAGCTACCTCCGTCTCTCTGGGAACGGCTCCCCAGACTTGTGCAGGGCACAGCCTTTGCAGCTGTATGACGGTCCCGCCTCTGCAGCTGGCCCAGTGCCCTGGGTGAGGCAGGTTCTTCTTCCTGAACCTGTTTCTTTCTTTCTCTCTCTCTCTCTCTCTCTCTCTCTCTCTCTCTCTCTCTCTCTCTCTCTCTCTCTCCTCCCTGCATTTTCCACTGAATTTTTCATTGGGAAGCAGCGCATTTAGAGATGAGGAGCACACACTGCCGGGCTGCAGCTTTGATGAATCTTTCATGCTGACATGGGGAGGCAGGCGCTGCAGTTGCTGGGGAAGGAGGGAGGGATTGGGCTGGGGTCTCTGGGGAAATGATCCCCTCCCCCACTCCTTCCACTGGGAGCCACAGGCCCGGCCTAGCTGCACTCCGCAGCACCAACCTGTATGTCTGTTGGGAGATAGCGTGCACGCTGAGGGGTAAGTCAGCACCTTCCCAGTAACCACCCATTTTGACCCCAGCTGGCTCCACCTCCCCCGGCTGCTGCCCGGGTGTTGAGGTGTTTCTGGCTGCGTGGCTGTGAGAGCCCCTCTCCTCTCTGAGTCTTAGCTGAGCAGAACAGTGGAGATGCTGAGACCCTGTGAATCATGGCCGACCCCTGGGCTGGGCCTCACCTGTACCACCTGCTAAATAGAAGTGGATTCTCCTGTCCCTCCATTTCAGTCCAGGCAGGGTTTGGTCACTGTGGATGCCCGAGAGACCCCACAGGCTCCACCTGGGAATGCTGATACTCAGCTCCATGCTGGCCCTACAGAGCAGAAGACGGCAGTGGGCCAGAGCCCTGTCTTTGGCATCTGAGGCCCAAGCTTGAGCTCTAACCTGACTTCTAGCTGAGGTATGGCCCCGCTCAAGTCATCCCGGCGCCTGAACATTGCTTGGTGCCAGGCTGCAGGGAAGATGGTAGAGGCTGACTGGTTGCGCTGAGCGTCCGCCCCTGGCCCTGCTGGCTGCTCCACATGGCCTCCGTCAGCTTCAGAGGGCCATTGACAGGTGGTCGGAGGTGGCGGTTGTTTGGGGATCCTTCCCTATACTTTGCTTCACGTGGTCTTCACGTATCTCACCTTTGACTAAAACCAGGTTTGGGCTCCAGCATGGGCAGCCGTGGGAACCTCTGCCTGGCTCTCTGCTTGACCACAGCTTCTCCCTCCCCGGGGCTTCCCAGTGGGCTCAAGATGGAAGGCCCTCCTCCTCTAAGGCGGGAGGGGCGGGCCATGCCCTGTGCCCCTCTGGAGGTGCTCTCAGGCGCTCTGAGTGTATCTGGTGGGAGAGCCTGGGCTGACACTCTGGCCCTCCTAGGAGTAAGGCCGCCAAAGTACGTGATCTTTTCCACATATTAGCAAACCCCAGGGGTCCACCTCGACTGAGTGTGAGCTGCCATGATTCTAAGACTAATCTCACAATGTATCCTTGGGGGCCTCTCCCATGCACGGGTGTTAAGGAACTCTTGCAAACTCCTGCCCTTTCTCTTTAGCTGCCTTTGGGCCTGGTTCATGGGTTGGTCAGTGATCTGATATTTCTTCCTCTATTTGGGGTTAGCAAGACACCTGAACAGCCATCCTCCCAGACAAACATAGTACACGCTTAGGATCCAACTACTTGGGAGGCCAAGGCAGGAGAATCACAGCTTGAGGCCAGCCTGGGCAACTCAGTGAGATTCTGTCTCAAAATAAAAAACAATAAAAATGGCTGGGAGTGTGGCTCACGGGTAGAGCATCTCTGGGTTCAATCCCAAGTGCCTCCATCCTCTCCATCTCTCCCTACTTCACTCGCCACCTGAGTACAAGTTATTTTGATAAGATTTCCTTCCTATTAGTATCCCTAAGGGAAGGGAGTTTTAATAGAAGTTGAGTGAGCGCTGAAACAACTCGTGAATCCTGCCCCTGCCCCTCAGGTTCCTGTATGCAAGTTGCACAAATACCAGTGTATAATGGCTAAGAAGAGAACAGCCCCTGGCATCAGAAGCCCTTAGTTGAGCAGACAGATAGATATGCTTTGGGGACTTCATGGGGTCCCTGGAAAATTGGGAATGGGGTGGGTGTGGTCTAGATGGCCCTCCTGGCATCTCCGGGCTGTGCCACACACACGTCTTGTTGTCCAGGGCTGGGGGGGAGGGGGATACAGATGAGTGGCCGTCAGCAGGGGTTGCCGGTTCAGCATCCAAGGTCAAAGCAGAGCAGTGGTTTCTGGTTTGGGGAGAGAGGCTGGATGGAGCTGGAGTGATGGGTTGATGCCTCCTTAGGCTGGGCGGCATCCATCTCCTCTCAGGAATTCTTTTGCATACCAACACAGACACACTTCGGGGTTGAATCTGAGCCTGCATAATGGAGGCATGGAATCTTCTGAACCCCTGGTGGGGAGTGCCTGGTCAGGCCGCACAACCCTTGGCTCCTGGACCACAGGTGGGTGTCCCTAGCTGGGCTGTGGTCAGATTAGCCCCGGATGAGCTCTGGAGTCTCATCTTGTTGCCCTGGTCACCTTGGGAAGGTACATGCACAGCTGAGATAAGACCTGGGACTGTCTGGCCAGCGACACCCGGCAGCTCACAGCCCCTCTTGGCGCCCATGACCTTGTCCTTCCCTTGAGGGTGGACAGGCTCCCTGGTTACATTCTGGAACCGGTGTCCCAGCTCTGCCCCCTCCTTGCCATGTAGTTCACCCACCTGGGTTCAGGAGGTGGCGTCTGCTGGAGGAGATCCTACAGGTCGTGTGGGGTGTCTGGGAGCTGGGCTGAGTGGGCAGCTGAGCGGGAGGGGTGCTCAAGGTTGGCGTGTCCTCACCCCCTAAGTACTCACCACTCAAGCTCGTACTTGGCTTGCAGGGGTTCTTGGCCCTGTCCCTTTCCTTTCTGGTGGGAATCACAAACTGTTGCTCCGCACTGGTGCGATTGTCTGTTGGAGGTCTGTCGCAAGCTGGAGCGGTGAGCGGGAACTGGTCTGCTTTGCTAGGCACAGAGCCCGGCAGGTGTAAAGCCTTGCTGAATGAATAAATGGATGGATGAGCCGAGGAACCAGTGTCCAAGCAGGTGGAGAGGGAAGGGCGCCAGAGAAGAGAGAGAGGAGGGTGTAAACACAGCAGCCCAGCAGGCCAAAATTTCCCCCCTCTATTTGGGGTTAGCAAGACGCCTAACAAACCATTCTCAGCCAGGCCCCATGGGAGAGGCAGCCCGGGGTCTCCAGCCTCACTCATCAGGGAGGGAAGAGCCCAGCCCACATGGCTGCTCTGCTCTGAGTGGGCTGTGGGAGAATGGTCAGGGACCAGGTCAGTGTCCAGCATGTCCCCAACTTGCTAGGGACCTTGCTCAGGGACCATACCCATTGGGCCCCATTTTTTTCTGATGTAAAATGGAGAGGGGGAAGGGCGTGATGTGTGCGTGTATGCCTCTACCATCTTGTATCCGATTAAGATGTATGACTACAGTGCACCAATTTTAAAAAAATTAAATTAAGTTTAAAATATGAAGAAGGTAGGGCTACCCTGCCAGCCCTTCAGGGCCCCTCTCTTTCTGACACCCCATCACTAGGCCCAGCCTGCAGCTCCAAAGCTGCTTATCACAGCTCAAAGCTCCAGCCCCGAAGCCGGGAGCCCCTGGCAGGGAACTCTGCCTCCCAAGACAGTGGCGACGGGCTGGTCTTGAAGTGGCTGCTGAAACTTTCAAGACATCCCTGGATACAACCAGGGCCTGGGCCGCTGGGCTCCCCTCACGACCCCAGGCCTGGATCTGCCAAGTCAGCTCTGGGATCACTGAGGCAGGAAGAGTCTAGTACCAACCCCACCACTGCCACTGCCTCCAAACCACTGTGAGTCCCAGCAGGACCCTATGTGCAAAGGTTGGACAGCAAGCCAGGTGTGGTGGTGCATGCTTGTAATCCCAGCATTCAAGAGACGGAGACCAGGGGATTGCAGTTCGGGGACAGCCTCAGCTACTTAGCGAGAGCCTTTGCAAGTCAGTGAGACCTTGTTTCAAAAAATAAAAAGACTAAAAAATAGGACTAGGGGTGTAGGTTGGAGGTGCAGTGCTTCTGGGTTCCATCCCTAGTACTGCAAAATAAATAGATAAATAAATAAATATATAAATAAATAAGAAAGAAAAGAAAGAAAGAAAAAAAAGGTTGGAGAGCAGATGACTCTGAAGTGACCTCCCTGCTTGCCCCAGCCTTCTTCCAGAAACACTCCCTGGGTCCCTGAGTGCTCTGGCTTCTTAAATAAGCCCAGTGCCCGTGACAGCTTCTTTCCAGATGCCGCTGGGGAGCCAGTACAACCAAATCCCAGCCCCAACCTTCCGGCCTGAGGCAGCATTATCCCAACCCCTCCTTCACCAGGTCAGCCCCCCTGGGGGAGGAGCCCCAACTCCCCCCCTCTGGAGTCCTCAGCAGAGGGCATGGTGGGGGCCCTGTCCTGTGAGTTAGGAGTGGAATGGGCCGTAACAGGCTGCTGCGGTGCAACTTGGGGCAAGTTCAAGTTCCTTAGCCTCCTCGAGCCTCAGTGTCCCCCTCTGTAGACTGGGAATGCGAAAACTCGCGCTATTGGATAGAAACAGTGATGAATGGGCGGGTCCTGCTGTGTGAGCCAACCCTGCCGGAAGCGCATCTCCAGCCTTCTGCCCTGTTACTTCTGGCTCCTTCTGCTTTGTGTTGTTTAAATGCAGATGAAGGACAAGAAGTCTGTTGTGCACAGGGCGGCTCTGAAGTGGCTGTCACTCAGACAGAGCACTGAGTTTGGGCTCAGTGCAATGCTGAGCCCGGGACTCACGTGTAGCTTCTACCCCAGGCAGCTGTGTGAACTTGGGCTATTTGCAGTCTGGACTTTATTTTCCTCATCTGTAAAATGGGTTGACCTGTTCCTCAGATGATGGAGGTGGCAGGTGGCAGTGCCTGTCACCGTTGAGTACTGAGACGTCTCTGGAAGTTTCTTCTGCTCAGATAAAGATGCCGAGGGGACTGGGTGTGGGCAGAGGGTTGGTGTAGACACAGGTGGCGTTCTGTCAGAACCCAGCCTGGCCCCGGCCATGAGCCGTCAGGGAGGCCTGGGGCCCCATGTTGCCGGCATCAGTTGGAATAAACAAACAGCGCTGGGTTGGAGGGCGGCGGGGAGGGAGGCCCAGCTGGCTTCCAGATGCCGGCACGGCTACCCACGAGGGGACCCAGAGGGGCTCATTACTGCTCTGCCTCTGCCGCTCCCTGCTCTCAACCTGGGAAGCATGGGCTTATTGTGGGGCCATCAAATATTTAGACAAGGAGGTGGTGGAGCCCCGGGCAGGGAGAGCAGCCCCTGGCCTTTGACAGCCTTTCGTGAGGTTGGTGCGGGAGCTGGCACCAGGGGCCTTGGAAGCCTCCCCGCCTCCCCACTTTTGTTAATTAATTAATTCGTTAGTGGTACTGGGGACTGAAGCCAAGCATGCTCCACCACGGAGCTACACCCCAGCCCTTTTTTTTTTTTGAGACAAGTTCTCACTAAGTTGTCCAGGCTGGCTTTGAACCTGCGATCCTCCTGCCTCAGCCTCCTGAGTGCTGGGATCTCAGGTGTGTGCCACCTCTTTCCTCTTTTAGGCAGCACCCCCTGCCCCCGGCTGGCCAGCTTTTCTTTTCTTTCCCTTTCCTTGCACTAATTGACAAACTAGGACCTGAGATGAGCGGGGTGGCATCCCAGGTCCTAGTTTGTCAGCAACAGCACATACCTCCTCCTGACTTGATCCCCGGGCAGGGCAGGTGCCCTGGACAGCTAAGCTAGTCTCAAAAGCTGATTTTGTGTGAACATGCCCACGGAGCCCCGCTCTGCGACACAGCAGGGAGAACTGTGCTGTTTCAAACCTTCTGAGTCATCCAAACAGCATAGCTCAAGACCCACAGCTCCAGCCCAGCACCTTGTTCTACCTAAAGGAGAACCGGCCCTCAGAGAGGTCACTCAGCGGGGCAGGCCCGGGGTGGGCACCCGCAGACATCTTCCAGCCCCGGGGTCCCTCCCAGTGCTACTGTGGCTGCTAACTTACACCCCTGGGTCTGCACAGAGGACTGAGCCCTCCCTCCAGCACGGTGGGTGGTTTGTAGGTGGACTGAGGTCCAGGGATGGCGCAGGAGGCACAGAAGGAGACGGATACTGAGGACAGGGTGGCCATGAAGAAGAAAGAAGCCCTGGAGGGCATCTGGCTGCCGCCGTGGGTCTCAGAAGAAAGCAGAGTGACGTCTCAACCCCTTCTTTCCACCATCCATGGAGTCCAGATACTGACCGCAAAAATATTTTAGGCACATTTGTTGTTATCTGATCTGCCTGATAGCTGGTGAGGTCATCTTACTATCCTCGTCCTCCTGAGAAGGAAGGCTCAGGGAGGTCAGTGACCTGTGCTAGGTCACACACCCAGCGCAGAGCTGGCATCTAAAGCCGGGTGGGTTGGGTGACTGAGCCTCTTGTACATGGGAGCCGCGCGCTCTTGAAACCCCAGCAGGTGTTAGTGAAACCATCTCCTCCCTCTGCCCACGTCCCCGCCCCTAGGTGCCACCGTCCACTCGCAGATCCGGGGAGTCCCTCCAGGCACCATGACTTGGATTAGCCCGTCCAGGTAAGGGCTGGGGTCTCGGCCCTGCGGCTGGGCACCTGGCCATCCTCTCGGATGGAGACCTTGAGCGATCCCCTGCCTGCTGTCCATTCAGGTGAGTGAGTATACAGGGCTGCTATCTGACCTCCACGGGCTGGTCTGTGAGGTCCAGCACTCTCAGGGTGAGTGCCTAATGACCACAAAGGAAGGATGCTTGGCGCAGGTGGACTGCGGGGCTCCTGGGCATTCACGTCCATCTCTCAGGACCCTTCCTTGGCTTGGGGCTGGCATCCCCGAAATAATCCAGAGGCAGAACTCTTCCATATACTTGCTGTTCCCACCCTGGATATCTCCGGGGCCTAGGAGTCAAGGTGGGTGTGAGTCTCATTGTGAGAAATTTCAAAATATTTCCCCCTCTACTCGCCTGGCATCGGCAAGGGAAAAGACCTTCCGCCCCTCCTCCAGCAGGCCTGGGCTGGCAGGTCCCGGGGAATGCTTGCTGCCCTCCGCCATGTTCCCCCCCAACACAGCTCGCATGTTTTTCTCCCGGCTAGCTTCATTAAGCCCGGGAACTTGGAGGTGGGAGAGAAAATGTCCTCATTTCATAAAAATTTAAACTAACGTGCAGAGGCAGCTGGGTCCTACCTAGTTATTTCCTCTCTCCTGCCCAGAGATATTTAGTTATCCCCTTCCTTCTTTGGCGAGGGGGAAGGGTTCCGGAAGAAATGAGAAGCAGCTGATGCAGGAGGATTTGCGGCGTTTGGGAGTGCGTGGCCTCCTGGGAGCTGGTGTGAGCATTAGCTGAGCGCTAACTACGTGCCAGGCACTTTGTCCATTCTGCATTTCACTTAATTTATACAACCACCCAGTGAAATATGGATTCTTCTCCAAATTTCACAGGTAAGAAACTGGAATTCAGATAGGTGAAGCAGTTTGCCTAAAGTTACCCAGCTGTGGAGCCAGGATGCACACCGGGCTCTTCTGGGGCTGAGGCCTGGGCTGGGGGCCCTGGGTTGTGTGGCTCCTGCAGTCATCAGTAATTTCTGGGTGACAGGACAGGTTAGGAGCACGCTGGCTCTTGGCTTTATGGCTGGGGGATGGAGACATTTTTATTTTTTATTTTTATTTTTTTGTGGTACTGGGGATGGAACCCAGGGGCATTCTACCTCCGAGCTATACTCCCAGCCCTATTTTTTTTTTTTATTTTGAAAGCGGGTCTCACTGAGTTGCAAAGGGCCTCACTAAGTAGCTGAGGCTGTCTGCGAACCGCAATCCTCCTGTCGCAGCCTCCCCAATGCTGGGATTACAAGCGTGTGCCACCATGCCTGGCTTGGTTAGAGATTTTAATGCCTGGATCTGGATGGGCATCTACCTATTGGTGGGTGTGTGGAGGTGGAAATCAGCTAGGGTGGGCTGAAAAGCCAATTCTACTCCATTTTAATCCAAGTTCCTAAGTTTGTCCTTTGGGAGGCAAAAGAGTAAAGGCTTTGGGGTTGAGCTTGAGGGTTCGTAACTTGGGTATTCACTCATTTATCATGTGCCATAGTCAACCAATGAGATTTCTTTCTTTTTGTGTGTGTGTGGTACTGGGGATGGAACCCAAGGGCATTCTACCTCCGAGCTGTACTTTCAGCCATATTTTTTAGTCTTTTATTTTTGAAACAGGGTCTCACTGAGTTGTGAAGGGCCTCCCTAAGTAGGTGAGGCTGTCTGCAAACCTCGATCCTACGGTCTCAGCCTTCTGATTACTGGGATTACAAGCGTGCGCCACCACACCCCACAACTAACACAACTTCTGTGCATCTCCGTATCCTCATTTGTAAAACGGGGCCAAGTACAGCGTCTTCCTCTCAGGATCAGTGTGCAGGTCAGTGAGACAATAGTGTCTGTCAACAGCCTGAGCCCAGTGCCTGGCATCAGGAAGTACTCAAAGCACACATGTCCAGCTCTCGCCTATAATTCCCTCCAAGATGACACATCTCTGAATTCCATGCATCTCATTTTGCTGCCTTCTTGTGCTACACCCACTATCGCTCCGCGGAAGGGCAGGGGCCCTCTGTCTTTGCTGATGGTGGGGGGCAGGCTCTCCCTCAGCCACCCCGGAGCCTCTGCAGCACCCAGGAGGAGCCCATACTACATATCAAGCATGTAGAGTCGGCAATGAAAGGCGCTTCCACAGCCCAGGGTGCTGATGGCTCGGCGGAGCGCCCTCATTCAAAGTCTCTGGGGCTCCGGCTTCTAGAAATGTCCAAAGAGGACAACCTTCCCCAGAAGCCTGTCTGCAAGGGGACATCACTGGGAATGTGCCCGGGCTGCAGAGGTGCCACTGAGCCAGGTGCACGTGTAGAGCTCAAGGACCCTTGGGGTTCTGTCCTGTGCTCCCTCCCTGTGGGAAAGACACATTTGAGTCTTGGAGGAGTGGGGAGTTATTTGTTTTAGGAACGTGGTCAGGAAGCCTCTGCTCCAACTTCCTGGCCTCTCTGTGAAAAGTTGACCAAATCAAGGAAGACTGGACCCCAAATCCACAGAGGTCCCTGCACGAAGAGGACATCCAGCCAGGCAGATGGCCAGTACTGGAAAGTCCTAAACAAGAAGTGGGGTGCATCCCCAGTGGGGCGGGAAAGGGGAACACCCAGCCCTCTAGATTGCAGTTTCATTTCTTTTACTCCACAGCCCTGTGAGCCAGCAGTTAATGTGAGGCGCTGAGGACCAGAGAGGCATGTTGTGTGCTCAAACTCACACAGCGAGTAGGAGACCCTGGATCTCTCAGCGTGAGCTCTCTTCCACCACTGCTAGCCAACAGCCAGTCAGCCCCATACCTCCATCAGGCATGGAAAACCTCAGCTATTTTCGGTAGACAAAGGCCACCACTTTGGGCTCATGGGGAGAGCCCACCTAAGGGCCCTGGGGTAACTCTGGACCTCGGCAGTTCAGCATCCTATGGGGCAGGATTGGGGCCCCAGAACATGGCCGTCTGTGCTCATAAGCAACTGCTCCGCCTGGGGCCCTGCTGGGTGTCTCTGTACACTCTCACTGCCCACTGGAAGTTGGTGCTGAGCTCAGCTGAGCCCTTCTCCCTCCTGATCGCCATCCTGCTGTCCTCTGGAACCCAGGCAAAGTGGGGCTTAAAAAAACATAGGCTGGGCTGTAGCAGAGAGGTTGTAATGTTTTATTCAACTCAACACACACACTGACGGTGAATAAGAGGCTCCTCCCAATCATCGACCTCACAGGCTCAGGGGAGCTCGAGTCAAAGCATCAGGCTGTGGCAGCGGGATGTGGTTCCTGTATGGGGAAGTGAGGGTGCGTGAACCCAGCCTGGATGATCAGAGACAACTTCCTGGGGATGATACTTTAAACCTGAAGAAGGACCCGCTGGAGATGGGGCCCCCAGCTCCCTTGTGAGCAGCGGGAGGGCCAGAGTCCCCGAGGCACTCCCCCTCCATGCTACCAGAGTTCACCACTGAACTGCCAGCATCACTGATGGCTTGGATCCCAGAGTGGGATTTCTGCAGCTGGTGGCGTTGCAGCAGACACGTCCCGTCAAAGCCAGGTGGCTCAGAGCTTTAGGCTGCTCCTGCAGAATTGGAGTCTGGAGGGCTGGGCGGGGGCATCAGGGAATCTGTGCTTTAAGCAGTGAATTGACCCCCAGCGCCCACATGGAGTAACTAACACTGCCCTCGGAGGGGACATGCTCCCGGGACCTGGCCTGGACCCGATACAATGGAAGCGCTCATTGAATACGCAGCAAACGCTGTGAGAAAATAAAAGAAAAAGAAGAGGGAAGACTATACTCTGTCCTCTTCCCTTGTGAGTTTCTAATCCATCTGGAGGGAAAAATTACCAACCTAGAAAAGACTCACGCCCTTGCCCAGCCGAGACGGTCCATAAACGCTCAGCCCCATTAGACACCAGTAAATTCTCCCTAATGGAGCCCTGGGAGGAGGCCAGGTGGAGTGCGAGGCAGGGGACAGGCAGGATGCTCTCCGTACTCTGTCCAGTCCAGCTCCGCCAGCATTTGTTGAGGGCCTGCTGTGTGCAGGGCACTGGGCAAACTGCTGAGGATACAAGCTAAAGCAAAGGGCACTGGCAGCTAGGAGGCAACTGTGCAGAAAGGGAGACAGACATGTAAATAAAAGATCACAACTCAGTGTGAGACAGGGAGAGAAGGCAGGAGCCAGACCATAGAATAACAATTAAAACCCGGGCTCTGGAATTAGACGAGCCAGTTCAGATATCAGGCCCTTCATGGCCCAGCTGGGGGATCCAGGGCAAGTTACCAACGTCATTCAGTGTCAGATCCCTATCTGTCAAATGGGGATCATTTTAGAATGTAACACAGACTGTTCTAAAGAGCTGTGAGGATGAGGTGTGTCATAGATTCGGTGCCCCGAGAGGCCTGGACTCACTCAGCAATGTCGACTCTGTGGACCGTAACTCCCCAAAGAGAAAGTGATTGGCTCTGCCAAGGTCAGGGGAATTTAGTGCTTTGAAGGCTAACAAGGGTTCACCAGGCAGGTAAGGATGGAAGAGCTTTGTGGTAATAGGGGCAAAGGCTACTCTGAAGTGAATTCATAGTATATTGTCACTGGAGCCGTAGCTGGGCAACCGTTAAGTGTTTGAGCGTGGCCGGGGCTTAAATGGTGGTAAATGAGAGAACAGGGGATGGAGGCTGAATGAGAAGGGTCTTAAGTGCCAGGCTATGGAGCTAACAGGGGTGATGAGTGTTGGGTTTGCACGTGGAAAGTAAAGGCACGAGAGAGACCAGGAAGCGCGGTACCCGTTTTAATGGTGGAATGTAGTCCTCTCAGGGATGGGCCCGCTGGACATCTCTGCCTGTTCCTCTCTGGAATTAAAAACTTTAAATGCCATGTTAACCAAATTTCGGATAGGGGTTTGAGAACTGTCCTCAGCCTTTCTTAATTTTTTGGAAAAGCGTCCTGAGTTGGTTCCTTAAGGGAGGAGGGAGGTAAAAACACCAATCGGATTATCAGAGACCGCTGTTTTTTTCGGCCCCAGCACCCTCCAGAGAGTCAGCCAGCCATGGGGGAAGGGACCGACGGGCCACATGTCTGGAGAGTTGCACATAGTCCTGATCAGCCAGCTGAGTCACATGGTGGATCGGAGGCACCGATGTTTTATAGGCATACCGATTCCCTCGCGACATCTGTAGTCTCGTAATGTTTGGAGTCTCGAGGCACCCGGAGTCTCACAATGTCTCCGTTTCTGGCTTCCCACTACAAGATCACGTGGGGGAGGGACCCAACTTATCAATGAGAAGCTGGGATCACAATGCCACTCTGAAACTACGTCCAGAGCAGACATTACCAATCCATCACAGAACTCTCCCTTGCTGAGTCAGGATGTGACTGTAGTGTCCTCGTTGAATTCTGTAGGCAACCGCTACCAGCTGATGGGCACAGACTTGTAAGTTGAGGGCTGCTTGTCATCCCTGAGGGAGAGCTCGAGACAGGTCTTTCATCTATCCCTGCCCCTGTGGGAAGCTCATCAAGCCTCTGCTGCTCTACTGAGATGGCTTGGCTTAAGTCAGCCAGCCTCCTCTGGATCCCTGTCCTGTTTGCTGGTACAGCCTGCCATTTGAGGTTTGGCTGGGCCTGGGAAGCCCCACGCTCCCCTCCCCACAGCCAGCCAGCAATTCTGCCATTCCTGGTCAGCGTGTGATAGGGTGGAGCGGGCTCTGTGGCCCGGCCTGACTCACTCTCCACCTGCGGCAGCTGTGGCAGAGGTCTCCACACCAGCAAGGATCTTTCAGGTGGGCAGAAGTGGTGGGCAGGGTGAGGGTCACTTCAGGACAGTTACGGCAGCAGGTGCCAGGAAGGGCCCCGGGTGGCTCCATTTAGAGCAAACCCTGCACGCGAAGAGGCGGGAGTGGAGGGCACAGGCTTGGTTTCCAGGTGGTCTGGGGTAAATGCTGGCTTTGCCACCTACCCGCTCGGCCATCCATCTCCTCCTCCGTGCCTCGATTTTCTCATCTGGAAAGTGGGGATAGCAAGAGTAATTCCCACTGGGCTTGTTGCCCTGGGATTTAGTAACACCCTATCAATGCTAATTATTGCCAGGGAGGAAGGGGAGGCAGGCATCTGAGCTTGGGAAGTGTGTGGCTCCAGCTTGCAGGAGGCCTCCTTCCCAGCTCTCAGGACACCCTGGAGTAGGTCCTGCCCCACTGGGTCAGCCTTGGGGCGCCTGCTTCTTCCATAGAAAGCTGTCCCCTCTCCTCTCCAAAGTCAGTGCTCCGGTGAATTCCCTGCAGGCTACTCCCTTCAGCCTGGTAAAATGAGAAATTAATCTTCCTTTAATCCTGTACTCAATGCCCAGGATTCCACTCCCCAGCCAGACAATGAAATTAATCTACCACTAATTTTCTGTTTGCCAAGCCTGGGTTTCCACATTTCTAGCCCTATGTTTCCAACCATCTTGAATCCAGAGAAACAAAGGCCTAATCGCTTCCCTGGCCTTGATTATCCTGAGTCTTCAAAAGATGAATCTCACTCGTTTTCTGCCCCACTGGTTTGAGGAAGGAGAACAGAATGAGGTTTCCCCAGCACCTAGAGGCCATAGATTCCAAGCCCTTCTCCCCAGCCTCTCCCCAGCTTCCTGGGTGTGAGGGGATTAGGGGCCTCATGATCTGTTTGCTTACTCTGAGTCTAAATGTATCCGTCAGAGGGTGACTAACAGGCCGCCTCCTTGGGAACTAGAAGGAGGGAGAGGCCACTAATTTGAAACACCAAGTTCTCCTGGGAGGCTAGGACCTGGCTCCCTTCTCTCCAGGGAGAGAGTGCTGAGGTAGGTCAAGATCTGGTCCCACCTTCCTGCTATCTGGTTGGTTTGTTTAGTTTTTGCTTTGGGGGTACTGAGGATGGAACCCAGGGCAATTCTACCTCCAAGCTATACCCTTAGCCCTATTCTTTATTTTGAAACAGGGTCTCACTGAGTTGCAAAGGGCCTCGCTAAGGAGCTGAGGTTGTCCACCAACCTGGATTCTCCTGTGTCAGCCTCCCAAATGCTGGGATTACAAGTGTGTGCCACCATTCCCGGCCAGCCTTTTAAGTTTTTGAAACAGGGTCTTGCACCTCAAATTTGCCGAAAGTCTTGCTAAATTGCAGAGGCTGGTCTCGCACCTCCGATCCTCCTGTCTCAGCCTCCCAAATACTGGAATTACAGGCGTGCCCCATCCCACCCAGCTTCCACCTGCCTGCCTTCCAACCTTTACTCTCAGCACCTACAGCTGCAACCATGTTAATTGTCTGCTATTTGCAGAATATGGCAGGTTCTAAGTTGTGCCCTGGGCTTGGTCCTCCTTTCCTGTATTGGGCAAGGCTTCACTAATGAGGGCCACAGGAAAACAGGAGTAATCACAGTATCCACCCCCACAGGTGAGAAAGAGGACAAAATGAGACTCATGGAAGTCCATGACGTTGGCAAGAGCTCAATAAACAGGAGCTGGTGTTGTCCTCATCTGATTCAAACAGCCCCATCTCTGGGACCCATCCCCCATCTCCAACAGAAAGAAGGCTGCTCTCCTCCAGCCCCAGGACTCCTCCAAGTGCAGAGCCAGGGAGCATCATCTCTCTGCATTTCCCTTCCGACCACTGTGGGGAACACTGGCTGTGATGACCTCATGCTGGGCCGCCCCAGGACGAAATGAGATCATGCTCATGAATGACTTCACACCAGCTCAGGTAAGCACTAAAATACAAGCTATCATAGGTAGTTAATATTGTTTGTTGTAATTGGCCACATAGCCTGTCCTTCACCAGGAGAAACTCCCAAAGGCAGAGATGGGCCCCAGTTTTCCTTGGGACTCTTGGTGTTCAGCTGTTGGCGGATGGGAGAGCCTGAACAGGAGTGCTGCAGGGGAGGCTGGCCTGGAGGAGGGAGCACCCCCAGGGCACAGGCCAGCCCCACTGGCAAGCCTGGAGACCCTGCAGGCTGCCTCCTGTGCCCAGTGAGGCTCAGCCCTCTGTCCTGGCAGCCCTGACCTCATTGCTCTCATTCTTGATACAGGCAAGCTGCAGCACAGTCCTTGAACACACCCGTCCACCATTCCTGCCCTCCCTCCCAGTGTCACAGTTGGAGGAGACCTTGGAAACCATCTGCTTCCATCCTGAGATCTAAGTACAAGGAAACCCAGGACCAGAGTGGAGGTCCAGCCAGCCTACGGCCACCCAGCAAGTTGGCAGTAGTGCTGGGATGGGACCCAGTCTCCTGACCCCCACTCAGAGCTCATTCTGACACTGTGGCCCCCGTCAGCGCGTCCCCTGAGCTGCCACGACACAGAAGGACTCTCATGTTTCTTAAGCAACTGCTGTGTGCCAGGCACAGGGCAGGCTTTTGTGTCGCAACAGTGTGTGCTCTGCATTTTAAAGGCGGGGAAACTGAGGCTTGGAAGGTGAAATCACTTGGGCACGGTCACAGTGAGGCTGTGAGGAGGCTGGAGTTCAAACCCAAATTGAGCTGACTCCAAAGCCGGGGCTTTCCCATCCTGAGGCCCCCCATGGAGGACCCATGAACAAAAAACTCCAGGCACTAAGGGGGGGGCAATGAAGAGCCAGGCCTGCCCTTCCCCTGCAGCCCCTCCTCGCCTGCCTGGCCTGTGGGCAGGCGTGGGCTGTGGACCAGGGCCCTGCAGCTGCCAAGAGCCCCTCAGGCCAGGGTGCCAGGAACCAGCAGGAAGTGGTTTGCGGGAGGGAGCTGGGAGGAGGCTGGGCCCTGCAATGTGGCCTGAGGTTTCTGCTTTGGAAACCTGACTCTTGTGGACAGAGAACCCGCTCCCTCTCCTCCCCAGGGGGCAGTTAGAGCAATTACAGGCCAGGATGTGCTCTGAGGAGGGGCTGAGTGGGGCCTCTGAGGAACTCAAGGGGTCAGAGGTTTCCCCAGCGGTGGAGGCGGGGAGAAGGGCTGGAGGGGAAAGTGTCCCGGCAGGTGCCCTGGTGGGCAGGGAGGGAGCCCCTGGCCATGCTCAACCTGTGGGAGGGGGCTCTGGCTCTGTTCTAACTCGTTGCAAGAACTGAGGTATGGCCCTTTCCCTCTCCGAGGCTCACCTTCCCTCTTCAGGTCTAAAGTGAGGTTTCTGCCCGCTCTAAGAATTAGATGACCCTCCTGGACCCACGCCCCATCACAGGAGCACACAGAACTCAAGGCGCAGTGGGGTTTGCTGGCCTTCGTGTTGAAGAAGGGGGACACATTCCAGATGTGCACCGAGGTGTTTGTTTCCAGGCCCCCTTTCCCAAGCCGCTGGCCCCATCCTTCCCATGCACACCAAGTGGATAAGAAAGCATTTTCCCTGAGCTGGGCATGGTGGTACACACCTATAATCCCAGTACTTGGGAGGCTAAGATGGAAGGTTTGAGATCAGCTTCAGCAACTTAGTGAGATTCTGTTTCAAAATCAAAGAATAAAACAGGGCTGGTGGGAGGGGGGTGTAGTTCAAAGGTACAATGCCCCTGGGTTCCATCTCAGTACTACCAAAAAAAAAAAAAAATGCCGGGCTTGGTGGCGCACGCTTGTAATCCCTGTGCTTGGGAGGCAGAGACAGGAGGATCGCGCAGGTTTGAAGCCAGCCACGCACGCTGGTTTAGGAGACCCTGTTTCCAAATAAAAATGTAAAAATAGGTCTGGGAGTGTAGCCCGGAGGTAGAAGGGCTTCCAGGAACCCCAGTACCACAATAATAATAATAATAATAATAATAATAATAATAATAATAATATAATAATAAATAAAATAAATAAAAATAAAAATAATGCTTTCCCTGATTATTCTAGAAAAGAGAAACTCTGGATCCGGGGTCACTGATATTCTGTCATTTTTTTCTAGAATGTCTCTTTCCTTATCACCATCCCTCCTTCCCCCTTAGTTCTCTTTACCTATGTCACATCCCAGGATGACCTGGCAAAACGTAAGGGGACCGCACCGGCGGAACTGCAGAGCTTCAGAGAGTTCTGGGGAGCTTCTTCAGGGAGCAGTGGGTGAAGAAACTGAGGGCCCCTCTGGGAGCCAGAGCTGCTAGTTCCACAGGAGACTGCATGCTCTGTAAGAGGTTTGGTGCAGTGTCGGGCTTTGTGAATTGTTTTGGTAGCTCTGATTGAGTGAATGGTGAAATCTTAACCCAGGGGATGAACAGGACGTTCCCAAGGCCCTGGCTGTTTGAGGCAGAGTGGGGACAGAACCCAGGCATCCCTGCCCTCAGCGACGGCATGGCTGGCAGTCACGCTGGACCTGCCTGCCTTGAGTGAGAGTAGGCGCTCCTGTTGCCTGTCAGAAAACCCAAGCAGGCCCTTTTAATTCTGTGAAGCTGGCTATGGCTGCTGACTGTGGGTGAAGCCCAGCTTGCACTTGTCTCTGGGGGAAAGTGGAGCCATTTTGGCTGGAGACAGCAGATCCCAAGGAGGACATCATGCCAGAGAAGCACTTAGCAAGAGTGTTTGCATGCAGTAGGTGCTCAGAACCGCAGATGAGGCAGGAGCATCTGTGTTTGCACACACAAAGACACCTTCTCACTGTGACTCACGGAAAAGTAGCCAAGAGGGAAGGGCCAACTCAAGGGCAGATAGAAAGGCCAGGATTTCCTTCTGGTAGCTGGATCCAGGTGACCATTCTCCTCTCCCCTATATACCTCTCACCATCTGGGGCTAAAAATTGTGGGCGTGTTGGTTTGTAGTAACAAAACAAAACTCTAGCTCCAAACCAATAGTCGCTGGTCCTATCTTAATATGCCACGAGCCCTTCCCTATGGGCTCCAGTTCCCCTCCACCATAGAGGGAGAAACTGGCTGGCTGGTACTGGGGCCCCTGGCGGCTGACACAGGACAGTGGGTGGCTGCTCAGCGGACTGCCATGAGCAGGGGCTGCTTAGTCTCTCAGCAGGTGTGTGGGAGGAGACAGAGCAGAGAGGACGGGGCATCCTGCTGTACTGGAAGCCATCTCCCAGCACGGGCTGACATCTCTCTCCTGCCACGTGATAGGAGACAGGTGGTGAGCCCCTGGGTGCCAAAGGGAGAAGGTCACCCTGGAGATTGGTCATTCTCCTTGCAGGGATGCCCAGTAGGAAGCTCCCAACTCTGAGGCAAAGTCTTGGGCAGGAGTCACGCCATCTGCAGGTGTGGATGCCTATGTCTGGACCCATATTCCAGTGGACAGCTAGGGCTGGGGATGCAGTGGGAAACTCCCAGGGCCAGCATCTAAAGCCAGACATCTGTATCCCATTTAAACTTTACAGTTGCAGGGCCTCAGTGATCCCATCTGTAGAATGGGGTGTATACTCCACACCCAGCACAGTATTAGGGAGATGCTTGGAAGATTCTGATAGAGAGGGGGTCCAGCAGCCCCGGTATTTAAAGATTGGGAAGGAAAACAGGACAGGCATAGCAGCTGCAGGAGCAGGTGTCAGGAGATGTGGAGTCAGGCAAGCTGAACTTAGAGGCAAAGCATCACAGCATGGATCCATCCAAGGTCTACACTTAAATGCATATAGGTGGATATTTTTGCCAGTGTATCTCTTAAAGTTTTTTTTCAAGGGCTTCAGCCAATGAAGTGTGTCCAAGTGGAACTTGTTTGACTGGAGTGGGACACAGACTCCTGCAGCCGCCCCAGGCTCCTGCTCCCCATCCCCACAGACACATAACTTGGAACAAGTTTGAGAGCCTCGGGCCTAGAGCAGGAAGGACAATTTGCCGTTTCCTCTTGAGATTTGGTTCAGGGCAGGTTAGCAAATGATGCCTCGGGTGGGGCGGGTGCTGGAGCACTGGGGTCTTAGTCCCCCAAGGCGGGATGGGAGGCAGGAGCACCGAGGGCCGGCAGGAGCCCCCTCCAGCTTCAGTACTTGGGCCAGCGGGGAAGGAAGGGGGCTTTACTCAGTAAAGCTGCACTGGGCGTGGAGGCCTTGGGGTGGTGTTAAGAAAACCCAGCAAGATGACGGTTTTTCCTCTTCCTTTTGCTGACCCAGCCTGAGGGCCATGGGGTAAGGAGGAAGAAGAAGTCAGATGGTGTCAGATGGTGGAATGAAAGTCAGATGGTGGAAGAAACCCAGGCACATGTGTTGGAGGGTAAATGACTAGCAGAACTAAGGTGAGAAGGAGTGGGATTCAAAGGTCACAGCGTTTACAGGTGGAATTCCAACTGGTCCACTTTCAGGCAACATCTAGAATCCATCAGTTCTACCCTGCAAACCAGGGCAAGTGCCGCCTGTCTACATCACTCATGCCAGCCCTCTGGCCCTGCTCTCCCTTCTCATCTGGTCCATGGACCTTCAAGCTGTTGGGAGCCCCCTCTCTCCTGCCCCCTCTGGGGTTGCTGGCTAAAATATAGGACACCGAAGGGAAAACAAACACTTTCTTAGTGTAAGCGTGTCCCGAATGAGACACACCGTGCATTTCTTGTTTATCTGAAGTCCACTTGCTGGTGCGCATCCTGCACTGTTATTTGCTAAACCTGGCAGTCTGAGTCTAGTCCACCTGCTCTAGACCCCGTGTTTCTTGGATTAACTGGTACTTTTAGGCAAGGTGGGAGGAATGGAAAGCTGTCTTTTAGGTTTCTTACTTCAAATTAGTTTGTTTACTTTAAATAACTATCTTAATTTTGACTTAGAAGTATTATTTGAAATGCATTTTGAACAAATTCATTGCTTTTAGGTGAGGTATCCTGGACCATGCCCCCTCATTTCTTTCTTGCCCTTTAGTGATCCAGCAGATGATGGCTTTAGGAAAATTGGAAGGGATGGTATTTTAAGTGAGAAAATCCGGGGGTTCACATGTAGCATCAGTCACTGATTCTAATTCTGTGACTGCTCTTTGGGGGTTTCTTTTACTGCCCTGGAGCTTCAACCTCACCTGCCTCCCAGATGGCTGTGGGATTCATGAAACATGAACCTACCTGTATTCTAGCCACTCTAGAGAGCCCTGTTGTCTGGGATTCCAGAACCACCTGGACCGGAGGGTGGGGAGGTAAGGTCTTATGTATGCCCCCTGTGCTGGTCAGAACTTAACTGGGCAAATGATCGCCAAGCTCCTTGACCCCCTGGGCCTGCTCGGTTGGCCATGCAGTTCAAGGTTATGGTCACCAGGGGTCAGGCTTGCACATCGATGGCTGAGCTCTGTCTAGAGGGTGCTCCAGTGAGGCCTCACTTTGTGAGCAGGAGGGGCGGTGAGGATGGGGGAGCCTCACATTTTTTACGTGACTCTTGGTGCTGTGGGTCTGCGACCTGCAGGTCTGGAAGGTCTGTGATTCTCTCTTGGACTCTCATCTTGCTTGGTACGTCGGAGGGTTCCTCATCTCTCTGGACCTTTACTAGGAACTGTAGGGAACTCCAGGCAGGGAGTTGGGGGGGGGGAGTTTGGGCCCCAACTCTTCCTCTTACCAGAGTTCTTGTGTGTTACATGGCCTCTTGAGCCATAAATGTTTATCACAGTAGAAGAGGGTAACATTGCCTCCCTTGCAGGTGAGTTGAGGTGTGGCTGTTGGGCTCAGATGGCTTCTCTAGGCCAGTCTGGCCCTTGCCTACAGTGGCTCATGGTAGAAATAGAGGCAGAAGAAGACAGGAGAACGGGGTATCAGATCATGATCCTTTGCTAAATTCTGGGAGTGAACACAGGGTTCAGAGGAGGGAACCAGTAGCCCAGAGGAGGCCTCACTAGTGTGGTCAGGCAGACAGCAGGATAAACTCAGAGCTCAGGCAGGGGGTCAAGCTGGGTGTTGCAAATGTGCAGGAGGGCAGGCACTGAGTGCAGGTGGGTTCTGCTGACCTGGGCTCTGATGGCCTGCCCTCCCCCACCCGCCCTCCGGGTTGCTGCGGTTTCCCCATCTGCAGATATGACTCCTCACCCACAATTGCATCAATCTGTCCACAGACAAAGTGAATCATGTCGCAAGATGTGGTTCTGGACTGCGCCCTGTGCTCTGGTTAGCGGCTGGCTGGGCCAGGCCTGCAGGGGGTTGGACCTGACCGTGTTTTAACTTGGACTCTCACAAGGGAAGCAAAGGCCTCCTGGGAGAGGGCTGCCAGGGGCCCAGGGGCCCAGGGGCCGGGCGGGGTAGCTGTGGACTCATCAAATGGGACTGAAGCCAGCAGCCGTGACCTTGACCAAGACCACACTGGGGAACTTAGCTCTGCTGCCTCCATCAGGAGAAAAAGAAACGGAGAGATGGGGCGGGGGCTGGGTGGGTTGGGGTTCTTCCTCTTTCTCTGTTCTGGGCTCCTTGGCTTACTTCCCCTTCAGCTGACACAGGGGCCACCGGCTTGGGGGGGCAGCAGTAGATAGAAGCTCTCTGCAGGGAGCAGGAAAGATCCAGCTGCTTGGAGTTTCGTGACCTGGAATAACCAGGTCATAACCAGCAAGCCTTTTCTCGTCCTGCGGCAGCAAGAGTGGTTCTAGCCATTTTTGAGCAGAGTGCGAGGCTGAAGGGAACCTGCCTTGGACCCCAGGGCACAGTTTAGCTCATTGTACCAGAATCTCAGGATCATCTGTGTTTGGCAGTTGGACACAGCAAGAAAGTGCTATGCTTAGATCCCACCCTCTGGTTGGGAAGGATGTCATTCCTCCCTAGGTTGTGAGCTTCCTGGGTGCAGCAAATGTCTACTTTATAAAAACCACTTTGTATACCTGGGGCCTAGTGAAGAGCCCGATGCAAGACAGGTGCTCATTAAGAACTTCCCCTAGCTGCTTCCAGTGTCCTTCTCCAGTTTATTCCTCCTCCCTTTATGCTTTTTTGTTTTAATGTGCTTACTTCTTCATGTCTTAATTTCCTCTGAAAATATTTGCAAAGTGCCTCTATGTGCCTCCAGGTCCCCAGGCAGGTGCTGTACACATTTCATCTCACTTTTACACCAGTCTTGACAGAGAGATACTTTGCTTTACAGAGGAGGAGTTTCAGCCCAGGAATCTGCCCTGACCCTTGAATTTGCATACCCCCTTATCTTTTCATCCTCCATGTGAATTCACTGGGAGCCCTCTCTAGGCACAGCTGGGGGTAGAGGGGATGCAAAACATGAAGGGCGCAGTTCCACCCCACGGCCCTCAGTCTGTTGCAGAGGGTCCCTGTCTGGTCACACATGGATGTCATCCTGGGTCACCCAGTGTGGAGCCCACAGGGTGCAGTGGGCACATGGTGAACCCTGGAGCAGGTATTTTGAGGAAGACACTGGGAGGCAAGATAAGAAGGGCAGATGGGGCCCTAGGAGGCTAAGAAACATTTCATTGTGAAAGCCCCCTGTGATGGATTGGTGGTGGCCATTGGGAGGACCATACTGAGGATTCTGAGGCTGGAGATGGCCTTTCCCAAGAGTACCATGATTACCTGGCAAGCTTTCTGATATGTCTGGGAGCTGCAGTGACAGCCTGCCTGTTGGGGATTTTCCAGCTTTACTCTAGAATCCTTGAGCCACAAGAAGATTTTTAAGCAGGAAAATGATAAGGCCTAGACCATAGGTTCAAGAGATCATTAATACCTTGGCCAACATCATAAAGCAAAAAAGACATGATTGGTACCCAGGAGGGACTGTCACAAAGCCTGCGTTCTTAAAATGTCTCTGCCTTCTGAGATCAGAGCAGTTCCTTTTTTGGCCAGAGAAAGCATGTTGCAATGCGGAAGCTCCCCGTTAGGCTTGCCAGTGGTCTTCCCTCTTTCTGTCTCTTACTTTCATTGCTTATCAACCATTCCTTCCTGGTGCCCATCCTCCTTCTTTTATGCTCAAATCATCTCAGCTTGAGCAGGGATTCCTGTCTGAGAGTGGTGGCTTGACGGTATGTTATAAATCCTCAGTTATGAGGTCAAACATCACTCAATGGGTAAAGCGTATTCATTCTGCGTGTATACACGTCTCAGGGGGATGTCTGCAGACAGAATGTTGAGTTGGGTATGGGATAATTCAGCAGAATATCAAGGTAATACCAGTGAAAGAAAGCGAGGAGGCTCTGGTCATCGTAATCACTGGGGCTCGGGTTGAGAGAACAGCCACCATTATGACCCCCTGCCTGGGCCCACAGCTGATGAAAACAGGTCTGGAGGGCCTCAGGCCTGCAGCTAAATGAAATGCTCAGCCTAATGAAGTGACTTCCATTAGTTATGCCCACAGTGCAGTGGCCGGAAGTAGTCACATGGTCTCACCAACTACCCGAGGGCTCGGGAGTACAAGTCTACCACTTGGAAGGTGGGAAGCAAGGAAGATTCAGTGGGCGGCATTGCTGGGTGCCTAGCACAGGGCACTGCAGGAGGAGGGGATGTGAATATTTTGGGTGAAAACGATTTCCAGCCCAACCACTCAAAATAGGTCTTGTTAAGGCCCCATGCGTGACCTCCCATGTTGCGATACTCAAGTCCTCCTCTCCCTCACCCTTTCCTGGGATGCCATACCCTCCTTAATGTTGTCTTGGCTTCAGGACACAACACTTAACTTCATTTCCTTCCTGCCTCTTGGGCCACAGCTTCTCTGGCTCTTTGCAACATTTCCCTCCTCTACTTGACCTTACATTGGGAGCTTCTCTATTTTTCTCAGCAGAACTCATCCACGCCCTTACCTCTCAGGGTAGACGACTCACCTTGCTTTTGAGCATCACTAGTAGATGTTCCACTGTCTACTCATCCTCCTCTTGAGAACTTCTCCATGTCATCGCCAATCTATTGCCTTGAAAACCAAGGTCATCACCATCCTCCTTCCACCCCAGCCTCTATATAGCTGGTCCTACTTTCCAGGGTTCTGCGTCTCACTGAATGACAACCCACCAGGTTCCACCCAAGAGCCACCCTTGACCTGTTCTTCTTTTTCTCCACACCCCTCCACTTTAAATATCAGGTGTCGTGGATCTAGCTTCAATGTTTCTCCAGTCCATCCACCCCACCCCAGCCCAGCTCCAGTGCCACCGCCACCGCCACCGCCACCGCCACCGCCACCTGATTGGGGTTAGGCTTCTCTATCCATTCCAACTCCATTGAGTAATCCCTGCTGCATCCAGAGGGATCCGTTCTTAATGAGAATTTGGTCCACTCTCCTCCCCTGCGAGACACTGCCATGCCCAGTTGCTGCTCCGGGGAAGGTGCTAAGACTCACCTACAAGGCACGTGTGGCTAGGCCTCCACCGGCTCCTCTGCCTCGCCTTACTTTCATCGTACTGCCTGGCACATAGGTGCTAAGTAAACATTTTTTTTTTTTTTTGGATGAACATATGGCGGAAGAGAAATCGGCAACCGGCCAGATGGCTTTGATACTTAAGAAGCAGCAGAGGTAGCCAGGTGGCTCTTCTGGATACTGAGGCTGGCTGGACCCTTTGACGGGGCTGATGGGCACGGATGCAGGCGGCTGTTGAGTTCTGAGCAGTTGGTGCTGAGGCTGCAAGGCGGATGGCTGACCTTTGCTGCAGCCTCTGTGCAGGGACCGAAGCCCAGGAAGGCTGACCCAGGGGCCGAGTCTTCATCTTCATGGCTTCTCTATGGCCTGATACTGTACACGGCCCAGAGGTTGGATCACAAGAGTAGCTACTCTTAGACTTTATGGGGATGGGATACAGATGCAGGAAGAAGGCTGCTAGTTGTGGGAGGCAGGCAGACAGACAGACCCCTTCCATGTGTACCCTCCTCTGAACTCCAGTGAACTCCCTGGGTGAGGGGTGGGCTCCCCAAGTTTGGCTCAGAGAAATTCTACTTCTGGGGGCCAGGGGTGAGTCAGTTGTCTCAGAGGATCCCGTCAAGAACCGTGACAGTCATTACTTTCTCTGCGGCTTTGAGATCTGTGGGTAGAGGGTGTGGCTTGAAGCCCCTGGAACCCACAGTAGAGGGACTTCACCCTGGAGTGACTCAGGGGATGTGGCAGGGACTTTGGGGGACCCTCGGGGCTGTCTGGGGGTTCTCTGGCCCTGCAGCATTATCCTGTTACTATTGTCTGTGTACTGAGAAGAAGAGCAAGGGCCCCAAGGGGACAGAGCCTCTCATTTCATCTTCATAAGCTGTTCTGATCATCTGTTTTACAGAGGAGAAAGTGGAGCTCAGATGATGGGTGGGACAGGCCTGGGTTCTCAGGGATGTTCAGTGACAGAGCTGGACTTGATGTGTTACCTGCCAGATGCCACAAGTCAGCCCTCTTTCACCATCTCACATGCACCCTCTTCTCTGAGGGACCAGGAGGACACGGGGAAGAGGAAATGAGAGGTCCCGGCCAGAAGGGATTCACCCAGGTGGCTCAGTGAGGGCAACCAGCATGGAGACTTTTGCCCAAGGGTGGCAGGAAGGAGGGATAAAAGCGCCAGCAACCGTCAAAAGTGGAGGCTGCTACCAGCCTCCTCCCAAAGGGGCAGGGTGGGGGCAGTGTTAGGGACCTGGTGACACAGGGCCCCTGGAGGAGGACGCCAGGTCATGGAGGACACAGGCATTGTGCAGAGATACCCTTTCCCTTTCCGGCCATCTTCTTACCCCTTGCTGGGGCCTCCTCCTGGCTGGGCCCCAGGAAGCAGCAGGCCGAGGAGCTGGGGAGATGCAGCCCTAAGAGGTTGGCCTCCCTCCTGGAGATGGAGAGGAGGTTGGAGTAGATAGAGATCCGAGGAGGTGGGGAGGCTGTGTCTTCAGCTGGTCTTAGAGCCAGGAGTGAGCCCGCTTGGACTGTGTCCCCAGGCAGGATGGACCATCCTCCCAGGCATGGGGCTGCCTGACCCATCTCCTCCTTTGGGCTCTACCTGGGTCTGTTTTCTCAACTGATCCCAGGTGGACAGAGCCTCCTGCATCACACTGGGACAGGCCCAGGAATGAAGCTGGGCCAACCTCCCTAGATGGTGCTTTGGGGAAGGGCTGGCTTCTGAAAGCCCCTTTCTTTCTCTTTTCCTGCCTCGGTTCATCAGGCTGGGCAGCCCCCACCACAGAGGCTGACAGCTAGTGGGCACCCTTCTGGTTTCTCCCCTGCTCTTCTGCCCAGTGGGGCAGCCCGGATGCTCAGAGGCTGACTGACTGAATGGGCACAGAATCCTGCCCTTCCTTCCTTCCTTCCTTCCTTCCTTCCTTCCTTCCTTCCTCCCTTCCTTCCTTCCTTCCTTCCTTCCTCCTTTCCTTTCCTTCTCTTCTTCTTCCTCTCCTCCTCCTCCTCCTTCTCCATCTTCTTTGTCTTCTTCCTTGTCTTCTTCATCTTCTTCCTCTCTCTCTCTCCTTTTCTCTCTCTCCTTTCTCTCTTTCTCCTCTTTTCCTTGTAATAGGAATTGAAACCAGGAACACTTAACCACATAGTTACATACTTAGCCCTTTTTATTTTGAGACAAGTTTTCACTAAGTTGCTGAGGCTGACCTTGAACTTGTGATCCTCCTGCCTGAGCCTCCTTGGTAGCCGGTGCCACTGCACCCACCCAGCCCTGGGAACCATCTTGCATACTGCAGCCTTCCCAGCCCCATACACTACCCAGGGCCCAGCAATGGGCCTCCTCAGGCCAGATAATACAAACCCACCAGCGCAGCCAGGGAATGAGACCTGCTCAGCACTTGACCCAGTGTCTGGCTGAAGAGGGGTTGGGAAGAGACTAGGACCAGGTAGGCTGGGCAGAGGAGTGGCCCCGGCCTCTCCTGAAGGCAGTGGACTTCCTCCCAGGACCCTGGGTACTTGGGGGTGGGCAGGGACATTGATATTTATGAATTAGTAGAGTTCACAACATTTTCCAAGCAATATGTTTCTGTGATGTGTGTCTGGGAGTGGAGCAGCTGCCCAGTCAGCACCCGCTGACCCATTAATCTGGCTAGCAGTCCCTTGTGCCCTGACTGTGGAAAGGCAGAGGGGCAGACGCAGTATCAGGAAAGAGGCTTGCTCTGAGCAGGTGGTGGTCACTGATGCTGGGGTGGGAGGGAGGCTGGGGCTGGGGCTGGATGTTCAAGAAAAGGAGCCTGGAGCTGACCGGAAAGATTCAGATAGCCTTGCCAAGGAGACCCAAGTCGTTAAGTCCTGGTCGCTAATCATCTTCTCAAGTTGATGCCCTCCCTCATGGTACCGGGGCCGCGGCCTGCAGAGGGTGGTATAGGCCAGGCTTGGAGATGGCATTGGCCTTTGTGGGCCTCCGTGGCTCCATCTTCAGTCTGGGGCTCTTTGGCCCACATGGTATTAGAGGTGTGGTGCTGGGTGGAGAGGATGTTTTCTGAGTGCCAGGCCAGCGTGCTAGGGGCACAGCCATGTCCCAGACACAGAGTTGCTGGAGGACAAACCCTGCAGGCCTTCCTCTCTCCCTCCTCCTCTTGGGGACTGAGCATTGGATACCTTCGGATGCTCTGGGGTGGCCTTTGGTGGGAAGCCCCAGGGTCCCTGGATAGTGTCTGTCCTTCTCTCCCAGTCCTCTGAGGACTCTTTGTGCCAAAGGAGCAGGACGGTCAGTGTGGCGCGCTGTTGAGTTGAAAATCTGTGTCCTGCACAGGGACGGGCTTTGGGCAGTGCCCTTCCCTGTGGAGCCTGGATCCTTGTCTTCTCTGTTCCATGTAGGGTGGAGGAGGCAGGGTGAGTGGGGAGTAGCAGACAGGAGACAAGACAGAGCAGGGAAGGATACTGGTCCCCAAAGCTGGTGCCTCCTCAGGCCTTTGAGGCCAAGATGGAGGTTCTATCTCAAAGCCCAGCTGCCGTGGAAGAAAGTAGGGAGGAGGGAGAGGAAGGGAGAGGGAGACAGGAGAGAAGAAGGGAAGGGGAGGGCTATTCTCCTGACAATTAGGCACCAGCCTATCCCAAGACAGCCTTGCTAGCAAGGAAGGAAGACAAGACCTCTGCTCTCCTGGAGGGCTTTGCTTTACAGAATGTGGACCTTCAGCCCTGGTACCTAATGCATCCACCCTTGGGCCAGAGTAAGGGATGAGGAGGAGTGGGGTTGGGTGTGATTTGGGGGAAGGACCATGAGCTCTGGCCAGGGTCTCCACTTGTGCTAACTCACCAGATGGACAGGTGGGGGCAGGAGCAGAGCCAGAGAACCCCCGGGCAGCCCCGAGGGTCCTCCACAGTCCCTGCTACATCCCCTGAGTCACTCCAGGGTGAAGTCTCTCCACTGTGGGTCCCAGGGGCCTTGAACCACACCCTCTACTTCCAGATCTCAAAGCCACAGAGAAAGTAGTGACTGTCGCCGTTCCTGACAGGACCCTCTGAGACTGACTCACCCCTAACCCCCAGACACAGGATTCCTGAGGATGGCATGGGAGGATGCTGAGGGCTGGAGGAGAAGAGGAAGGGCCCAGCCCGAGCTGCGAGCTGTGTGCAGGGATCCCAGCCCTTCCTGGGACGACAGAGGGCCGGGTGTAGGAGGGACACAGGCTGGAGAGCTACGGGAACCAAGGGCCACTCACTGGCTGTATGGCCACAGCCTGGTTACTGCCCTTTGGAGATAGAGTTCCACATCTATAAATTCATTCCCCAAGAAGGGCCTGGTGGCCCATGCCTGTAGTCCTCCTACTTGGGAGGCTGAGATAGGAGGGCTACATATTTGAGGGCAGCATCAGTAACTTAGCAAGATCCTTAGCAACTTGGTGAGATCTTGTTTCAAAATAAAAAATAGAAGGGGCTAGATAGTTTGGCGGTTGAATGCCCTTGGGTTCAATCCCCAGTACAAAAAAAAAAAAAAAAAAAAAATCATTCCCTAATCACAATATTCCTCAATCATGAGATCCCTGACAGACCCCTGGGGGAACACCTTGGGGAGGGGAGGTGCTGGGCAGAGGGAGCCTGGCTGTGCTCAGCGGCCTGTATCTTTAGTTATACCCTGAACCTACACCATATTCTGCCTCCTATTTCAGTGCTCATAGAGTGAGCAAGGAGGCCTTAAAATACCCAGATCTGGTAACACCAGCAACACTCCTTGCTGTTAGGAGTCCCTTCCCATTTCCTCAGCCTTCAAGGCTCGTGCCGGGTTCTTTACCCGCACCTCTGCCTCCCCAGGGGCTCTAGGCTCCCTGACCCGGCCAGGGCCCAGCACCCCTCCTCCTGGCCTTGGCACCTTGGCTCTGGCTGGTCTCTTTGCTGGGGATGCTTTGTCTACCAGATTCGTTGCCCTTCAGATCTGTTAGGCCTCTCATGCCAGGCTGGGTCTCCTTGCAGAAATCAAACACAACCACAAGGATATGATTGGTTTCCAGGAAATGATCAGCCCAGATCATCATCAACTCTGCTTTCCCAGCCTGTCAGCCTTAAGGGGCAAGGACCATGTCAGTCTTAATCTCCCCATAAGCCCAAGCACTCACTTGGCTCATTCAAACCCTTAGACTTGTACAGAGTGAAGAGTCTTGGAGTGAGGTTTGTAAGATGAGTATTAGAACCAGACGGACCAGGGGTGCAACCCCAGTCTGCTACTGTCAAGTGTGTGCCTTAAGTACAAGCCACAGCCTCTGGGTCCTCTCAGTCCTTGTCCATGAGTGCCTGTCCCGCCAAAGGCCTGCTAATACCAGCTGGAGGTCAGGGTCAGCTCCCTGCAGGCTGCCTCACTCTGAGCCCAGACCCAGCTGGCTGGGGCCTGGTGGCTGAATGTGGATTTGCTCTGGGTCCATGCAGCTGAGAGGCTTGTCCCCTGCGCCCCCCCCCCCCCCCCCGCCCCCTGCTTATCTCCTCTGACTGATTGCCCGCAGGAACAGAGCAATTTGAGGGGAGCGGTATGTGTTTTGCTTTCTTAGTTTTCAAACAAGAAGACAAAAAGAAGAAAGGCTAAACCAGTGTTCCAGCAGCAGGGGCCCATTCCATCTTCAGCCCAGTGCGTTCTGCTGGGTGGCAGGCACCGTGGCCCTCGCTTATTTATTTATTTTTTATGTCCCTGACTCATGAGTCAGTTGATTGGCTCGGTGGTAAAAAAATGCAACCCACTATCAAGAAAATAGCTGGTGAACCGCATGCCGTGCCAACACACCACTCGCGACTTCTCAAAATCTCTTGTTTTCTGGCCAGCGCAAGCCAACTGGAGCTGTGGCTCCTCGCGCCGCGCTCCAAGACTCGGTGCCAAGCGCATTCGATATCCTTCAACAATTGCCTCACGATCGCTGTGCACCGCCAATACATGTTTGCTGTAATTATACAGCGTCCAAAGGAGAAGCACAAAAGACTTGTTGATTTTGGAAGGGCTCCGGGACCCGAGAGGCGAGGGCTGACCTGGGCTCCCGGCAGAGTGTGGGCAGGCAGGCCGGCCGCCCCGGTGAGGACGTGACCAGCTGGAGCAAGTGCTGAACTGGGGCCATCGCGGCCACCGTGCTCTTGCCAGCTGACTCAAGAGCCGGCTTTCTTTGGAGAATAATCCCGGAGAACAAAACGAGGAACTGGAGCTCCTATAAAAAGAAGCTCGCTCCTTCCTCCAGCCAACGAGTCCCTGAATGATAATCATCTCTGAAGTTGGCCACCCTCCCCGCCCTCCCTCTCTCGAGTTGCTAAACAGGCTCATTGTCTCTCTCTTGTCTTTGCAGGGAAACATCTTGGCTTCCGAGAGGCCTTTCTACTGTGGCCAGGAGCTGCGGCCCATCTGAGCTTACTTCCTGCTTTCCCTGAGCGGGAGAGAGGGAGCTTGTACGACTTGGAACTGGGGACCCTGGTCACAGTTCAGGTGCAAGCTATGGCCGTAAGGGGATTCAGTGTCTCTGTCTGTTATTTGAAGGGCATAGTTTTGAGCTGTGTTTTTCATCTGCATACCTTTAAAAAATTTTTTTCTTAGTTGGGGTAAGTCTTCTTTCCAGGGATAATTTATATGGACCCTGGATGCTAAAGTGAAACAGATCCCACGGCTCCATCCAGTCCACATTTCCATCCCAGGCCCCTCCCAGAGACCCCAGGGGCCTCACACCTACTTGTATGGGTACCACGGAGCACTGTAAACCAGGATCGCTGATCTCAAAGCCTCTGGGGTTGGAGAAGAATCTACACCTGCTGGGGTGAAATCCCAGTGGCTGCCGTGGGAGAGTCCGGATCTCTGTTCTGAGGTGGGAGGGAATAAATCCAGGAAGAAGACGACAGTCTATCATAACAACAACAACAACAACAACAGAAAACGATTCTGCTCCCGCTGAAGTTTCTTGAGCAACTGGCAGGCCGCCACGAATGTACTTAGGCGGAAAATCACCAGAAAAAAAAATGATATAATCTGACAGATTTTTCACAGGCTTAAATATTCATGAATTAAAGGAATTGGCAGAATTTTCTACATTATTAGCTTTCATCATGGCTGCAGGAGCAGTTGGCGCACTGGCTGCACTTCAAGATCCATTAATCTCGTCCATCACGAGAGCAGCCATTTTAAAATTAGCTATTTTTACAGAGCGAGGGTGTACAGGCCGATGGGGAAATTGAAGTGCGGTTCCTGTGCAAAGGTCCTCCCTCCTGACGTGAAGAGCAGCAGGGAAAGTCAAGCAGCAGCTCACCAGGAGGGGTCGGCCCCACTGCAGAAGAGAGGACTGGGAACATCCGGGCGCCCGGGGGGTGCAGGGCCAGCTCTGGGCTGAGAACTGTCAATGGGGTTAAGACGGGTTTCTGGGAGGCGGAGAAAATAGGAATTTCTGGGCGAGGGAGACATTTAGAGCAAATAGCACGGTTCTGGTACCAGGGTGCTCTTGGGGTGCAGGATCGCAAGATACCAAGTAATAATACTCATTATTGATGGAGCAGAGTGCATGCTCTATGCTGAGTACCACACTATGCATGCATCATCTTGTTCTAGATAGCATCAAAGGACTTGGAAACTAAGCTTATACACACACACACACACACACACACACACACACACACACACACACACACCAGTTAAGGAAATAAGTCAGCTGTTCATGATCTCACGGCCAAAGAATGGCAGAGCCATGATTCACATCCAAGTCTTTTGTCCCCAAAGGTAGTGAGAACATGCCGTGCTGATTGCTGGCCTCTGGCCCTGTGAAGGAAAGTTCTCTCAAACATACCCAGAGTTTGCTAGGAGAAAGCCACTTTCAAGGCATGGGGCAAAAGTTTAGGTCACATCATCCCTACAGAAACTGGAAGCCAGGTGGACCTTGTGCTTCCTGCCATCCTTCCTTCTATCCATCATCTAACCTCCCTTCCCACCTCTCATCTACCCACCTTTCTTTCCCGCCCTGCGTTAAAATGCAGGTTTTATTATTATCAGGGTGAAACCATCAGATTAGGAGGTTAACGCATGGGAAAGGTAGCTACTCTGATTCCCCCAGCAGGGGCTGCCACACCTCCCAGGGCCACAAGGAGAGGCGCGGGGTGGGTCAGGAAGCAGAGGAACTGAGGAAAGATGGACGAGAGCCTGTGCTGTGGTTTCTGTGGGAAGGAAAGGCCAGAGGAGGGGAAGCAGGCTTGGGATCAACTCATTTACATACTTTCAGCCGGCTCCAAGACAGACGTAGGGGTGGTGCGTCATTGATGGCACTAGACCCTGGAGATTAGGCAGGGGAACAGTGGCCCTGAGTGTGACAGCTCAGTGATAGATGGGTGGGGTGTGGCTCCGGACTGGCTAGTTTACATATTGCTATGGTTTCTAAAGCTTGTGTCCCTCCCAAAATTCATGTTGAAACTTAATCCCAGTGCAATAGTAGTAAGAGGTGAGGCCTTTGGAGGTGATTAGGCCATGATTAGTACCTTACAAAAGGGCCAGAGGGGCCTAGCCAGGCCCTTCTGCCTCTTCTTCCACCCTGTGAGCACACAATGCTCTTGGTTCCCTCTGGAGGGGCATCATCTTAGGGGCAGAGATCAGGCCCTCCCGGACACCCAAACTGGGATCTCAACCTCCAAAACTATGATAAACTTGGCATTTCAGCCTCCAAAACTGAGAAAATGAATTTCTGTTCTTTATAAATTACCTGCCATGGGATCTTTTCTTATAGCATCACAAACACACACGCAAGGCATGCTCGCAGGCTGGTCCTTGACCTTCTCTAGAGCTGGTCGGCCTTGGGAGGGGAGTCTCTCCAGGGTCAGCAAGGCCCCCAGAAGCCAAAGCTTCAGACTATAGAAAATTCAAAAGGCATGGCTAATGCCCTCCCTTTCACTCGCCCATCTGTCCACCTGTGCAAGTATTTAGTGAGCCCCATTATTGTGGGTGTTGAGTGGGGCCCTGTGCTTCCGTGGGCCTTGCCCTGACCCACCTTTCAGGTCAATGGTGGAGATTTGCGCGCTCAGCAGAGCCTGGTCTTTGCTTATCTCCTTCATCTTAGGAGTAGAGTTCTGGGAGTTCGACCAGGACTTCCCCAGGTAACTCTCTGCACTCAGGTTGGCCTCATTGCACATGAGCCAGGACTCAAGAACTCACAAAAGGTTGTTCTTGTTTAGGCAATATCCCAAACATTTAACAACCCAGAGGCGGAAGAGCCAAGTAGAAGAGAAACAACCTGAACCGCCAGATGGGATGCGTTTGGGTGAGTGTCACGGGGCGGGGTGGGACCAGGCCCTGCAGCGCTGCCCAGGGATGGAGGACAGCGCTCCCCGACTGGCTGGACCAGCTCTTTCTGAGAATATTCCTTGGTGGTTGAGGAGTGATATCTATATGCAGACAGATTGAGTGGGGGAGCTAGCATTTGGGTAGCGTTTCTCACGTTTATCATCAACAATAATGATGATTAGTCATCATAATAATTAATAATTATTTACACTTGTATGGTGCTTATTTGTGGAGTGTCTACTCCACTGCCAAGTGCTTCGTAACAGCTTATAATTATAGCCAGAGTTTACTGAGCTCTGCCGGGGGCCATCAGCGCGGGGCCCCGCACTGTCTGAACATTGCCGTGTTTGGTCCGCACATCATCCCTGGAAGGGAAAGATGGAATCTCCCTTTCACAGGTAAAGAAACTCTCTTGGATTCAGAGAGGTCCAAGAATTCACCCAGGGCCACACAGTGAGGAAGTGGAAGAGGCAGATCTCAAGATTTAGTTCTATCTAACTCCCACTTTGGTCTTCTCCACCCAGCCTGTAGACTCTAGTCCCCAGGGATTTTGGTGGGGGGGGGCATAAAATACAGAAATGCAGGCGGAGAGAGGGGTTCCTGGCCAGATCCAGAGGCCCTGAGCCTGGCACCAGCTACACCCATGTCTTGGCTGGGAAGACTCATTAAAAGAACACGACTTCTGACTCAGGCTCATGGGAATCTTGCCCAAAGCCCTTGGGCATAGCCTGCCATGAATCTGAAGCTCCTGAGCCAGCCCTGGAACCCCTTGCAAAGTAACCATGACAACAAACACCCCCCACCCCGGCCCACGCCAAGCCGGTTGGTTGTGAATTGGGACACCTTGCTGGACTCACAGCTGGCACTAAGCCCTCGGCCATCCCCTTCCACCCAGACTCTGTTCACGAGTGTGCTTGTCACCTTGCTAGGGAACACATACAGAAACACAGGCAGGGAGCCCTGGGCTTTGCTGTGCGCATGCTGGGGAAACCTGGCCAGTTCTTATTCATTTGGTACTGGGGACTGAACCCAGGGGCATTCTACCTCTGAGCTACATCCCTAGCCAATTCTTACATATATTTTAAAATTTGAAACAGGATTTTACCTAAGTGCTGAGGGTCTCACTAAGTTGCTGGGGGTGGTCTTGAGGCTGCCATCCTATCTCAGCCTCTCAAGTACTGGGATTAGTGTGGGACTGGTAAGTGTTACTATCAGCCTTGCTATTGCTTTGCCTTTGAGCTGTACCACTGTGTAGCTCAGTGACACTGAGATTTACTGTTCTGAGCCACTTTCCTTCTTTATAACTGTGCACTACAGCTGGGTGTGGTGGCGCACGCTTGAAATCCCAGCATTCGGGAGATTGAGACAGGAGGATCGCAGTTCGTGGGCAGCCTCAGCTACTTAGTGAGGCCCTCTGCAACTCAGGGAAACCCTGTTTCAAAATAAAGAATAGGCCTGGGGGTGTAGCTTGAAGGAGACATTCCCAGGGGAGGCTGGCTCCTCTGGGATGAGGCTGTTCCATCCCCAGTACTGCAAAAAATACATACATACATACATACGACTACAATCCTTTTCGCCCAGGGCTTGGGAGGGGGGTTATATAAAACACTGACTTCTAATTAGGCACCATGTCCCTCAGGATTCCCTTGTCCCTCCTCTCCCTTTCTCTGTCCACCTAACCCAGGCACCGAGGCCCAGGGAGGTGGCACCCAAGACTGGCACAGCATCCTCATGTCAAATCTAGAAGCAAAGCCAGAACTGTCGACTTGCTCTTGCTCCCAGATGAGGCCAGGCCCCCGGGGAAGCTCAATCTGAATTTCAGCTGCAGATCTTAAATCCGTTTATCACCACGAGGCCACGGATGTCTTCATCATCCCTCAACTATCTGTGCCAATTGTACCCATTATTTGGAGGAGAAGAGTCCATTATGGTCTCAAACACAAAGACATTTCATAGATTTTTCCCCAGCTGGATTATGATGCCATCACGAAAGGCTGGATCTAGCTGGAAAAGAAAGGCAAGCAGTAGCAGGCTGTCTTTTATGAATGCCTTCAGGCTGACTGCAGCAGGAGACAGGCTCATCCCAGAGTGGACAGCCCCCCCCCCCGGGCTCTCCTCAATCCCTCCCCCACTTATGTGCACTTCACCTCAATGTACCCCCTTTCTGATTTGTGGGGTTCAGATCCTCATTGCAGAATAGCCCGATGCAAATCTCTCCAAGAGGCTTCAGCTCCAGGGCCCTCGCTTAACCACCCTGGTGGGGCATACGTGGCAGGGACTAGGTCTCCAGTCCATTTCTGTCCACAGAGCCTCCTCCAGGGCCCAGCCTGTTGGCACACACCTGGGGCCTGTAGGTGGCAGCAGCTCCTGACCCCAGGAAGAAGATCAAAGGTAGGGAGAGCTGGTGGCAGAGGGGATGCAGAGTCTGGGAGCCCTGCAGGCTGGGAAGTACTCGGGTTGAGGACCAGAAGGCAGGTGAACAGCAGGTCCTAAGGTCTGCAGGGCTGGACGGGCTCCTGACCAAGTAGAAAGGAAAGGGACCAGGCCGCCAAGGACAAGCTGCCCTCGCCAAGTCTCCCCTGACAGTACCTTTTCATTAAACCCTCTCTTGTCTAATGTTTAATGAATGGAGGCCATGATTTCCTGTGCTGCTCTGTCTGTCTTTCCAAGAGCTGCCTTGGTGCCCCTCTGAGCTTCCGCCAGAATTTTAGAACAATGGTTATGGATGCCAAGGACACTCGTGAATGGAGTGGATGCAACCCCTCCCTGGTGGCCTGTGTGCTTTGGGAGGGAGTAAATTTGTCATAGCTCAGCCTTCTCGGTGGCAGGGGCTGAGTCTTGGGAATCCCAGCAGTGAGCCAGCTTCTTTGGTTGAAGAGTCTGCTGGGCATTAGGTGACCCAGCTCCTGCCCCATCTCCCTGCTTTTCTCTAATGCCTGCAGATTGCTGTTGTACCCAGCTTAATCCTTGGAATAACCCTATCAAATGGCAGACATCGTTTAATCCTTATGTCACAGGTGGGTGACCTGAGGTGACAGGTGGCTTAAAGGAAAGCTGGTTCCACAGCCAGCCTGGGCGTCGGGCCTTGGGTGCCCCTGCCCTTGGCATAGAGGACATGCTCATGAAACTGAACTTATCTCATTGCCTCCTGATCCTGTCCCAGCAATCTGGCCTGTGAGCACATGCTGTGGCCACAGCCAAGTGGGATTGTGACAGGTTGGGAGCAGGCCATGTCTGGGGACCAGCGGGCCATCTCTCTCCTCTGCCTTTGGGACAGACACCGTGGCTCCCAGCAGGTGTGAATAGGTGGACCCTAGAGCTTACTGTTGCCCAAGCCGGAAAGGGGGTGAGTGTCCCCATCTGGCCCAAAGATGTCATTCTCATGCCTGGGGGTCACAGACTCCTCCTGCCTGCTGCCTGGGGTCCATGCGCAGGTGGCATGGCTTCTGGTCCAATCAGAAGCCAAAGAGGAAAAGAACCATGCACAGGGACCTGTCAGCTGGATTCCCAGGGTGTCACCACCAACATGGAGGACCCAGGCCTCTGATAGAAGCCGCACCTTCCCGACCCCTTTCAAGGGGTTCCTCACCTCCTCCGCCAGCTCCAGGCCCACACACAGCCAGTCACAGCTCCCCACAGACAGACAAACCCTACTGGACCTCGGTGGGAATTTCCAGGACCCGTGAGACCATGCACCTGGGCAGCAGGCCTGGAAAGGCCTCTGGATGAAGCGGTCACTGTGGCCGGAAGACAAGGATCCCAGTGAGTCACAGAGGAACAGCAGCCAGGCGGGGGTGGAAACGAGCCCCACTGGGCCCCGCCCCAGGGCCCCTGGTCCAGGCAGGGTAGGAGAAGCCGTGTTGCAATTTCACTGCAAATCAACTGGGTCATCTCTTGTGGGTGGCACCGCGCGGGCCGCCAGCCCTGGAGTTTTCTTCGCAGATGTGAAGATGGTATCGTCCAAATGCCTTTAGCATTTGGCTGTGAGATGAGCTGTGGGAAGATGGTATGATAGCGCTCTTGGCTCTTGGCGGAGCCAGTGGCTCTGGGGCCACGGGGCGGAGGGTGGAGTCTATGCTGGGACCAGTCAGGAGCAACGGCGGACGAGCCCTGGGCTGAGGGTCCTCCCCTCCAGGTCGGAGGTCACCCCAGGTCTGTTCTCAGGGGTGAAACATTCACCATCTCCTCCGTTTGGACCGGCGCCTGCTGTCACGCGGGAGCCAGCTCAGTGGCTTGGGGCTGTCCTCTCCCGCCTGGGATGTGCAGCGTCCTGAAAGGCAGCGAGGTGTGGTAAGAAGAACATTGGCTTTGGAGTCTGACCAATTTGAAAATAAATCTCAGCTCTGCCCTGAAGCACTGGGCAACCTTGTGTAAGTCACTTAACCTCTCTGGACCCCATTTCTCTTATCTCTGAAATGGAGATAATAGCAGGCTCCCTGGCCGAGTAGTTGTGGGAAGTGCTGGTGGTAATGTGGGTGAAGGGATGGTAAACAGTAAGAACTCAATATGGGCCAGGCACATTTCTCCCTCCTTCCGGCGCTGCCAGGTCCATCCTCTTAATTCGGTCACTGGCTGAAAGGACTCATTGTCTGTCTGTCCCTGACTGGAACAGCAATCAGCAAACGTTTTTCTGTCAAGGGCCTGAGAGTAAATACTGAGAATAGGCTTTGCAGACCATATTCTGTCTCAACCACTCATCCCTGCTGCTATTGTACAAAAACTGCCATCCGTGATAGCCAGCTAGATGAATGAATATGTGACTGTGTGCCAATAAAGTTTTATTTAAAAACAGCCAGGGGGCCAGCTGTGGCCCACAAGCTGTAGTTTGCCACGTCCTGGCCTAGAGTTTCTAGTCCAAAGACCCCTGCTTATTGTTCAAGGAGCCTCTCCAGTCTCTTCGGCCTAACCATGGGTTTGTGATTGATCACATAGGTCTCCCTTTGGTCCTCAGAGCATGACAAGTTTAGCCCCGCCCACACCCCTGCTTAGAACACCATTCATTTATTCTTTATCCTCCCAGGCCCTGCTGGGCTGCCCCGAAAAATAAAGGGCCCCGGGCCAAGGTCTGAAGCAGGTCAGCTGTCCTCATGACCAGCCCCTGGACAGGGCTCTCTGGGTCCCTGCTGAGGACACCACGCGGCCCTCCCTTGCACCCTGGTCATGGAGCGCCAGTCTCAGCGGCCAGCCTTGCAGCTCAGCCCACTGCTTTTCTACGTTCCAACCAGCACTTCTGTGCTGCCCGTCAGACTTCCCACATGTGTGCATTCAGGGGTCAAAGACATTATCCTTTCAAACATTGCCTCTTCCCCATTCTCTTTATTCTGTCCTTTCAGAGCTCCAACTAGTCATATCATACACCTTCTGTCTTACTCTGACTCTGTGTGTGTGTGTGTGTGTGTGTGTGTGTGTGTGTGTGTGTGTGTGTTACTGGGGATTCAATCCAGGCATGCTCTACCTCTGAGCTACACACCTAGCCCCTTTTAAATTTTGAAACAGGATCTCTTAGAGTCAGGTGTGGTGACAAACACCTGTAGTCCTAGTGCTAGAGAGGCTGAGACAGAAGGGTTGCAGTTTCAAGGACAGCTTAGGCAACTTATTAAGACCCTCAGCAACTCAGTAAAATCCTGATTCCAAATAAAAAATAAGCCAGGCGTGGTGGTGCGTGTTTGTAATCCCCGCACTTGGGAGGCTGAGACAGGAGGATCACACAGGTTCAAAGCCAGCCTCAGCTACTTAGGCTCTCAGCAACTTAATGAGATTCCGTTTCCAAATAAAATATAAAATAGTTCTGGGAGTGTAGCCCGGAGGTAGAAGGCCCCTGGGTTCTGCTCCCAGTACCACAAAAATAAATAAATAAATAAATAAAAATAAAAAAATAAGATCTGGAGGTGTAGCCTAAAGGTAGAATGCCCCTGGGCTCAATCTCCAGTGCCAAAACAAATAAACAAGCACAAACCCTTGAACAGAGTCTCACTAAGTCATTGTGTACTGGCTTGGAATCTGCAATCCTCCTGTTTTAGCCTCCTGAGTATTGGGGTTACATATGTGTGCCACCACACCTAGCTAATTATTTCCCTTGTCTTTTAATTTGTGCTCACATGTGTGTGCGTGGTCATGCTTGTGAGAATATGTGTAAAAGTATAAAATTTGCTATCCTGATGTGCATTTGGGCAATTTCTTCAAATCACTCTTTCAATTAATTAATTCTTTCTCTATCTGTGTCAAGTCCATCCACTGAAAATTTAATTTCAAAGATTCTGTTTCTTATTTCCAGAGTTCTGTTTGGTCCTTTAAAAACATCTGCCTACAACTCTTGGTAGTGTCTTATCCCTTGGCTATTTTTCTATTCCCTCTTTTATTTCTTTAAGCATTTCATACATAGTTATTTTACAGTCCGCCTCATTATCGAAACATTTGAGATCTTTGAGGATTTGAATCAGTTGTTTGTAACTGAGGGCAATTTTTCCCTCAAGGGGACATTGCCTGGGCTGTGTTTTGTTGCCATGACTGGGGGTACACCTAGAGGGGGACACCTAAGGGGTAGAAGACAGGCGCTGCTAAAAATCCTACAGTGCACAGCCCCACAGTAAAGAAACTGTCTGGTCAAGATGTGAATGGCTCTGAGGCTGAGGAATGGCCTGTGACTTGTCTCTGCTGACTCTTGCTCATGGTGACTCATTGCTTTTCCAGGGTGTGTTTGTGCTTCTGTTCTATCAGATGGAGAAAACCTTTCTCCAGAGGCTTTAGATTTGCTTCTTCCAGCCACCAGGGGGCACCACCAACCTGGCACAGCTTTCCTTGATGGCTTGGGTGTTCCTTCACCACACCAGTGGCAAAAATTCAAATCCTAGACTCACATGAGAACTTGCCATGTGAAATTCTGTGCATTAGACCTTGCTGCCCGGGAGCTGGCTTTGGGTTTCTGGGGTCACCACCATTGCCTGTCACCCAAGGCTTCTTGTGGGCATGTGTGTGGCTCTGCCATGGTGTTTTGTCTTATATAATTTCTTAGAGCTGAGTAGGAAATGGGAAATGCAAGTGCTAGGAGCAGAGATTCTCCTCGTCTCAATGCGGCAGACGCACAAGGAAGGCAGGCCCCTGTTACACCCAGGATTCCACTTCACCCTTCGCTCTATTCTCAGCTAGGACAGCAAAACGCCACCCCTACTCCCAGCAGTCACCATACTGGCACTTAAAGTACATTTTCTTGTTCCCTCTCTGAATATTTATCTCCACTCACATATTTGTTCTATAAACGGCGTTGTGTTATATATCATCTGAATTTCACTTTCATTCACTTAATTATCTGCCCTTTCATACCAGATAACATAGATCTGCTTAATTTTATGGCCCAGAAATATCATAGCTTAAAATAGTTCCTCTTCAAACAGGTTTCTAGAAGTCATATTGCTGGGTCAAAGGGCATGTTCTTTTAAATTTTGATATGCACTGCCAAACTGCCTTTGAATAAACTCCACCAATTTATAGTACGCGGACATGATTGCTTCCTTGATTTCTTGCCAACATTAGTCACTATTTTTAACTTTGGACAACCTGATAGGCAAAAATGAAATTTTAATGTCTTGACACGCATATCTCAGCTTACTTGTGGCGCTGAATTTCTCTTCTTTTTTCAACTGTTTGTTAGACAATTATATTTCATTATTAATGAATTGTTTGTTCACAGTCTTGGACCATTTTTTAATGATACTATCTTTTTCTTATTTATTGTTAGGAGCTCTTTATATATGTTCTGTTTAATGCATTGTCTTTTTAATTGAGACTTGTTTTACATATAGTAAAAAGATACGGATCTTAAGTGTAGAGTTTGAAGCGTTCGCATAGATGAGCACACTCATGTAGTCATCACCCAATTCAAGATATAAGACATCTCCATTATTCTTGAACGTTCCCTTGGGCCCCTTCCCAGCCAATCTCCCCAAGGGCAGCCTTTGTTCTGATTTCTATCACTGCGGATCAGATTTGCCACTTCCTGGACTTCATATAATGGGATCTCGCAGATAAACTTTTATGTCTGGCTTCTCTTGCTCAAGGTACTGTTTTTGGGGTTCATCCACAAGGTTACACATATGTGTAGTCGGGGCCTTGGGTTGCTGAGCAGCGCCCCATTGTATGGGTACACAGCCAGCCCTCCGAAGCCAACTCACCGCAGATTAAAAATATTTAATTGCATCAGTACTGAACATTTATTGATTCATTTCCGTTTCATTATTTCCTAAACAATACAATGTAACAATTATATAACATTTAAATATAAGTAATCTGGGGATGGTTTCAAGCATAAGAGAGGATGTACACAGGTTACAAGCAAACGTCATGCCATTTTACATAAGGGACTTAAGCCATCTACAGTGTTTGGTATGGGGGGGTGGTCCTGACACTGGTTTTCCAAGATACCGATGGATGACTACACCATGCATTGGGGGTCCATCTTTTACCGATGGATGCAAGGAAGGGCTGTTTGCATTTGAGCTACTGTGAATAAAGCTGCTAGGAACATGTTATGCAAGTCTTTGTGTGGACACATGGTTTTATTTCTCTTAGGTAAATACCTGGGGGCTGAGCAACTGGGTCATAGTGTGGCTTTTGTTGGAGCCTGTTTAGAAACTGCTAAGCCGTGCTCCACAGTGACTGCCTCTGGTGTCTTAAATCTGCGCACATTCACCTTGCCTGATACATGTGTTTTAACATTGCTTAGGTGTCCTTTGCTATAGTCATCTTTGCACCTTCATGAAGTCACCCCAAAGGTTTTCTTGTGGGTCTTGGGGCTTATGTACTGCACAGAATTTCATTTTTTGTGTAGTGTGAAAGAGGCCTTAATCCGAATCCAAATCATACGAGGCGGGCGCTTCATACGTAAGGAAGGCAAGGCCCAGAGAGGTCAAGTGACCAGTGCGAGCCGCACCACCAGAGGAGGGGCCGAGGTTCAAAAACACATTCATGGCATTTAAAATCGCCTTCTCCCCGGGCCAGCCCTTCACATTCATTCTCTAAGAAAAGGGGACAAAGCAATGTGTATTTAACACACACACACACACACACACACACACACACACACACACACCACATGCATAGTAAAATACAGGAAGAATAAACGGGAAACTAACGGAGGAGGGTGGGAGCAGATTGACATAGGGATGAAACTTCTCAGAAGAGAATTTTTAATACTGCTTTTTGTTTGGGATTACTTGTACATGATTTACATGTTCAGAAAGTGAAATCAAATTGAATGGAAAATGGGAAAGAGAAAAAAACCTCCAAATTGTGCACTGACAGGAACAAATTAACCTAGCTGTAAATCAGAGAGCCTAACCACACAGCAACAAAATTTTGTTTGAATTATTTTGAAAAAAAAAATACCCTGCCCATGCAACTGTGTATATCTATACATATTCCAAGTACAAGAGAAATTGTGAAGAAATCTTTTTTTTTTTTTTTTTTTTTGTGGTACTGGGGATGGAACCATTCTACCTCCGGGCTACACTCCCAGACCTATTTTTTATATTTTATTTGGAAACAGGGTCTCTTAAGCCAGCGCGGCTGGCTTCGAACCTGCGCGATCCTCCTGTCTCCTCCTCCCAAGCGCGCACCACCACGCCCCGCATGAAATCTTAAGCTTAGTAGGTTTATCTATAGTAGTTATAATAATGTAGCAGTTCTGAAAATAGTATATATGTTGTTAAATAATAGTAAGTATACTAGAAACCAAGATTTTCTAATAGAAGAGACTCCAAGTATTAAATTTTTATAAAATAATGTATATACACATGAATCAATCTATACCCCATAAAATGTACTATGTTGTTGTTGTTATTATTATTCTTACTAATTTATGTCAATTAAAAACATGCTGAGCCAGGCATGGTGGTACACAGTTATAATTCCAGCACTTGGGAGGCTGAGACAGAAGAATTGCAGGTCTGAGACTAGCCTCAGCTACTTAGTGAGCCCTCCGCTACTTAGTTAGACCCTGTTTCAAAATAAAGAATAAAAAAAAAAAAAATTGGGCTGGAGGCACCTGCCTCATCTCACCCTGGTCCTGGCCTGGTTTCTCAACCTGAGTCGTGGGAAAATGAGTGTTCATTGTATTTTTCTTTCACTTTTTCTGTCTGTTTAAACGTGACGAGATGATCCAAGTGCCCTTCACTGAATGGATAAACTAGAGTGAGCTATTCATACCTTGGACTATTATTCAGCCTTGAAAAAGGAGCTCAGTGTTGATGCGTGTAACTTGTGGATGAAGCTTGGAAACCCAGACACCAAAAGCCAATAGCGTGTGGTTCTTTCAATATGATATATCCAGAATAGATAAGTCCACAGAGACAGAAAGCAAATTGGAGGCTCTTAGGGGACTGGGGTGGAGTAGGGAGTGGGGAGTGATCCCTTAATGGGTATGAGGTATTTTTATGGGGTGACGAAAAAGTTTTGAAGCTGGAAAGAGCTTGCGGTTGTGTAACACTGCGTGCACGAAATGCCACTAAATTGTACCCTATAAAACGGCTAATTATATGTTATGTACATTTCACCTTAATTAAAAAAAATGATGGCAATAAAAAGTCCAGGAACAAAGTGATCAGAAGTCAGGTCTAAAAATAATACCTTTTCAAAAGTTATTAAGAATTGGACATGCAAGCAATGAAAGATCTCATAGACTTCTGGCCTGTGATCAGAAGGAAAGCAAGAGACACGAGAGTCAGGTGGTGTGGTCTGGGCACGTGGTCCCGGGGCATCCAATTTCCCCTTTCCTGAACCTCACTCAGCCTCTCTGCTATCAAATAGCCTCTAAGTGTGCCCTGGCTGAGGCGGCTCCAAGCAGGCTGGGCTTCCTCTCACCTCCCAGCACACCTGGGCCCAGGAGATGTTCTCCATTCTGTGAACTCATGAGCACCATCCCTGACCAGGAGCAGGTTCTTTGGGGGTGACGCAGGGGTGCCAAGTGGCCCGCGGGGGATGTTGCCTTGGTCCTCAGGTGTGGTTGATGGCACAGCTCCTGGGGCTTCTGGTGCGGGTGGCGCTTTCCCCAGATCCTCCAGGGCCTGGGGCTGTGGCCCTGGTGACTGCAGCAGGTCATAGGCAAGCCATGTGCCTGTTTGTGCGTGGAGGGTGAAACAGTAGACCGCTGTTTGCTAAGCACTTTCTATATGCCTATGTAGAGTCTATGCATGTGCCTAATGGCCCTCAGAGGTGACCACTGTCCTTACACCCATGTCACCAAGAGGAGGTGGAGTCAGACAGGCATGCCCAGCTGACCGTGGCCCACGGTGAGCCGCAGTGAGGGACAGGCATCCTCCCCTTTGAGCAGCCTCACACAAAGGAGGTAGACGTTTCCCAAAGGACACTGGGCGCAGTCTGGCTGCTCACAGCCAGGAACATAAATAGTTCTCTGAGGAACTCCAGGAAAAGGACACAGATATGGACAGAATTCTCTGGAAACCTTCATGTTCCAGGGCAGGAGAGGCACTACAGCTTCCTCCAACAGGGAGGTGCTGGGCCGGGACCTCAGCTGAGGGCCAGGAAGTCATGGTCTCATTTTTAGTGTCTCGGAAGCGTAGGGGGCCCAGGGTGGGGCTGGCTCTCTTTAGGTACTCAGTGGCAGAGCCACCTAGAAGACGCCCAGGTTTCCAGACACCACCCCCTCCTGGCCTCTAACTCACCAGGTGTGAACAACTCACTTCCTCTTTAGAGAGAACCAGACAGAACCAAACTGGTTCAAACCAGTTCCTGCGGGGCTACCTCCTGCCCAGCCAGTGTGCTCTGACTGGCAGGTGCCTCTGGAGGTGAAGTCTCTTCCTGGGGCTGGGCACTGGTGGGACTCAGGTTCTGGGATAGTCCTGAGGGTTCCATTCCTGGGGAGGAGGATTTCAAGGTGGGGGAAGGGCCTGGGGGCTCCCAAGAGGGAGAGAGAAGTTATGGCTGGGACTCTGGGGGGCTCTGCTAATGGTTCCACGGGGGTTGATCCTCCTCTCTTCAATCCCTGAACACAGCAGGCTGTGGCTGGCTATGGGTAAGACCTGTCATCTTTGGGTGGATTTCTGAAAAGAAGGCTCAGTTCCCTCTGGGCTTGGGATCTAGACCACTTCACAGGGACCCAGGGCTTACTCAGGACCCTAGGAATGAGGGTGGGTGAGAGGGACTTGGCAAGGCCTCTTAAGCCAGAGGTAAAGCAGAGGGCTTTCTGGTGTAGTGGGAGACCTGGCCTCCAGCCTGAGGGGAAGTGCAGTCCTAGGCTGGGACTGAATGGAAATGGTGCCTGTGAAGTCCCTGTCCTACATGGAGTTAACAAGGAATCCTCACCTGCCTGGGTGCTGTATTCACCCTATCCACTCATCTATCCATCCATCCATCCATCCATCCATCCATCCATCCATCCACATACTCATCCACCCAACCACCTATTCCTCTATTCATCCACCCAGTCATCCATCCATCCATCCATCCATCCATCCATCCATCCATCTGTCCATCCATCCATCCATCCACCCAGTCATCCATCCATCCATCCACCCACATACTCATCTATCCATCCATCCATCCATCCATCCATCCATCCATCCATCCAGTCATCCATCCATCCATCCATCCATCCATCCATCCACCCAGTCATCCATCCATCCAACCATCCATCCATCTATCCATCCATCCATCCACCCAGTCATCCATCCATCCATCCATCCACATACTCATCCACCCAATCACCTATTCTTCTATTCATCCACCCAGTCATCCATCCATCTGTCCATCCATCCATCAATTATCCTTCACCCCATCCATCCATTGATCCATCCATCCATTTATCTATCCATCCATCCATCCATCCATCCACCCAGTCATCCATCCATCCATCCACCCACATACTCATCTACCCATCCATCCATCCATCCATCCATCCATCCATCCATCCATCCACCCAGTCATCCATCCATCCATCCATCCATCCATCCACCCAGTCATCCATCCAACCATCCATCCATCCATCCATCCATCCATCCACCCAGTCATCCATCCATCCAACCATCCATCCATCTATCCATCCATCCATCCATCCATCCATCCATCCATCCATCCACCCAGTTATCCATCCATCCAACCATCCATCCATCCATCCATCCATCCACTCAGTCATCCATCCATCCAACCATCCATCCATCCATCCATCCATCCATCCATCCATCCATCCATCCACATACTCATCCACCCAATCACCTATTCCTCTATTCATCCACCCAGTCATCCATCCATCTGTCCATCCATCCATCATCTATCCTTCACCCCATCCATCCATTGATCCATCCATCCATTTATCTATCCATCTATCCATTATCCATCCATCCACCCAGTCATCCATCCATCCATCCATCCACCACTTGAGTGTTCTTTAAGGAATGAAGACCTTGTCCATAACCATTGAGTATCCAAGTACTCAGCTGCTCACCCATGCACCTACCCATCTATCCACATACCCATTTGCCCATCTGTGTGGAGTCCCTTCTGTGTACCTGGTTCTGAGCTACACTTTGGGAACAGGAAGTAAATTAAGATATAAGTGCTCCTCACAGATCGGGAAGGAACTAGACAGGGAGACAATGGTTTTGATGGATAGGCAGAATCCTGAGGGAGGAATGGGCAGAAAGGACAGATGCAGGACTCTGTAGGTGCCAGGCAGGGAGGCACCAAGGATCTGAGGCTGTGGTGCACTTGGCAGACAGTCTGGAGGGTTGGCCAGGTCCACAGGGCACATGGAAGGAGAGGACGCTGAGCACAGGCCTTGAGTGCACGCCGAGGGGCCAAGACGTGGTCCCAAAGCCATGGGCTCTCAGGGGCTCAGGGGCTCTGCCTGAACTTGAGTGCATCTGTGATCACCCAGTGCAGGCCCGGCAGGCTCTCCCTCTCAGGCATCTGCCTCGCGCTGCCCACCTGGACTGCTGCCACCAGAGGCCGGAGTCAAGTCCATCCTGAGACAACACGGAGGAGGGGAGGGGACAGCTGTTAGGCCACTGGGGAGCTGACCCCCATGGCCTGCAGCCCGTGGCCCGAGATGCGCATGGAATCCAGAGCAAGCCAGGCTTTCTGGGGAAGGGCCTGGAGCGGGTTCATTTCTATTCTCTTCACACCCTCACCAGCCATGAGCAAGTACGTTCTTCCCAGTGGATTCATTGTCTCTGCTGGCAAGCAAAGAAGGAAGCCTAGTTTCTGCACCCATCCAGGAGGGGATGTGTTTCCCTCTCTCCATCAAGGCCCCATTGTCACCGCTGCCCAGCTTCTTGGCTGGGCTCCTCAGCACCTTGTTATCGCAGGCTCTGCGCTGTCACCTCTCATTACAAAACCTTCAGAAATTCTCCGAATCGCCTCGTCGGTTAGCACGCTCTTGCCACAAGGTGCAGCGGAACCTCGGGGCCTGGACCACACTCCAACCCCAGCCCGGGCCCCTTCCCCCTCCTCCCCCAGCCCAAGCGGTTAACCCTGCTTCCTTTTCTCTTTCTTCTTCTGTGTTTTAGAAACCAAAGCAATGCACGGTGAGTTCCAGGGGGCGGTGGACGAGAGGCTCTGAGGCTGGTCCAGAGGGCTGGGGGCCAAGATGGCTCTGAGGGCTCTTTGGAAGATGCTGGAGGAGCGTGGGGGTCCTGTGCCAGCAGCTCAGTGCCCTCCTCTTCCCACTGTGTTTCCGCTGACTCCAGGCCTTCCAGAGAGCAGGCCTGAGTTCTAGCCACAGGCCTCTCAAAAGAGGAGGGGGTGGGTGAGTACAGGGGCACACACAAACACGTGTGTACGTGTGTGTGCCAGGTAGAGACAGAAAACCAGATGACAAACACAGGAATTCATGTGAGAGCAAAGCAAGACAATTGGAATGGATTCTCCCCATCCTCTGCTTCCGAGCTCCGGATTTCCAGTGCCTATCCTAGGAACTGCTGTACAGTAACGGCCCGGGGACTGTATACTGAACAAATAAATAAACCAGAGATGGATCAAGATCCTGGAGAACTGCAGCGATTCAGGGGCCTGGAACTGGCTCCTTTCTTCCCCCTGGGTCTGGCTAATAAAGCTTCTCCACGCAGCAGGCGACAGTTCCGAGGAGGCCTGTGGACTCCCCTGCATTCTGGGGGCAGCAACATGCCCCCTATGTGCGCAAAAGGCAGGACGGCTGGCACGGGCTCCCCAGGACATCTGGGCTTCCTGCCCTGGGGAGCAGCCACTCAGGGACCCCAGCCCCACTCACTTCTAGAGGGGGCGGAGGGATATCCTGCCCCCACCATGCTGGCGAGAGCAGGGGAGAGGTTTTCTCTTGTACAGCTTTAACTTTTGAAACACACATGCTCCTCTTCCATGACCCTTTGGATATTTCCATGACCCTTTGAATATTTCAAGAGAAACCAGTACAGTTGCGTGTCTGCTTGTCTGGCTGAGAGTTAATGATCACAACCCTGTGGCTCTTTACAGTTTACAAATCACTCTTGCATGTAGTATCATATCTGAGTGTCCCGTGAAGCCTGTGGAGGAGGTGCGCACACCCTTACTTTAGAGATGAGAAGAAGCCAGTGTGAGCCGGGCCTGGTTCTTGCTGCCTCCTGTGTTCCCAGAAAAGGTACATTGGAGTGTGCACAGCTGCAAGGGGCTTGGAAGTGTTCACCCAAGGGGAGGGAGAGGAAGCCCGCAGGTGGGGGAGGACCGTATAGAAGCTGATGACAGAAGGCTGGGCCCTTCCTGTCCTCCCGGTGACATTTCTAACTCAATTGTGGTTAGAATGATTTCTAAGAAAATGTGATTTTTCCTTTCAAGTCCAATAACAACAACAACAACAACAAAACAAAACATGGGATTCAGATACACTCTGCTTTCTTTCTTAATTTGTTCTTAAAAATTATACTATAGCCTGGCATGGTGGCGCACGCTTGTAATCTCAGGACTTGGGAGGCTTGAGACAGGAGGATTGCACAGGTTCAAAGCCAGCCTCAGCTACTTAGTGAGGCTCTCAGCAACTTAGTGAGACCCTGTTTCCAAATAAAATATAAAATAGATCTGGAAGTATAGCCCGGATGTAGAAAGCCCTTGAGTTTCATTCCTGTTACTACAAAAAAAAAAATTATACTCTAAAATGGAAGATACCTCTCCAAAAAGCCATATGGTGATTGGGGATGACTGACGTTCTCCACAAAGGTCCCAGAGATGACTAAATCAAAATAGTGACCAACAGAATGTCACAGAGGAGGTGACAGCTGTCAACTTCCACAGTAATATAAAATGTACAACTTCTCACATCCTATAAAATGGCCATACACGTTTTCTTCATACCATGATTACCAAAGGAGACCCAATTGCCATGTTAGCCTGAGATAATAGACTACTTTTAATAACCAGTAATTAAAATTCGATTTAAGACACGTCTTTTAAAAAACGTTGCAATTTGGAAGTGTTTTCAAAGGCATTCAGGAAGCTAGCACCCGAGAAACAAGAAATAATAACAAAATATAGGAGCAGGTGCACCTTTTCCTATAGACATCCTCCCGTAGTGAACAAGCCTTTCTGTCTATTCTTCTGCCTCTGTGGCTGTATCTAGGGTAGGGGTGGGAGAGACAAGGGAGCCAGCCTGCACAGCAGCGGCCCACGGTCAGTGTCCAATTTGTTCCTCATGGTCACCTGGCAGGGATGGTTGCCACCTTCACTTTAAGGCAGGACCCCAGGATTCTCAAAGGTGCAGGATTCTGCCCAAGACTTCCAGAACTGGGGTGCAGCCCTATGTCACTATAGCCAGCACATTCAACTAAGCTAGTGTCCTTTTAGATCCTGGCAGAAATAGCTCAACAAACACCGAAAGGCAGAGAGAACCGGATATCGCCATTAATTACGTACAACAAAAGCAAAAATTGTCAGAATTAGGACCTTCTGTGTTTTCTACTCCTCCCCACTCCTCCCTGATGGCACTGGGGATTGAGCCCAAGGGCTTTCTACTTCTGAGCTACCTGGCCTGGTCTATCTTTTTGTTTTTGCCGTTGTTATTGTTTTTGAAACAGGGTCTTCCTAAGTTATCACCCACTGACCTTGAACCTGCGATCCTCCTGTCCCGGCCTCCCAAGTACTGGGATTACGGGTTACAGGCAGGTGCCACTGGGTCTGCCTGGTGTTCACTCTTGATAAACAGAAAGGTAAAGGGTGGGGCTGAGGCAGATGAGGCGTGGGCACTGGACTGAGGGTCAGTGACCCGGCAGGGGCCAGTTCCTGCCCCGTGGCCATGCCATGCCCCTTTGCCTATGTGTTCATCCCCTTAGTTCTGTCCTACCGTTAGGAAAATGAATGGGTGTGGCTTGGAAAGCCCTCCATGCTAGGTCCTCACAACAGCTCCACAAGTTCAGTCTTTCTAGGTCTGTTTGACAGATTCAGAGGGTGAATTTGTTCAGTGAGAAGCAATAGGGGTCATGGTTCAGGGTGTGGCCTCTAGACTTTGTGTGTGTGTGTGTGTGTGTGTGTGTGTGTGTGTGTGCGTGTGAGAGAGAGAGAGAGAGAGAGAGAGAGAGAGAGAGAGAGAGAGAGAGAGAGAGGAAAGAGGAGAGGAGAGGAGAGGAGAGGGAGTATGTGAGAAATACTGGGAATTGAACCTGGGGCATTCTACCTCCAAGCTATACCCCCAACTCTTTTTATATAATTGTTTTGAAACAGGGTCTTGCTAGGTTGTTGAGATTCTTGCTGTGATGCCAACTGCTTCTGAATCTACAATCCTCTTGTCTCGGCCTCCCAAGTTCTAGTATTCTCTGAAATGCAGTTTTTGGGTTTTTTTCCTTGTGTGTGGTACTGGAGATGGAACCCATGAGCATTCTACCTCTAAGCTACACTGCCAGCCCTATTTTTCATTCTTTATTTTGAAATAGGGTCTCATTGAGTTGCAAAGGGCCTCACTAAGTAGCTGAGGCTGTCTGTGAACCCAGATCCTCCTGTCTCAGCCTCCCAAATGCTGGGATTACTGGCGTGTGCCACCATACCTGGCTTGAGGTTTTTATAAAGATGTGCCGGTGAAGCTCGCTACGTGCTTAACCCCGTGCAAAGCTTAGAGTTAGGACTTAGCAAACACCAGAAATTGTCACTATTACAAGGTTGGACCAGCTTATGGCATGGACATTCCTCAACATATTAAAACTTCTATATGAAACAGCAATTTCATTTCTGGATAGAGATCCCAAGGAAATGACATCGAAGAGATGCCCATATTTATTGTAGCATTAGTCACATAGCCAAGATATGGAGGTAACTTAAATGTCCGTGAATGGATGAACGGGGTACCTACACACACACACACACACACACACACACACACACACACACACACTGCTTAATAAATGAAGAAAATTTAAGGTCAGGACAGGTAAGGCGGAGGGCTGGTCAGAGGGAATAGAGCTGCCATTAGATAACGCTCTGGAGACTCAGTGTGTGATGTAATGACTGTGGTTAATAATATCACACTGGGTACTTGAACTAAGTGTTCTCATCACAGACAAACACATACACATATACACCGGCGACTGTGTGAGGTGAGGCAAATGTTTATTAGGTTGATCATGACCATTGCTTCTCCATGGAGACATATATCAAATTCTCACACTCATACCTTAAATATCTATGATTTCTATTTGTTATCTACACCTCAATATAATCCTGGTACTTGGGAGGCTGAGACAGGTTTGAGTCTAACCTCAATAAAGCTGGAAAATAGATTGATAAAAGTAATCGTGGTAGCAATTGTACAATATTGTGATCTATACTAAATATTAACTGAGTTCACTTTTATCTTATGTGAATTTTAGCTTAATAAAGTTTTTTATTTTTTATTTTTATTTTTTTTTGGTGGTACTGGGGTTCCTGGAAGCCCTTCTACCTCCGGGCTACACTCCCAGACCTATTTTATATTTTTGAAACAGGGTCTCTTACGCCAGCGCGGCTGGCTTCGGACCTGCGAGATCCTCCTGTCTCCGCCTCCCAAGCACGGGGATTACAAGCGTGCGCCACCACGCCCGGCTTAATAAAGTTTTTTAAAAAGAGGGAAGAAAAATAGGAGATATGGCTGGGCTGTAGCCCCAGACCACCTGTCCCTCCACTCCATCAGAAACCCAATCTGCAAGGCCTCTGTCTCCACCTCCCAAGTACTGGGATTATATTGAGGTGTGATTGACCAATTAAAATCCTACACGCTTAAGGTATGGATGTGAGAATTTGATACATGTCCCTGTGGAGAAGCAACTGTCATGATCGACCTCATGTAGAGTGCCAGATCCCTGCCTTTGATGACTGAGCTGCGGCCCAAGACATCTCTTTTCCGTGGACTTCAGTTTGCTTCACTGTGAGGTAAGACCGGGTGAGTTAGAAGTGGAAGCAGGCTATGTCCAGTATTAGTTGGTCTTTTTATACCTGTGGGTTGGTGTGTTGCTTAGTGCAAGTGTGTGAGGGACTTAGAGTCTGGAACCTGAACTGCTAAGTCCTTTGGAGACCAGACCAAGGAAAAGATGGAGGCTCAAAAAGGCCAAGACTCAGGACAGAAGGGTGGGTAGAGAGGGAGTGGACATGTATTGATGCCTACTGTATGCCACCTGGTGAGCTGCCCTGTGTGGACGCCAGCTCTCTACTGCCTGGTGATGGGCATGGCCTCTGACTAGCAGCCATCCCAATGTGCAATGGGCCAGTCGTGCTGCTTGATTCCACTGTGACAGGCAAGGCTCTCTTGCATGTCCCCAGCTATTTGGGGCCCAGATGTCAGTCACTCGTGTGGTCTGCCCACCTTCTTCTCCCGCCTTTGCCCCACGTCTGTGCCACTGTCCCTGCCAGCCCAGCTAAGGTGAGCTTCTGTCTGCTTCCCGCGGCAGCCTGGCCTCTACCCACAGATCATTGACTCTTGACTCTCAAACTTCTATATCTCAGAGTTCAACCCACTCCCAAGGCTCCCATCACCTCTATTCCTCCTCTCCCCAAGGACCAAGACCTCTACCCCACATCTTTTCTCTATCTCTTGTGAATCAAAAGTATCTGGGCCTATCAAAGACCATGGGACATGTGATAAATGTTTATCACCTGCCCTCTGAGAGTCTGAGCTCCGGCTTGATGGCCCCTCTGTGCAGTCTTACAGTCTTACAAAATGGCTGTGAGATAGATATTAGCAATTTACTTTACAGTTAGAGAGACTGGGGTTCAGATAGGACAAGCTTGGCCTGAAAATATTCAGCGGGTATGTGGTGGATCTGGGATTCAGATGCAGGGCGGGTTGGTACCACTGGCTTCCAGAAGCCGAGGAGGCGATGTCAGGGGAGTGTTGGGGGGCTGCTAGCAGGCGGGGGATGCTCTGACTTTCCCACTCCAGGCACCAGCCCATGTTCCCAGGCCTGCTTTCCAAGCCTCAACCCTACTCCAAGTTTAATTATGCCTTCTGTGAGAAAGTGGGGGAATGATCCCCATCAAAACCCAGCTCCCTCAGAGCCAGGGAGCTTCACCATGAGGGAGCCCCGCCGTAGAAGGGAGCCCGCATTTTGCTTCTCTGTGATTAAAGTTGCCTTCAACAGGGTCTGCAGGAGAACTCTCTCCCACCCTTCCTCTCTGCTCATCCCTTCTTTTTTTATTATTATTTTTGAGATCTTAAGTACAAAATGCCCAGGAGAGCGCACATTCTGCCCCCCTTCCCTGCCCTTGGTGTCTCTGATTCCCGAAGTCACGCGCCATGCCAGCCGGTTTAGCATAAGAAATTAAATTAATTTTCATGCTCCAACTCCAGATGTAAATGCCTTTATTAATAATTTAAACCACATTTATTTATGCAGTTTGATATTTTTCAGGTTCAGGGAAGCAATTAAGTTTTGCTCAAGTCACTGATCAGCAGACAGTGTCACAAGATGGTTCTTCTCCGCTCCTCCGGAGCTGTCGGGGAGAGCGACATGGCGGGGCCTGGCGGTCGCCTCGCCCCTGGCCTCTGGGCCACATTCAGCTCTTGAGACACCTGCTCTTGAGATGGAAGAGGGCCGCTGGGTTTGCTCTAGTCCATCTCTAGAGCGGCCAGTTTCCTTCTCAGAATTGCCCTGGCTTATGAAACCAGAAGACCAGCACAGGCCAAGCCGCCCAAAGCTCAGCTGCTCGGCTAGTGCCTGGGGAGACTGCCGTCACTGCAGCCTTTGCCTTGGTAGCAGTTCTCATCTATTGAGGGCTGGGCTACCCGCTGAGGAGCGGGGCACTTGGGTGGCCCACTTCCGGTCACTGCCCTCTCCTTATCTGTGCAATGAGAAAGTGATTCAGACGTTCACAGTGCTGCTTGGAAGACAAGCTGCAGGATATTTACATGAAGGCACTTACCCAGCCCATCGCCCCTGCCTGCATGTCATGCCCCTTCCTTTCTGGGTGCCTTAGCTTCCCCTTCCCACTGCCCACCATGGCTTTCGGTCTCGTCTTCCTATTTTAACTCTGCTTCAGCTAGTGCAGTAAAAGTGTTCTGCACTCTCAGATTGCTTGGTGCTAGCCAGGATCTCTTCCATAGGTGCCACTGCTCTCTGGAGCCTTCTGGTGGGTGGGCCAGCCTCTGTGAGCTCTAGTTTCTTCTTATGGGAGACAGGGAAACTGAGGCCATGTTGGTCCATGCCTCCCCTTCTAGAAGAGCCTTCTGAAGCTGGGCATGGTGGCCCATGCCTGTAATCTTTGTACTTTTGAGGGTAAGACAAGAGGAGCTTAGGTTTGAGCCAGTCTCAGCAACTTAACAATTTAGCGAGACTCTGCTTTTAAACCACCACAACCAAAAAGGGCTTGGAGGTATAGCTTTGGGGGTAAAACATCCCTGGATTCATCCCCAGTACAAAAAAAAAAAAAAAATCAGCTTTCCAGGTATAGGAGGGCCAGGCGGGAGAGTACTGGTGGGATATCCAGGGACTGGTTTCTAAGGAAGGCCAGCCTGTGTTTCCAAATATTGGGGTCGAAATCTAGAAGGCCTTAAGGCAGTCACCCTACTGGGGGGAAGAAAACTGGGGGCTTTTTTTCTGTGGGGGACATAAAGTGGACTGGGGAAAGGGGGCTGGAGAGAGGATGGGGACAGGGATGTGGAGAAGATACAGAGGTTGGGAGAGAGAGCCTTCCAGCCCAGCCCTGGGCTGGCCCCCACTGGACCCAGGAAAGGCTGGCCAGAGTCAGCGTGGTGGCCGATTTGCCCCAGGGTGGGCCCATTGTTCTGCCTCTACCTGCCCCACACCTTGGGTACAAGAGCCCCACCCAGGCCACCTGTAGGCCTCCCCAACTCAACTCAGCTGCCTCCAGGGGACTCTGCAAGGCCCTCTCCACACTGGTTCAGACTGGAACCGCAGGGTCTGTGCCCCCATGCAGGAGAAGAAAGGTGGGCCCCACTGTTTCCCTGTGAACGTTGGGACGGGGAGCAGGTGTCCAGGTGATTGCTGCTTCACCAGGTCTCTGGCAGTGCAGGCTGCCATGGCAGCATACCATCCCCCGACCTGGGCGGCTTAAAGCCCAGCATCTGCAGGAGGCTGGAAGAGAAGACCGGCTGCTAAATGGCTGCATTCTGGGGGCCCTTTTCCCACTGAGGTTCTCTCATGGCCTTCCAGGAAAGACTTCAGAGGACACTAGACCCCTCATGGGGTCCTGTCTTCATGACCTCGTTTAGACCCGGTGACCTCCCCAGCCATGACGGAGGGGGGGTAATGGGAACCTGCAGCCCATCTGGATGGATTCTCTTGTCATCTAGGACCTTGGGCAAGACGCGCCCCCTCGCTGAGCTTCAAATAGAAAATAGGGTCACAGTATCTGCTTCGTAGAGTTACCATAGGAAAAAAAGGAGGCAAATTATTAAGCGTCTGATAGGCAGAAGCCACAGAAAAGAATATTCCCTGCCCCACTTCCTCCCCAGACCCTGGCTATGTGTGTGGGGCGGGGGGTGCAGGACAACATGGGCCCCTCCTGTGCTTGGCTCCCACCCATCCCGGGCCTCTGCCTGCCTGGGAAACAGCCGCCGAAGTGTTGACACGCTGTGACATCCTTCCGCTCGGGGATGGCGGCTGATGGCGGCCCGAGACACGAGCCGAGATTTCCTCATCACATAGCTGTCACTCTGCGGCCCCTCAGGAAGGCGCAGGGAGCACTCCCAGCCAGCTGGGTGGGCTCCAGGGAGCAGTTCGTCCCTCTGACAGGGCGAGAGACTGGCTTGCAGAGCGGCTGGGCCAGGCCCGAGCCTTGGCCGGGGCCCACAGCCGGATGTGGCCATCCCTTCCAAGCACTCTGTCTTGCCCCGTGTTCCAGGCTGGGCCCATGTAAACATCCGGAGACAGGGCTGATGGGTTGGAAGAGGTATCTTTCAGCTCACGAAGCTCAGTGACTGTCTTGTTATCTTTATAGGGAAGCTGAGGTCCAGGGAGACAGCCCAGTGGAAAGGGTAGACCAGAACTCAGACCTTTTTCAACAAAAATGATTCAGAATGACCAGTGTTGGGAATGACCATGCCTGGCTCCTGCTCCTAAAGGCCTCATTCACCACCACGTGGCAGCCGTAAAGTTTGGCAGGGACAACCCACATCCAGACTCACCGTGTAGGCTTTGGGACCACATGTAGCATAGGCTCAAAGGTCCACACAGCCTTGTGGTAAATGGCATGGTCTCGGGCTAAGTCTGTCCTCAGAGGACCGCCTCTACTCCCTTGTGCCCCAACAGGCCTGCAGGCCACAGCTGCAGATCCCTGGACCCCCCGGCTTTGCCGGGGCCTGCCTCTCCCTCTCCGCAGTCTCTTGCATTCTCCCTTGAAAAGCACGGAGGGTGCCGTGTGGATTGGCGGCCCCTCTGAAGCCACCAGTGAGCCAGGGCCCACGGCGCCTGCAAGCTCACCAGTCCACGTGGCGTTTTCTGAGATACGCACTCCTTGGCCTATTGACGAAATCACTTGAGCTTCCACGTTGTGTAAGGTGTAGGGACCTGGGGTTGTCTTATGTGGCCACTTGTTAAGCCTGGCTTGCTCTGTCTTTACCAGGTGGGGCTGCTTCTGCAGGAGAATTACAGAAAACATGCCAGGGCAGCTCGGGCGCTCCCACTACCCTGGCATGGGCTGGTGGAGCCGAGCACCTTCTCTTCATGGCTCTGTGCAAAGTGCTCAGCAAGGGAAGCTCAATAAGACAGGCCTCAATGAGTTCATTTGAAGGTGAAAGAGAAGGACATTTGCCCAAATTGGGGGTACGCTGGTAAATGTTTAGCACCCAGCTTTCCCTGGGAAGGAAAAAAAATTGTCAGATGATTTTCCAATTCCCATGGTGTAAATATTTCCACTATAGCTAAAGTCAAGGTAGCTGCATGGCATCTTGGGAGAAGCACAGAGTATTGTCAAGAGTGGGGATGATCGGCTCCAGCAGGCCGCTGGCCCAGACTAACCCTGCGGTGGGGCAGGTGGCTAAATGCCCTAAACTAGGCGATGTGTTTGGTTCTCTGGCCGCTGGTCAGGGGAGCCATCCCCTAGGGCTGAGCTGCCTGGGGAGGTGGTGAGGAAAAGGGATTTGTTCAGGCCCTGGGGGAGGCACAGGTCTTCACTGTCAGAGGTGTGGGGGGTTCTCCAGCTGGAGAGAGCAGCCTGAGCCTAGGCAAGAAGCACCCAAGCATCTGAAGACCAATGTCCTATGGCAGGAAATGGAGGCCGGGCTGCAGAAGGCCTTCCAAACTCCGCCAAGCCAGCCTGCCCTGCGTCTTACTCAGGCAAAGGGAAGTGTTGGTGTGTCTTAAGCAGTCTTAATGAGTGACTTGGTGAGTTTCATTCTGCTTCTTTTGAATCTCAACTTTATCATTTTTTTCCTAAAAATAAAAAAGGTATATGTTCACCATAAAAACCAATCAAAGAGTGCCTCAAAGTCCAAACACCTTAACAGGTGAACATCTTCCCAACATGCTTTTTAGAAATATGTACAGACAAGGTTAGACAAATACATTGGAAAATTTTGTCGTAGAAATGGGAATTTAAAAAGAAAAACAAGAGGGGGAGACACAACACTGCTTCAGTGGATGTTGTCAGGGCTGTATATGGTATGTATAGCCATCTTGTAACCATGAGGAAGATGTCCCACGGCCCGCAACAGACAGAGCAGCAGGAGATTTTGGTGACAGAGAAGAGCTTCTGGCCTTGATGTTCAGACCATCATCGCGTGTGATGACTCTGGGGTTCACCTGTATTATTTTCCGATCTGCCTACACTCTGAATTCTCAAGACTCAAACACAGTTACACACAGGCCTGCACATGTGGCCGTCGCGGCCTCTTGATTTCCATTTTTCTTGATTTATTTCCCGAATGCACAATCTTCAAACGCGGAGCACTGTTGCCTGACGGAAAATTATTTCTGGGGGGAAAAATCCTTTACATGTAATTATGACTTGGATACCCATCTAGTAAATAATTAGACACGCGCTGCTTTGAATGTGAGATACCACATTTTTGCAGAGGGTACAGCAAGACTTCGGCAGTGAGAGGAAGTCAGGGCAGAGAGAGGAAAAGGGAGAAGGCAAGGCTTCCTTTTTGTTTACCTGGCTCGTGGGCCGGGAAGCCATGGCAGTTCCTTCGGTGTCCAGGTCTCAGGTGCCCCTCCAGCGCTGCTTAGCATCCTCGTTGGTGCCCCACTTCCGTCCTTTCCTCTTCTGACCTGTTCTGTGTGTCCTCATGGTCAGTTTGCTCTCAAAATGTCACTTTTGTGTGTCACTCAAAACCCTCCGTTTCTCCTCCCATCTGTCTCACCCTGCCTGCTGAGCTTTCCTGTGACAGGAAACACTTTTCCTGCAGAACTTCCCAGCATGCAGTGGGCAAAGCATCTCCATACTCTCCAGGGCTGCCTGGCCCTAGGCACCATTAGGTTCTGCCCGCAGAGGCAGAGCTACGGCCCCATCTTCTTAAAGCCTGGAAGACCTTGCCCAGTGCACAGCCTGGACCTCCTGACCCACCTTGCACTCCTCTTGCCAAACAGCTGCCCCTTCTCCTGATTTCTCTTTTTGTTTCCTCTATCTTGGCCTCCTGGGCTGGATCCTGAGCCCTACTGGCCCATTTTTGACTGCTGTCTCTTGGCATTTCTTCTAGCAGGAAGTTTGAATGGCCTATGTAGCCACACATTTGTTCCTTCACTCACCAAACACTTGGGGCCATTTACTAGAGCTAGTGCTGGGCTGTGCTCAAGGAGGTAGAAGCTGTGTCTCCGAGCTGGAAGATGAGGCCATCAGACAATTCCCTAGGAACTGAGTGTGTCTCACTCTGCCTGCTTAGCTTGTTAGCTTGTGTGTGTGTGTGTGTGTGTGTGTGTGTGTGTGTGTGTGTGTGTGTTGAAGGGGAATAAAGCTGCACAGGAGAATAAAACATAAAACAGTCGTCCTTGAACTCTGGCTGCTAACCAGAGGTCAGCCAATCATATTTTGCCCTTAATTGATTTATCAGATTAGCTTTAATGGACCTGGGAGGAAGTCAAAGCAGCCAGGAAGCGATTACAATGGAGGAGATTGTATTCAGGGATTCCATTTGATCTTCAAACAGCCCCGGGAGGGAGGGGGTGCCCCCTTGGCTGGCTCCCCAGCAGGCAGCCGGCTCAGCAGGATGCTGACTTTCCTAGGGTCACCTGGCTAGCTGTGTCTCCACAAGCCCCTGGGCTTTCTCATTCCTGAGGCCGCCAGGGCCCAGGGCAGGAAGGGGCAGCAGGCATCTGTGGCTAGCATCTCTTTCTGAAGGTGTGTGTAGCTGTGGGTCGCCCCCCTCAGGACTGAGAAAAGCCATCCTGTGTGTTTCCAAGATGCCTCCCTCCTTCCTGCTGCCCAGGTGTCTCTTTGCCCCAGCCTCCAAGGCCAGAAGGAACAGCCCATTTTCATCTGGGCTCACATCTTCTCGGGCAGCCTAGAAAAAGAACATTGATTTATGATCAAAAAGGCAAAGGAAGATGCTGGGGAAAGATGTAGGGCGCAGGGGTGGGTGGGCAATAAGAGATAGTGCCAGAATGAAAAAAAAAAAATCTCTATGCCTTAAAAAAGAAGAAGAAAAAAAGAAACTCTCCGATGCTTCAGTAGGCGTGGGCTGAAAATCTTTCATGTAAAACCAAAATGGAATCGCGAATGAGGAGGAATCATCTTGGGGCTTGGGTGTGCCTTAAAGGACTGAATTAAATTCAGAACATATTGATTTCCCCTGCTATGAGCAGGTCTGGCACCCCGGGAGGAGGGGTGGCAGCCCAGCAAGCAGCTAGAGTCCCTGTCCCAGCCACCGGCGTCCCTCCACCGCATTCTGCATCACCTCTGAGTCCTGGCAATTTCATAATTGGCCCAATGGGTTATGATTCAAAACCAGAAAAGCCAATTAGCAGCAGTCTCTTCTGACCTCCAGTTTGGGGTGGTAGGAGACAAGGTAATGACTTGAGACGGGGAAAAGAAAAAAAAAAACTAAACTAAACATAAAAATAGAAAATATCAAGAGCGAAGACCTAAATCTTTTTGGCCCCCTGATTAATAACCCTGTCATGCCGATCACAAGCTCTAAACAGCGATGCTGGTCGCAGCTGAATTTTTTATACTTTCTATTAATCTTTAATGATAGCTTGGTCACCTAGTCTCTTTTATCTTGTCAGATAAATGTATGGTTAACAGGATAATGAGATTTCTAAAGCCCCATTCCAGCTCCCAGCTCTCTAGTGCATGCAATGACCTCTGACCCCTGGCAGACAGTGGCACCAGGGTGCTCGTAATTGGTAGGTGTGCTGGGAATGTACTGGAAGCTGAAGGATGGTTTAAACTTTGATTCGAGGTCACGAGGTCACCAAGCTCTGGAAGACCAGCCCGGTTTTATTACCAGCTGCCTCTGATGGGGATATAATTAGATTTAGCTATTGCTTTATTAATAAGTAATCGCTTCCCCCACCGCCGTGGGTGGGCAAATGTATTCCTTGGATAATTTGAGGACACTATTCTGGCTTTATTAAGGAGAATATATCATGTGTATTTGGCCAGGGGCTGACACCCATCTGGATTTCTGGACTTTGGGGGAACTTTATCATTCTTACTCATTTGCAGCGTTGAATAAGCTGGCTGTGCCTTTTGAATTCTTTCCCTGCCTCAGTGACCTCTAACTCCCTGTTGTCATAGGGAACCTCTAGTTTGGCCTGTTTCAATGACTTCAGGGTAAAATGTACATAAATAATTCCAATCAAATAAATCCATCCATTTCTCTATCAGTTTCTCCATCCATCCATAATTCATCCATCCATCCATCCATAATTCATCCATCCATCCCTTCATCTATTCTCTTATTCCTTTATCTATGCATCCATCTATCCATGCATCCATGGATCCATCCATCCATCCATCCATGAATCCATCCATCCATGAATCCATCCATCCATGAATCCTTGAATCCATCCATCCATCCATCCATCCATCCATCCATCCATCCATCCATCCATCTTCTCTTCATCTCCCCAGTCATGTGAGCACTTGCTAAACAGTAGTTACAATCCTAGATGAAAGAGGAAAGTGTTCACACAGTGTTAAAGACCTAACTTTGGCCTTAAAAGATTTACAAACAAATTAACTAAAATTCAAGTCATAGTCAGCATTCAATAAAGAGTTGCTAAATTAATTATTTAGAGTCTAATGAGTGATCTTTCTTTAATTCTCTTTCCCTTATATTTGGTTTCTCTTCCTCCACCCCCTTTTATCTCCATCCCACAGTACTTTCCTAGTTTTCTATCATGGGAGGTAGCTCCTTTCATATACAGAGCTATAAAATCATATTAACCAAATATCAGGTAAAGTATTGAGCAACAGAACTGACACATCAAAAATCTCCATATCTTGGTAAGTCATGAGCATTGACTTGCCCTATCTCTATTCAGAGAAGGGCTGGGGACCCTTTTCTGAAAGGTCTTGAAAGGAAGTGGACCTGAAGGAAGAGCTGAGGAATTTTTTAAATGTTTAAGATTTTTAGAGTTTCTCCTATGATAGAAAATTAGGAAAGTACTGTGGGGCGGGGATGAAGGGGGTGGAGGGAGAGAATAAAAATATAAGAGAAAGAGAATTAAAGAAAGATCACTCATTAGTCTAGACTCTAAATAACTAATTTAGCAACTCTTTATTGAATGCTGAGTATGTATAAGCTTCATCCTAGCCATTTTGCTCATTTCCCCAAAGGTAGCTTCGATACCTTTGAGATCACAGTTCTAATATTAGTATTCCAGTATTACATATATCATGCTATTATGAAATATAGAAATCTTGGCATTTTTGTTGGTTAAATATTATCATTAATGGGGGTTATTGAGAATTGAACCCAGGGGCATTCTACTTCTGACCTATATCCCCAGCTTCTTTTTCTAATTTTTTTTAAAATTTGAAACAGGATCTTGCTAAATTGCTGAAGGTCTCAATAATAAATACTATCATTTAATTATTTTTCAAAAAATCAGACATTTGCTGGGTTGGGCATTTCTTTCCAAGTGGTGACTCAGGGATTTAGCACCTACAATCTTTTTTTTTTTTTTTTTTCCAGTACTGAGAATGGAACGTAGGGGCATTCTACGTCCAGTACCTATGAAGCCGAGACAGGAAGGTCGCAGGTTTGAGGACCGCCTTAACAAGTAGCAAGACTCTCAGCAACCCAGGCAGAGCCTGTTTCAAATCAAAATAATAAGACAAATAAAAAGAGCTGGTGGTGGTATAGCTTAGAGATAGAATGCCCAATACCACAGAGCAAACAAACACAATACAGTACAATATCACTTTCCTTTACAATCTACAATTCACTTATATCCAAACATTTCAAGACCAAACATCCCCCTGCCCCAAAGCAGGGGGTCATGCAGAGACTCTGAAGGCATAAGGCGGTGAAAGTGTTTTATAAGAAGTTCTTTAAAGTAATTTCATTCCAGAAACCAGGTTTATTCAAAGATACAAAGATCCATAAGATTTGTGTTCTCATCTGATAGAAATCAAAAGTAATTTCTAAAGCCGGGCGTGGTGGCTCATGCTTGTAATCCCAGTATTTGGGAGGCTGAGAAGGAGGATCATGGTTCGCGGCCAGCCTCAACTACTTAGTGAGGCCCTTTGTAACATAGTGAGACCCTGTTTCAAAATAAAGAATAAAAAATAGGGCTGGAGGTGTAGCTTGGAGGTAGAATGTCCCTGAGCTCCATCCCTAGTACTGCAAAAAAAAAAAAAGTAATTTTTATTTTTGTCCTTTTTTTTGGTGGCATAGAAAGGTAAACTGTTAGTCAAATTTAGTTAGTAATTAATGAGAAAAAAGAGAAGAGCCCATCTGGGCTGTGCTGGATGCTGGTTTCCACTTGTCTCTCTGAGGGTTTGACCTCAAAAGAGTTAAATCACACTCTAGTATGATGATTAGCACTGATTTTTTTAGATGATAAAAAAACAAAATGCCTGATAAACATGAAAATTATCAAAATGTTTTCTCCCACAGTTCAATTTTTGCACCCCCAACCAAAAAGGATACAAAAGGAACGTATAATTGGGGTGGTAGTTCCACTGGCTATTCCAGTTCACCCACCTGCTTGCCCCCCCCATGGGCGTACGTGGACAGCATTAGATTTTCTTAGTAATGATATCGTAGTAACCTGCTGTGTTCATGGCCTCATATTTGAGGTCCACTGTTCCTCTCAATACATGTAAAGAACCATGGTTGTGCTTCTCTGACTGCCCACGTCTGAACACATTCAGCTACCATGGAAACTACAAAAAAAATTTATATATATATATATATATATATATATATATATATAGACATATTCTAAGATTCATTTACTGGGCTTTTAAAGTGACCTTTCAGCTGGGCGTGGTGGCACACACTTGTAATCCCTGCACTTGGGAGGCTGAGACAGGAGGATTGCACAGGTTCGAAGCCAGCCTCAGCTACTTAGTGAGGTTCTCAACAACTTAGTGAGACCCTGTTTCCAAATAAAAATATAAAAAAAAATAGATCTGGGAGTATAGCCTGGAGGTAGAAAGCCTCTGGGTTCCACCCCCAGTACCACCAAAAAAAAAAAAAAAAAAAAAATTAAGTGACCGTTCTTCCATAAAGCTCCAGAGTGGGGATAAGGTGCTAGGAGCTGCTGCCGGGTCCTGGCATGAGCTGGGATCATCGATTCCATAGTACTGGTCTTCAATATTCTCACCAGCAGGGGTGTCATCTGATCCACAGGCTTCTGTGTCTGTATGGACACATTTCTCCTCTCTTACACTCTCCCTTCTCTCAGAATGAGCCAATGTGGGCCCATTCCTTTGGTAGCAAGGTACGGTCTGGACCACTCTGAGCAGCATGTCACTGGTGGATGTGGCTGTCCCAAGCAGGCCAGCTGGCTGCTTTCCATCGGTTCAAAATTTCCCTCTCCATGTTATGATGCATGTGGCACTTCTTGCTGACAGCTGATTTTGGCATGTCATCTTTATAAGTCAAGACCAAGGGCCTGGGTGAGCTGGCCACACTTTAGGTATAGGAGGTCGTCTGACGGACACTCTTCAGTCTGACACACTTCATACTCGGTCTTCTTGAAATGCATGCAAAGCCCAGGGCACCATCAAAATCTGTTTCTTGTCTTTCCCAGCTTCCGAATCTGCCCCATTCCTTGGCTTGCAGCCACATCTCTCCAAGTTCTGTTTTTATAGTTACATGGATGCCTTCTCTTTTTCAGTCAGATCTCCCCCTGATAAGGAATCTTGTGATTACATTTAGCTTCCACCAGGATAATCTCCCCATCTCAAAATTCTTGATTTAATCCTATCTGCAAAATTCTTTTGAATTTTTTTAAATTCTTTTGAAGATGACACTTATAGATTTGAGGAATTAGCATATGGATGTCTTTTTATGGTAGTAGGCATATGAACCCAGGGCATTTTACCTCCCAGCTATACCCCAGCCCTTTTTTATTTCTTACTCTGAAATAGTCTAAGTTGTTGAGGCTGGCCTAGAGTCTACAATCCTCCTGTCTTGGCCTCCCAAATACTAGAATTACAGGTGTGCTCTGCTGCATTCAGCTAGGACATGGGTGTTTTTGGAGTTCCTTTATGCAGCCTACATCAGGGACAGATTGAGACAGTGAGAGAAAAGTTAGTTAGAAGATTGTGTGGAGGGGAGGGCAAGGGGCAGGGAACTCAGCATAGTCTAGCCTGGCTTGCCCCCCTGAGCATCTTGAGAGGAGACAACAGAGAACTCTTATGGGCTTGAGAAAATAATCTGGGTTTGCATTTCTTCTCTGACAATATCTATCTGTGTGGCCTGTTTTCAAATGAGGGGGAAGTTATACCAAACCATCCTGGCGGCGGTCAAAACAAGCAGCACCCCATGGAAGCCTTTTGGCCCTGTGCCCTGCACCTTGCAGTACCCAGTGACCGTGAGTGTTATCATGAGCTCCTTACCTGGTCCCTTTGGTGGAGAAGGAAAGCATCAGCAAGGAGATGCTCACAGAATGAAGATTCCAGCAGGTGTCCCCCAGCAGCAAAGGGGATGGAGGCAGGTCCCATCCAGCAGCAAAACGGGCCTCATAATTTCTGAGCTGGGAGGCTTGTGGAGGGCTCACTGTGATGGTCCAGAGCTGCAGAGGCAGAACATGTGGATGGGAAGCAATGTCTGCAAAAATTAGTGACACCCAGTGTTCTATCTAGAATATACAAAGAAATTCGAAAACAACACTAAAAAAAAAAAGTCCAATAAAAATGGGCTACTGAACTGACTAGCAAAAGGAAGTACAAATGGCCAATAAATATATAAAAAATGTTGAACATCATCAGCAATCAGGGAAATGCTAATCAAAGCTACATGGAGATTCCATCTAACTCCAGTTAGAATGGCAATCATCAAGAACACAAACAATCATAAATGCTGAAGAGGGTGTGAGGAAATAGGAGCTCTTCTGCACTGATTGTAGGAGTATGAATTAGTACAATCCGTATGAAGGTTCCTCAAAAGACTAGGACTGGAGCCACCATATGACCCAGCCATACCAGGTGGTCCTCGGCATCTTCCCCAAATAAAGTCAGAATCCTAGAGTGATTCATGATACCCGTGTTTACAAAAGCTCAGTTCACAACAGCCAAATTTCAGCACCAACCAAGGTGTCCCATCAACAGATAAATGGAAAAAGAAAATGCGGTATATACAGAGAATGGAACTTTTCTCAGCCATAAAGAAGAACAAAATTATGCCGTTTACAGGAAAATGGATGAAACCAGGGAAGAGTGTGCTCAGTCAGATCAGCCAGTCTCAGTCAGTCAAGGGTTGGGTGTTTTCCCTTGTATGTGGAAGCCAGAGAGAAAACAAGAAACAGAAGAGATTTCATGGAGAGAGAGAGACCAGTCGACTAGTGGAAAGGGATAGAAAAAGGGAGTTAGTGAGGGGGAAAAAAAGAGTTCAAAAAATGCTATGTCCATATATGAAGGTATCACTACTAATCTCACTGGGGAGGGAAGGAAGTGGAGTAGGAAATGAAGGGAAATACACAAGTGTGTGTATACACGTTTGTGTCACGTTGAACCTCACTATGATGTGTAATTACACAAATAAAAGTATACTTCACGAAAAAAAGCGCCCACATCAAGGAACCCAAGAGAGGATCAGACAAGGTCCCCGCACCCATTTTCCCATCCCACCGGCTTCTTTCTTGGGAAACCAGTCATGGCGGCCAGCAGTGCTGGCGTGAAGACCCAGTGCCGGGCTCAGGTTTTTATCAACTGTAAAATCCTCTCTCTCGCCTCCTCTTGGTGTGCTCTTTCCAAGTTCTAGACTTGCCTTGGGCTGAGAAGGAGTCTCTGGCACCATATGTGAAGAGTGGGCTCCGGAGCAGTTTGCGCGTGTTGAATTCACAGCCCTGCCACTTGCTGGTTCTACCACCTGGGAAAGGGGCTTGGGCTTCCTGCGCCTCCTCCCTCTTCCCACCTGTGAAATAGGAATAATAATGCCAGCCCCCTTCTAGGACCACGGAGAGGATTCGGCGAGTTCCTACAGGAAATGGGAAGTGCATTTCAGGCCCCTGTGACTCCCCATCTTGCAGGCTCGCTGCACCCCGTTCTCCCACCCACGCCGACGTCAGAGGAGGGGACTGAGTCATACTCGAGCCACCGCCTAAATGAACCAACTTCCAGATCAGCGTATTATCAAAACACTGTATAAATGTTGTTTTTATGCTCAATAAACAGTTCCTCAGCTCTGCAAAATGAAATATTCCTTTCATTATGAAACTGAGAAGCCATTTATCTCATGTCTTAAGTGGTATAAATAGACTGCGAGCAGTCAGTGTGGGGATAATGAGGCTGTTTATTTTCACTAGCTGGGGATGGGCTGACACCCTGTGCTGGGGGAGCGAGCGGGGCTCCTGGAAGGGGACTCCAAATCCCTCATCCTTCTGAGAGCAAGGTGCTAGGCATCTGTTCTCAGGCTGAACTTGCCAGGCCTGAGATGGCGGGGGCAGGTTGGGATTCCACCTGGCACTGAGAGGAGCCAGTGCCATGCGGAGTTCCAGGCGGAGTCCGGGTAGGAGCCCTCCCATGGCGGAAATAGAGGCTCAAAGACCATGGGACCAGATCTTCAGGGCTCGAGGCCACCCCAGACCTCCGCACAGGCACCTTCACATGGCTGTAAGAGCTTCTACGGCTGGCCTGGCCAGCCCGCTCTGCTCTCGGGTCTGCGTGGGGAGCAGGAGGCCTGCGGACCACTCTGTGGGAAAGTGTAGGCGCCCTCAGGTGTTCGGCTCTGCACAGTTCCAGAGGGGAAGAGTCAATGGCTCCTGGGGGATCCCAGAGCATTCTTTAGGGTCAAACAGTGCCTCTGGAGTGGCGCTGTACTAGTCCAAGTCATGGGGGGAGACTGATTCACCTCGATGATACCTCGGCGGCTCCCACCGCGGTTGCGCAGTGCTCTCGGCCTGCCCAGCTGCAGGCAGCGGTGCGGCTGAAGGCCTCAGGGAAGCAGCAAATGTGTTTCTAAGAAAGGGAGGATGCACAGACCCACTAGCACTTTATCCATATTAGTTTGGTCACTTTTCTGTTTAAAAAATGAGCAATCAATAGAGATGGGGACCCCAGACATGGTCACACTGGCAACTCAGGATTGGAAAAGCCCAAGACCTGGGGCTCAGCCTGAGTGGAGGGCACCTAGTCACCGAGGGGAGCATCCACGAGCAGGCCGCAGCCCCACGGTCACCTCAGAGCTGTGCTGGGGCCCATCCTGCCCGCACCTCCCTGCTTTGCCCAAGGGTGGGGAGCTGCACAGGTTTGAGGATTCTGTCCTGCTGGGGTAGCACCCAGGGGCGGGGAGCAGTGAGGGCTGCTGGAGCCAAGGCCAGGGAGAAAGCAATTAATACAGAGGCCGGACCCCTTCACAGACAGGATGGCTGAAGTTTCCAGGCATTGCTGTTAGAGACAGGGCAACCTGTGGCCCCGTCGGGTCTTGTCTGAAGTTCCGGCAGTGTGGGCTCCCAGGGGTTGGTGGCACTGGCGAGACCTGAGCTATGGTTGGCTGGAGATGCACAAGGAAGTGAGAAAGCTGCGGGTCAGTGCCCAGGCGGCAAGAACGGACTGCTCTAGATGTTCTGCCCTGGAGCCCGGAGCCCAGGAACCTCACCTCCTCGCCTGGGTACAGGATGCTATCACCAGGAGACCCTGTTCTCCTGCAAGCTGCAGGGATGCCCGGGTCCCCAACCCCCCTTGGGCACCACTACCCCTGCCTCTGCCAGGATCCCACCAAAGCCTTCTCCCTCCTTCCCATCTGCCAGTCTCCCAGCAGGGCATCCGGTTGGCTGAACTGAACAGGAAGCCAGCAGGCAAGGGAGACTGGGAAATGTAGTTCCCAGGGTAGCCCCAGAGGCAGAGATTGTGGACAGGAGAGCCTGCAAGCACTGTTGGGCACATGCATTCTCCGTTTCAGAGAATGACCAGAGATGTTTTCTTATTTAAAGGGCAATTTGGAATCTTTCTGATCACCTTTGAAGGTGGTAGTATTGTGTCCATTTTATAATTGAGGCTCAGAGAGGTTAATTAATGTGCCCAGGTTCACACAGCTGCCGGATATCAGGATTTGAATCCTAAGCATTTGCTCCTTCACTCTTGGGGGCTCTCTGGGTCCCAGAGTCCAGCCAAGCTGGGGCTTCCACCAGGGCAATCACGTCTGCCTACAGGGGCCAGGGATTTGGGCAGGGGCCGGAAGGCAGGTTGAGCCTAGGAAGTGGCTCAGCAGGCAGCCATGACCCTTGCTTCTGGGATGGGAAGGTGAAGTGCCTTCGTGGGCCCCATTTACCACCAGCCTTTGGGAGCAGAGCTGTGGCCGCAGGTGTGCGATGAGCATGGCCTCTCTCAGCGGGGCCAGTGTCCACTGGCTCTCTGCCTGTCTGAGGGCCTGATTCAGGGCCATGGAGACCAGGGGCTGATACCTGGCAGACACCCTGGAGCGCCTAGCACAGGGGCTGCAGACCGCCATCACACTGGCCCCAGCGGACGCTGGACTCCAGGGGGGAAGGGAGGGAGGTGGACCGTGGTGGGGAGCACTGGCTGAGCTCCCAGCTCTTGCCCCTCCTCGCTCGGTCCCCCCAGGCCCATCAAAGTCACCTTTTGCTTGTGAGGTTTGATGACCCGGCTAGGAAAGCTCAACACATGGTTGCAAATATCCCCTGGAAGAAGCAGAAAAGAAATACCCTCAGGCTTGGACAGCTATGGGCTGTGTCGTCCCTCTGTCTTGAGCAAACTGGGTTTTGTTTTTGTGTTTGTATTTGGTACCAGAGATTGAACCCAAGGGAATTCTGCTTCTGAGCTACACTCCAGGCTTTTTAATTTAATTTTTATTTTTTTGAAATGTGGTCTCACTAGGTTACAGATGACCTCACTAAGTAGCTGAGGCTGGCCGCGAACCCTTGATCCTCCCGACTGAGCCTCCCAAGTATTAGAATTACAGGCATGTGTGTGCGGCCACGCCTGGTTTGCAGATCTCCCATTCGTCTGAGTCCCATTGCGGCCTTTTCTTCCCTGCCCACTGGAATGTCCTTACTGGGACCTGGGAGCTGAAATCCAGACCCTGCTGCCCCATGGGGAGCTGGTGGCCAGCGAAGGGCTGCCACTGCTTCCAGCCTACGCTGCTATGGATGGCTTGGCCCTGGGACTCCCGACTGTCCTTTGGTGCTCTTCACAACAGACACCAGCATCCTGGGAAGGACTTTGCTCCCAGGAAGATGCTCATATTTAATTGGTGTGCCAAACCAACACCAGTGGGGTCATTTGGGAAAAGAGCTGTGCATATCAGACAGTGAGAAGTGTTCCTCCCTTCTCAGAACCCCAGGTGCCTTGGGTTTCCTTTGCTGGCGGGGGTGTTTGGGGGTGTTCTCAAGCAGGCTGGCTCAGGTTCATTCACAGGGTAGGGGCGGGGAGTCTCCAGGCCTAAGCCCACTGTCACTGTCTAGTAAATGCTACTGGTCAAATTAAGTCACAGGCCAAACCAGATCAAGAGGCAGGACACAAACCCCACCTTTTTTTCTTTTTTTCTTTTTTTCTTTTTTTGCAGTACTAGGGATGGAACCCAGGTACTTTTACCTCCAAGTCACACCCCAACCCCCCCTTTTAATATTATTTATTTATTTATTTATTTTTATTTTATTTTTTTGTGGGTCTGAGGATCAAACCCAGGGGCATTTGACCTCCGAGTTACACCCCCTGCCCTATATTTTATTCTTTATTTTGAAACTGGGTCTCACTGAGTTGCAGAGGGTCTCACTAAGTAGCTGAGGCTGTCTGCGAATAGCGATTCTCCGGTCTCAGCCTCCTGAATGCTGGGATTACAAGCGTGTGCCACCACACCCAGCATCCAATGATATTTTTAAAAGTGTGTTGGTTCCAGGATTTATCTGTCTTCTGAGGATTAATCAGAACACACACACACACACACACACACACACACACACACACACACTTTTGCTGTTTCTTTCTCTTTGTTCACTTTGCGGGAGGCTCTAGCATCCAAATCATCCCCAGTTTTGCTGTATTGGAGCCTCTGTCCTCTTCGACTTTCTCTGATGCCCTGAGCTGCACGTGCCATCTGTCAGTCTCCTCAAACGATCTCCAGCTTTCCATCCTTTGATGACATGTCAGGCTACCTTTCTGCCTCGAATGAGCCCCACCTGCCTTCCTCTTAGCACACCACCTGGCAACATGTTTGTTGAATGAATGAATGACCTTATAATCCTCCATCCAAGGATCTCAAATTCCATATAATGGATCTTTACTCAGTCTATCATTAGTACTGGCTCTCTGTTCTAAGGGTGGAGGACTAAAGACATTTTAAAAAAATTGTTCTTGGAAGCAGCAGAAATATCAAGAGAAACAAGTTAGTGGAAATCTGGAAAGAGAAGATTGGCTTTGTGGGAACAATCCTAGGTGGCTTCCAGGGCGAGTGACCTCTGAGCTGGACGCGCTTCTGGTTGGAAACAGCTACAGCGCTCTGGACAGTGGAGAGAACAGTAGTGTGAATGCGCCAGGAGCTGTCGCAGGGGAGCGGCAGGCCCAAGCGCCATCGTGGCCTTCCCAAAGCCTCGCACCTGTGCACAGGTGAGCTGAGTGTGAACGGGACCAGGCCAGCCGGGCCGCAGGGAAGCGCTCCCCACCCCCGCTCCCTGCTTCTCACCAAGTGATCCTGAGATGACACCGAGAGCAGCTGCTTAAGCAATTTTGCCAATTAATGGGTCTCTGAAATTAAACCGCCTACGCCGTCTGGCTGAGCCTTCTCCAGGAGGGACTGCAGCAATGGGCTTCATGATAATCAGGCCTGACTCGCCTTCACACGCATTAATAAAAACGCGAAGGCGTCGGGAGAGATGCCCTTTCGCGGGGAATATGGACAATATCGTAATGAGGCTCGGGAGAAGGATGCTGGGGCCTGGTGCTGCATGCTCAAGTCCGCTTCCCTCCGCTGCGAGAGTCGGCTCCGCTGCAGGCAGCTGGGCTTACAGCAAAGGAATATCAATGCCTGGTAAGTAGCCAGTGAAGCTGGACTGGCCTGGGCAAAGCTCGGCAAAGGGTAGGCAGGGTGTGCTTATGAAGGGCAACCGGATGACCTCCTGGGGTGACCTGGGGGTGCAGGGGAAGGGGCAAACCAAGGGGTGCTGAGCATGTGGGCCTCAGCACCAGGGGGCAAGCTCAAGCACCCAGCTGCTGCTTGTCAGAGCCATGTCTGCAAGACCTGAGGACCACCATCTTCATGTACAAATGCCATCACTGATAGAGCATCCTCCCCAAGCTACGAGGACCTCAGACTCCCCCTCAACCCATCAACCTGGACACCACACTGGACACCACACTCCCGGTGGCTTCTCTCAGCTGGTGGATGTTAGGACTGGTTGAAGGGAGGGTGAAGCCGTTGGCCACCCAGCCTCGGAGTGCCCACGAGTTTGCTTTGGTCTCTTTCCCTCCCCCTTACTCTGCACTCTTCCTACCATGGAGTCCACCAGGCTTTCTCCCACCGGGTACTGCGTTTCCCCCAAAACCAAAGATGTGCAAGACAGTTCCAGCAGTGAAATTTCAAGAGTGGAGCTCAGAAGTCGGGCTGCAGTGCCTCTCAGATCCTTAAAATGATGGCACATGAGCTCAGGAGAAGAGTTATCTAATATCTAAAAAATCCCAGTCACAGTGATTTAATATCTGTAAAGTCACAGCCCCGGCGCAGTACTTTGTCTGCTGTTCTGTTTAACCCTTGTAATGCTTCCCCTGGTAAGTATCTCCCCCATTTTGCGCGGGAAGGGCCTGAGGCTTAGCGGGGTTCTCACAACCTGCCCCGGCCCAGCCAGTGGATGGCAGGGGGGTGGGCACGCAGGTGCAGGCCGGGAGGGGGTCACCCAACCTATTCCAGCTCTCGTGTCAGACCCTCCATGTGCCCTCTGTGCAGATGGACTCCCAGTTCCATGGCTGTCCAGGTCATGCAGTTCTCCAGTGGCCAGGGAGGATCGGAAGCTGGCCTGACTGACAGGGGCCAGGCTGTCTTCCCCATCCCCACCCCTGCTGCCCATCACCCAGGAAAGGTGGGCTTTGTTCCCCGGAGGCATGGGCGCTCTGCCTTCTGCTGGCGGTGGCCTCTGTCCTTCCATGGGGCAACGGGAGCACTAGCCCCCCGGGAACAGGGCTTTTTATAAATGCCTTGTACCATGCCGTTCCTCCTCACATGTACACCATCGGCTCTTTTGAGAGCTGGACACCACGTTCCTTGTTTTTCTCTTTCAAAATTCTTAGCAGGGTAATTATTTTTGGAATTGGGATACTTGCTCAAACCCTCAAATAATGCAAGGCAGTACACGATTGTGCCAAGCCTACGCTAAATATAGCCCATCCGCATCCATGGCTGAGCTGCGTCTTTTTCCCCCCCCGGGGAAAAAAAAAGAAGCCTATTTGTTTTTTCATCTCTGTGTGCTTGTGTGTATATATTCACTGTCTGAGGGAAGGTGTTTGGTATCAGTTTGCTTTTGCTTCAGTGATTTTAAGCTGAGTGCACACACACGCAGTTGTACTTTGCGAGGCCGTGGCCGGGTGCAGAGGGAATCCTGCAGGCTGAGGCTTGGGGACGTCGTCGTGACAGAGGGCAGATCAGGCTGCTTTCCTCCACACCCACACTAACTGCCCTTTTCCGAGCTTCCCTGATTCTGAAGCACCTTGCCCATTCTTCATTGATTAACTCTTACTGCGTAGGGACTAGGGGCTGGAGCATTACCTCATCTAAACCACACTTCAACTAGAGAGGCAGGCACTATTGGCAACCTTATTTTCTAGTTCAAGAGACTGAGGCAGGCAAGAGCATCCATTTGGAGTCGCCTGTCATTTTTCTTCCTCTGCCCCCCACTTGATGACATTGATGTTCCCTGGTAGGGGCAAATGCCAGGATGGTGTGGGAGAGAGTCAGACCTGGTCCTATAAGGAGGCCCATAACCTTAACTCCTTTACAGGACCCTACAACGACCAGAGACATCTGTGGCAGAGGTGACCCGTTTTCCCCAAGAAATTCAGACTCCCAGCCCACCTGTGAGGTTGCTGCTGAGTCAAGGACCACATCTCCCAGGATCCCTTGTAGCATCACAAGCCATGTGACCAGTTCTCGCCAATGGGAGTGAGCCAGTTGGGATTTCAAGTCACTGTTATCTGCCAGTGGATAGAGAGGAGAGTGGATAGCCTTGGGGAATGGCGGAGCCACAGATGAGTAGAGCCTGGGACCCAGGATCATCCTGTGGAGGCGAGTTGTCCATCCATCAGAAATACCCTCATGTAGCAGAGAATCCATTTATTTTATGTTAAGCCCATAATGCTTTCAAGTTTATTTGACACAATTTTGTCACTGGCTTGACCAAAACATGACCCCTGGCCAGTAAAGGGCCCAATATTCCTGAAGGATTTATCCTCATCTGCACTTAGCTAGATGAAGCTAGGTAATGTCTACCTTGTTCTCATTTTGTAGCCGCTGAAATGGAGGCCCAGACAGAGCAGCACCCTCACAGCCACAGAAGCACCCGTGTGCATCACCCACTGCACTGCAGCAGAGGAGGGACTTGCTAACACGTGTGCTTAGACACCTGGGGGTCTGAATCTATTTTCCTCATGCAGCTAAGCCCTCTTCCTTTCCCTAGTCCCTGCTGGACCTTCCTCTCCTGACCCCTCCTGAAGGAGCAGCCAGTGTCTCAGCTTCTCTGAGCTGGGACTGATGGAGCAGGAAGGAGTCACCCAGGAGGAGACCCAGCCACCAGGCCTGCCCGGGGCTGCCAGGCCCATGCCTTGCAATCCAAGTGCTGGAATAAAACAAACAGGGCTCTGAGACATAAAGGCAGAAAACACAATGTTTTATTAGCGCTTGAGACGTTTATTTCCCGAGTTAACAACAATCATAAAGTCGTTTACGGCTGTGAGTTTCATTGCCTCCCCCCACGGGGCTCCAACCTGCCGTTCAGAGCCCATGCGGCTCTGGGGCAGAGAGGCCAGCCTGGCAGCTGGCAAAGGCGGGCAGAGTCTCCCGGCAGCTGGGAGGGCCAGGCAGGGTCCCCGGGACGCTGTAGCAACAGCATGGGCTCCTGGCAGGAGATGGGGGCCGCTGGTGAGCACTGCAGAGGGGTCTGCAGCCCACCTGTTGCTTACGCAGGTGCCTCAGTAAACTCAGGTGACATATTTGGAGGAAGCCAAATGGGATGTGTGGACCTTCCTGTAGAGTGTGGACTCAGGTGCAGGCTTTGAGGAGATGCTCACCTGTTCCCAGGTGGGGCAGGTGGCCCCCTTCAGTGTGGCTGGGAGCATCCCCCGCCTCCCCCAGCCACGGCCTGGCCCTCGCGCTCTCTCCAGAGACAAGCTCTGGGGCCTCGCTGGCTTTTTCTCCCAGTCGAGCCTGGAAGAGTGTGCAGTCTTTCTTTTCCCCTCCTAGCTCTCACTGCAGTGGTCCCTTCCTCATGATGCCAGGTGACATGGGACAGAGAGCTGAAGTGGATGCAGCTCGCCAACACCGCATCATTGCATCGTCCTGGGATCCTTCCCAGGACGGGGAGCCTCAGTGGGGGGGGGGGGATGTTGTGAGTTTATGAAGATATGACTCACCTTATGTTGTTGTTTTTTAAAATCCACTCAAAATAACTATCCTCCCGCGGCTGCTAATTTCCTCCCTGGTTCTAATTGCTCCTTTGCGCCGCATCCTCCCGGCTCTTAAAGATCTGCTTTGCCTGATATTTCTTTGCATGAGGCTTTGAAAGTTCTGAGGCTTTCTCTCGGCAGGTTGGGGGTAGGAGACAGAGGCGGGAGGGAGGTGGGGTGAGAGTCCTGCTAAATCTCCCCTGACCAGGAGTTCTCAGACTTGGATGGGGCTGGAGAATCTGCATTTTCAGAATGCCGAAATGGCTGATCCTGGAGCACATATTGAGACCCACTGCCCCAGGATTCTGATAGAAGAGCTTGGGGTTAGTCAGAGCTGAGTTCGTGCACATTATTCAAAACTCCCTGAGCTCACAATCATACCTCGTACAGTGATACCAGTCAAATGTATCAATCACGTGCTGGACACTGTGCCAGGTTTTTTGGCATCCTTTCTTGGCACCTGCACACCACAGGAAAAGAGGTCAGTGTTTTGAAAAGCTCCATTGCACTGATGCAGAAATGGAGGCTCAGGAGTTGGGACATTTTCCAAGTCCACACTGTTCATGACAAGTGAGGGAGACAAGGATTTCCATGAGTCTGACTTATGGCTCCCAGAGAGATGGAGCAGAAGTTGTGAATCGCTAGAACTGTTTTGATGGTCAAATAAGAGGATATATGCAGAGCACCCAGCCTTGGGCTGGTAGGGCCGCTGCTCACAGACAGTCCAGCACCACAGTGATGACTGTGGACGATGCAGGAGCAGGAAGAAGGTGCTGGGCTCTTTGACGTCTCAGGCTGCACCTGAGCCCAGTGTGGGAGAGGGAGGAAAGGAGGAGATATGGGATGAAAAAAGCAGACAACAGGCTTTGTTTGCCTGCCAGGGTGGAAGTGGGAGGGTTGGGTCTGATCTGACACATAGAAGGGCTGGAAAGGCGTCTCCTCACGGTCTAGATGCCCTCAGCAAGGTGAGAACATTCCTGGTCAGGAACCCCATATAAGTGTCTCGAGGTCTGCCAGGTGCTTTATGAAAAATCCCACAGGAGACATGGGGCCTTCCCCTTCAGTGTCCCTGAAAGTGAGCTAGATGCAACCATACAACCCTTCTAGAACATTTTTAAGAACAACAGGGACACAATTATATCAGAACCAGCCTGGATGCAGGATGCAGAAACCGAGTCCCATGAGTTTGGCTTGCCTGACTGGACCTGCCCTGGGAAAACTCACATCTCTATCTGGCTAGAGGAGAGGGGTGCAGGGACATAGCAGTCCCAAGAGATTCCTGGTGAAGAAGCAGGCACCCAAGTCTCCTGATGTGCTGTTGTCTTAGGAACAAGCCTGTCCCGACATTAGACTTGCTGTCCCCTTCCCATGAGCGCCTCTTTTAAATTACAAAGCCTTGCCGGGCGTGGTGGCGCACACTTGTAATCCCCGCGCTTGGGAGGCGGAGACAGGAGGATCGCGCAGGTTCGAAGCCAGCCGCGCGCGCTGGCTTAGGAGACCCTGTTTCTAAATAAAAGTATAAAAATAGGTCTGGGAGTGTAGCCCAGAGGTAGAAGGGCTTCCAGGAACCCCAGTACCACAAACAAACAAACAAACAAACAAACAAACAAAAAATAAATTACAAAGCCTCCTTTACTTCTTCACCTTACAAAGGAGAGACAAAGGGCATCCCGTGACCACTGTCTGGGCAGATTTCCTGGGTCATCAGTTACCTCCGGAAGCCACTTGTCACTAGGTCAGCAGCTTCTCACACCAGCGCCTTCTTCCCCCTCCCAGTCCAGGGCACATATGCCAGTGGGCACTTTTAATCAGAAGAAATTTAAACACTCTGAAAATGTCACCATTGCTTTGGATACAATAAGGGCCAAGCAGGATGTCACTAACCAGTGAAGACAATCCCTCCCAGCTTCAGTCAATGAAAGAGATCAGTGATAAATGTGGAGAAGTCGAAGCAGGACTTCTCAGGAGCGCAAAGAACACTGCCTCTCCTGGGCTGCGCGACCTGGGGCAGGTCACATAAGTGTCCATCTCTTTGGATCTTCACAACAAGGGCAAAGATGGGGCCTCCCCTCATGATTACAGAAGATGATGGACGACAGGAATCCGGCTTGGAGTAGAGGCCACACAGTATGGTGCAGAGAAGAAGCACATGAAACAATTCTCCCCCATATTTGAGGGGACGTCATAGTTGTCTAAGTGCTTTTAAGTATGCCACAGGCTAACTGAGTGTCAATGATTACCAGACACATGCGCCTTCCATGGGGAGCAGGGCACAAGGTTCTCCAAGGGGCAGGCCAGGCTGTGAGTGTGTGATCTTAGCAGGGGGCCCTGGCCACTGTCGTTCTTTTCATTCTGGTTCTATCGGGAACAGAGATGTGATTAGGTACTGATCTGTCTTTAACAACTTTGGAACATCCTTTCCACGATGAGACCTCAAAGTGAGCCGCTGGGAAATGGGATGCAGCTTATCAGGACACGGAGAAAATAGTACATAGCTCATTCTGTATCATTTCATCCTCTATCTTTGCCCCCATCTCTGTCTCTGCCTCTCCATCTCTCTCCTGCCCCCCTCTACACACACATATGCATCCCCTCAAATGGCAAGTGGGGGAGACAGAGCTATTGGAGACACCACATATGGCTAAGTACAAGAAAATGCCACTGTCCTTCAGAGCTATGGCCAGTGCACCAGGAAAGCCATAGATAGCTCCTCCTGACCTGGGACGCCCTCCCCTGGGCCCCAGCAACCCTAGGCCTGCACTCTAGATGTGACTCAGAGCGGCAGATGGAGCCCAGGACTCTGCATCTCTGGGGCTGCCGATGCTGGGGCAGGCGGTCCACAGCTCGAAAGATACGGGTCCCGCCTTTGCCATCCAGGTACTGTGGAACATGTGGACAGAGCCAGCCCCAATACATCACTTTCTCTTCTTCCCAAATTGAATCCCATCCCGTAGGATTCACACCTTGGGGGAGCACAGCGTTTCCTTGACAACAGATGCCTGATTTAGAAGTCCCTGTGAACAGGTGGGAGACAGGAAGAGACAAGAGCTGCAACATGGGCAGGTGCCAAGTTGAAACAAAAGGCTCTTGATAGTCTCAGGTATGCACAGTGGGGGATGGGGGACATGCTGGCGCCGGGCAGTGCCATCCTGGCTAAGGGGGCCCAGTGTGCTCTGCACAGTCCTGAAGCTGATTTTTTATTTTTATTTTTTTGGAATTAAACTACATTGAAACAGTTTGTGGTCAGAGGAAAATTTAGTACCTGATACTGGCAGCTGGGTAGGTGGGTGTGGGGGCTTCCAGAAGGAGGATTTGGCAGGCAGATCAATCTAAGAGGAGCTCACATCTGGCAGGATCCAGCCCCCAAGTTCATGACCTCAGTTCTCAGCCAGTTTCTCTGTGGGCCATGTGGGCTCAGTCCCAGGCCCTCCCTGGTTTCCACTCTGGGGCCTCTGCTCCAGCCAGGCTCCAACTGCTGCCCTGTCCTGTGAAGCACAGTCCCCTCGCATGCATATTACTATCTTTCCCCATTCTGCCCATCCTCCCAAAGCACTTCTCCCAAATCTCATCTATTGGCGTCACCAGTTGAGCTTGGTGCCCCTCCAGGATAAACCTTCAGAGAGCCTTCAGGGAATGGTCGCATCACGATGGGACCGAAATCGTGGGCTCTATGTTAGTTCAACAGCTGAGCCAACTGCAGAGACTCAGGCTTGTCTGCACATCGGAAACACCCAGAGAGCATTGCACAGATCAATCAAAACCAAAACCAGGTGATCCTTTTACACATTGAAGGCTGGGAACCATCACCATGGGCTGTTTCCCCATTCTTAGCCGTGGAAGGACAATCTGACAATAAAACCACTTCTTCGTTTTAACATTATAAGAGTTCAGTATGTGGTGACTACTATGCCTGCTCCTCCTCTTCTTCTTAAGTATGTGGTGACTACTATTGATTCCTCCTCCTCCTCTTCTTAAATATGTGGTGACTGTTGACCGATTCTTCTACTTCTTCTCCTCTACTCCTCCTCCTCCTCCTCCGCCTCCATGTCTTCCTCCTCTTCCTCCTTCTTCTCCCCCTCCTCCTCTTCCTCCTCCTCTTCCTCCTCCTCCTCCTCCTCCTCCTCCTCTTTCTCCTCTTTCTTCTTAAATGGGGAAAAATAACCCAAGACTGAATATAGACTTAAACTAGCCACATACCCAGAGATGACTGCCACACCTCTTTAGCATGCCCTTGACAGGCATCCATAATAATCAACTGTGGCACAATTGAGCCCAAAGTGTCCTTGCAGTGTTCTAATACACTGTGCTCCAGGCAGCTCCAGTCAACTGGGGTTGGCATCCTAGTTGAAACCTATCTGCTGCCCTGATAGAAGAGCAGAGATCCTAGCTTATGCCCTGACCTTCTGGTTAGGTCAGGGAAGACAACTGTAGCTTCTTCCTGATTGTGCTGTGGGTTCCTCGGGGCCTAACCCAAGATGGAAAAGGCAATTCTGAGTTTGTTTAAAGTGAGTACATTTATTCATTTTTTTTCTTAGAAAGTGAGCATTGTTTCCCACTGGCTGTCTTGGCTGACGTGGGCAGGACAGCTGAAGTAGAGCACCAGGTAAGGATGGTCTTGGATGCTTTTAAACAAAGGTGGCAGGTCAGTTTCCTCACCACTTGAGCATGTTCGGGAAGAAATCAAGCCCAATTCCTTCTTCTAAGAATACACAGGGATTCCTTGGGAGTTTTCTTTTCTAAAGCTTGCCAGTGGGTGACCTATCTTAGCTCCACTTTTAAAACTATATTCCAAATGCTCGTGATCATTTTTCGAGCCTTGGCATTGAAGCCCCATACCAGCCTAACCTTCTAGCCCAGTCTCCCACTACAGGTTCTGCCATACTGGTGCTAGTCTTGCCTATCTATGTTGGTCTCCCATCCTACTGCCAGAATTTGAGATGTTCCTGCTTTCTTGTTGGCTTAGATCTTACCTACAAGTGAACACCTACTCAAATCACTTCCCACCTGAGAGGCTTGGTCTCACCTCTTGTCCCAATTTCTCCATCCCCTGGTCTTTTGTGCTCAGTTTGAACTTCTTTGTTATTCAAAGAAAGCATATGACCAGGTGTGGTGGTAGATGCCCACAATCCCAATATTTGGGAGGCTGAGACAGGAAGATCATAGGTCCAAGGACGATCTCAGCAACTTAGCTAGACCCTCAGCAACTTGGCAAGAATCTGTTTGAAACTAAAAAAATAAAATAAGGCTGGGAATGTAGTTCAGAGGTATAATGCTCCTAGGTTTAACCTCCAGCACCACACACACACACACACACACACACACACACACACACACAGGAAGCATATGACAACAGATGCTCCTCCATTCACCTTGGGGTAATATACCAATAAGCCCATTGTAAATCCAAAATATTGTAAATCAAAACTGCTTTCAGTATCCCTAACACCCCAAACAGCATACCTTAGTAACATAGTATATTGTATGGGTTTTTTTACCCTCATGATTATGTGGCTGGCTGGGAGCTCTAACTTGAGACTGCTACTCAGCATTGTGAGAGAATATTTTACTATATAATGCTAGCTGAAAAAAATATCAAAATTTGAAGTATGGTTTCTACTGACTGTATCTTGCTTTCATATAATCACCAAGTTTAAAAACTTTAAGTCAAACCCTTGCAAGTCTGAGACTATCTGTATTTCTTAATCCTTTGACAAGTGCCAGGCATTGTCCTAGGCAGGAGCTTTAGGAATCTGATTTTGTTTAATCCCATTGTTGCTTCCATTTCTTAGATCTCATCATCTGTATTTTATTAGTGAGAAAGCTAACAACCTTCACTGTTCAGTAACAGGGCTCTGCCACGTCTCCTATGCTATTTCAGGTTCTGTCCTTTCTCCCATCCTCCTCTGTTTCCAAGGCAGAATTTCCCCTTGTCTGCCTTGTACATAGGATTTGGAGCTAGATAATCTAGGCTCAAGGACCAGATCACCTATTTTGTCACTCTCTTGTTTTGGCAATTTATTTAACCTTTCTGTTCTTGTCTTTTCATTAGTCAAAGAACACAAAAATAATATCTGCCCTGCCTGGCCTGCAAAACAGAGGTCTCTCCATGGATTGAGAGCCTCTTAGTATGAGACCTTATTATACTTGTCTCTGTACCTTATACTTGATTAGCACCGAGTTTAACACAGCAAACACTCAATAAATCCTTGTAATTCAATGAAATAAAATTAAACTGAATGAGTTGACAGGTTAAGAAACAAACCCAATACCTTTTCTTTGGGCCCAGAATTGATCTTTCCCATCAGCATTACCTGTAGTGGGTTTGGAACTGGTTTTGTATCTGCTTTGTTCAGCAAATTCCTTCACAGGGAGACAGGGAGGGAGGCTGGGGAGGCGGGAGAAGGGTGCGGGGTGATGCTGGAATCCGAGAAGGAGCTGGGCTCTTGGTGGAACATATTGCTGTCTGTGTGGGAAATGTTCACAGCAGTTACAACTTTGGATGAATATGCATCAGCCGCGGTGCTGCAATTTGCCCGCGTGCGCCGCGCTCCACTTGGAGACTTGGCAAGATGGGTAATTATCTCCGCATTATGTGCCTTGTCTCTTTCTCTTCTTAATTAAGTAACTAATCTGGTGGAGGAGAGCTCTGTTTGTGTTTGTTTGGCAGGTGCAGCCTCGTGACAGTTGTCTGGAGAAGTTTCTTGGAAATTTATGAGACTTTCAAAAAACAAACTGCTCGGAGCCGAGCCGACCTGCTGGAGCCTGGGAGAATCAGAGTCAGGCCTCTCCAGAAGCACAAGGCAGCAGCAGCCACAGATCTTCCCAGTTCTAGTAGCTCCTGCTGGTGGGGCTACCTGGGGGGGGGGGGGACCGGCCTTCCGGATCCTTCCCAAGGCTGCAGGAAGAAAGTTGCTCCAGAGGAAAAATGTTCCTCTCCTCCTGGGAAGGAGGGAAGCCAGAGATCATAATTAGAATAACGATGGATTCTCCTTTCTATCCTGATCCCCTCTACATTTTCTGTATTAAGCAGATTCCCCCCCCCCCCCGGGACTCTAACAAGCTATTGTAAAGGAATTGTTTAAACAGGCTAAGTACTGACCACTTATTGGATACTGACCACACAGCTTATGAGCTAACCTACTGACATAAGTGCTTGGCTGTGCTAAATTTAGTGAACCCAGTGTCCCTGTCCAGTGACCATGGAGGTGCCCTCCTTCCCAAGTTCTGCACTGTGGTCACACAGCAGGGAGCCTGGACCAAGGCTCTGATGGCTCCTGAGGACACTCGGTGACCAGAATCGATTGGTCTAGGAAGCTGAAGGAAGTACAGCTTCTTTGAGGGCCTGCGGATTATTTGCCAAAGAGGGATGAGAAAGGGCCAGGCCAGGTTAAGGTTGGAATCACAGGTTCAGGGAGGGCAAGTGAAGGAAATACCAAGGGAGTATTAGTGGCCACATGGAATCTCACAGCTCACCCATGTGGGTCACAGGTAGTGTCAATAGTGAAGTAGTTCCCTGCCCCAAAACAGATCCACAATGCAGACAGAGGGAGCCAGGAATTACTATGATTTGATAGCTGTGTTGGCCCAAGAGACTCTTGCTTTGAGCTTGAAGTTCTGACCTTTCCTTTAAGATGATGGGCTTGTCTTCTGTAGTTGTACACTGTTTCAACACATTCCAGTTCAGTAAAATGAACTGTCAGCATCCTTTGGTTGGGGGCCCACGTCAGGGCCAGTGAGGTGCTGTGGAGGTAGGATGTTCCTCAAGATTACTGGATCCTGCTGTACACATACCTTCTCTTCTTAACCAGACCCTGATCTTGGTACTGCTGTGGAGAGATTTTGCAGATTTAATTAAGATCTCTAATCAGGCAACTTAAAGATAGGGCGAATATCAGGGTGGCCTTACCTACTCACATGGGCTCCTTAAAGCCAAAGGGTTTTATCCATCTAGTTGCAGAAAAGAAATCAAAGATTTAAGTATGAGAAGGATTTGATACACCATTTATGGCTTGAGTTTAGAGGAGTCAGTGGCAACAAGAAGAGAGTACAGAGATCCTCAGAAAACCGACCTCAGTCCTACAGCAGCCACAAGGAATTGTATTCTGCCAGAAATAAGAATGAAGTTGGAAGTGGGTTTCTCCCAAGAGCCTTCAGATGGTACCTTGGCTTGGCCAATCCTGGGTTTCAGTTGTATCATACCCTGAGCAGGGAACTCAGTGCTCTGACTTCTGACAGAAGAATGAACCTAATATCCAGGTGCCCATTGAAGCTATTGAGTTTGTGCTAATTTGATATTTGTCAGTAGAAATCTAATGCAGGTGTCAAGCCTCCTACTTGACCTATGAGAAAAGTTATGTCAAGAGTCTCCACCTAGATCTTCCATGATCTAGGTACATGGAGACCTGGATCACAGTCTAGGTTATGCTGCTGGTTTGATTTGTGAGGCCACACAAGTATGTCCCCTCTTTGGGTTTCAGTTTCTTCTTCTGTAAAAGTAGAAATAGAGCTCAGTGTCTTGTAAGGTCCCAAGGCATGCTTAATCCGGTTGTGGCCAGGGACACTGACATGAAGGAAAGCTTGGGGAAGAGTGCGACTCTCCTGTGCAGGGGCATCTGGCATCACAGTCAAAGAAACCCTCCACCCCCACGTCTGTTTCTGTAATGCCATGCTCTGCTCAAACATCTTCCATGGATCTCCATTGCCTATAAGAAAAAGGAGGACTCTCTCAGCTATTCAGAGTCTCTGTAATTTGGGTCCAGCCTTACTTTAGGTCTTTGGTCTACTGCTCCCCTCTGCGTGTCTATCTTTCCCCAAGCAGCACACACCACCATGGGTACACATTCATTCTTCATTCATTTTCCATTTTATCCATCCCAGTTACCAACCTAAAAGTTAAACACATTTCTGTCTCATTCAGACTCCTATAATGGGACACTACAGTCTGGGTGACTTCAGCCATAAACATTTCTTTTCTCGTAGCGCTGGAGGCTAGAACTCTGAAATCACTGCTGGGTGTTTGATGAGGGTCTTCTTCTTGGCTTACAGAGAGCTGCTTTCTTGCTGTGTACTCCTGTGATGAAGAGAGGTCACTTTTCTTGTATTTTATAAGGGCACAAACTCCTCTCATGAGGCCCCACCCTCAAAACCTAATCACTTCCAAAGGCTCCCTCTAAAAGCCACCTCCAGATACTATTGCACCTCCAGTCTATGAGTTTAGACTTCAACATATGAATTTGGGGAAGACAAAATATTGTCTATAGCCACATCCTATTTTCCAAGATTTAGCTCTTGCTTACCTGCTCCAGGAAGCTTTTCTGGGTATTTCTACATGAGCAAGGCTTGTCTTTGGTGGTAATGACAAGAAACTCAGCTCTAAAAAAAAAAAACTCAAAAAGCTTGAAAAGAAAAAGTGGGAACTAGTCCTCTCTCTCTCCCACCTCATCTCTTTTCTTTGTCCCTTTCTGTGAGTCAACATCTTTCTTCATTTGAGATAAAAGTATGGCCGCTGGTAGCCCTGAGACTGATTCCTGCATCTTGAAAGTCAAAAGGAAGAAGTATTCTGTCTCTCCCAGCTTTTCTTTATGGAAGATCAAAGAAGACTGAATGGTCCTACTTAGCCATCTTGAACCAATCATTGCATCCAAGTAGACAGGCACTTCTCTCATTGGCCAGAGTGGTATCCATCCTGAACCAATCTATTGCATTCATGTGGTAAATACTTTTCTGATTGGCCAGAGGAGTGGTCTGCCCACTCCTTAGGGGAAGACTCTGGGCTGTGACTGATAATCCACATGGACTGGGAAAGGTGTGCTTTTCAAAGGAAGGAGCAGGCTGACCAGAACAAGTGACAAAAATGAGCCAGAAACAAGAAACACCCGTTTTATCCTCACCTCACCTGAGCGGGACTTCCATGACTTGTCATCTTTCCATTCATTTGATCATAATCACACACTAGCCGGTACAGGAGATATGTGTGTGGAAAAGCCAAGAAAATATAACTGGTTGACCCCCCACCCCAACTAAGATCTTTGTCCCAATACTGGTGAGCAGGGAGAAAAATTCAACTGGCATTCTGATAAGATGGAATATACTTGGCTCTGCTGATTTTAAATAACCCCATTTGAAAATTTTTCACTCATTTGAGTAAAAACTCTCAGCTGTAGGACTTGCTAATGCGGGGCCCAGGTACGTGGGAAGCAGGGAGCTTTCAAACCCTGAGGTTGCCGTGGGGGCCGGGGAGTCCTAGTCCCTGCACAAGACCTTGCCTACCTGGGTGCTGCTTGCCCTGGGGATATTCTCTGCTGGTGGCTAGGGCAGAGGGACCCTGGGACATGTCTTCTTTGGCCTGGCCAGGGCCACTATACCCCTTGGCTAATTCAGCCTCCCCTTGATTCCTGCAGGATGCCGGCCTGCAGGGTGGGCCAGCCCTGGGTCCAGCCCTCTGGCCTACCATCCATCTCTGGCCTTGCAGAGGGGCTCCCCTTTGCCTTGCTGCACCAGGCACCATGCAGGGGGCCAGTGGAGCCTCACCCCCACAGTGGCCTCCCCTCTCCATCTCCGACTCTGGAGTGAGCCTTACTGGCAAATAGGGCACATGCTTTTTCCACTCGTTGGGAGGACTCTGTGAAACATGGCCCCAGTCTTAGCAGTTGATATTCTAATGGGGAAGAAAAAGGAATTGAGAAAATCCTCTCCCAAATGATAGCATAGCTTCCTAGACCATTGCTCCAATGCATAATCCTATTTTGTGTGTCAATAACTGAATATTGCCCCCGAGTATTCCTTCTGAGTCTCTTTTAAAACAAAATCTAATCTCCCTCCAGGCAGACAGTTCCCTGGGACGGACCAAGAAGGTCATTCTCCAAGAAGACAAAGAAAAAGCACATTAAAAATTGAAAGCACTTTCATACCACGTGTGGGCCCTGTGCTTCCTCTGCCAGACTGCCTGCTCCTTGCGGCGCCCTGCAGCACCCAGAGCCCTGGCCCTTGCCGAGCGATCACTCAGCCTGGGTCCCTGGCTGGGCAGAGCTGTGTGCTGTGAGAAAGACTTGGATCGCTTTATTTCCTGTGGGTTCGCCGAGGCATTAACCCCATCTATGAATTCTTTCAGCCCTGCGTTTCTGGGTCCTGCTGTCTGCCAGACCCTGTGCTGGGAACTGTAGTATACAAACATGCATTGAAGCTGGAAGGCATGTTGTTTGCTGAAACACCCACAATTCAAACTCCCACCTTACATTAGAGAGACTACTGGGTAAGAAAATAGATCTTAAAAATCCCCCTGGAGCTCTTTCCTCCCTCCCACGCTGCCCCCGAGGTCCACAGAAGCTGCTGGAAATGCTCTATAGACCTCCAAGGCTCCATTTCCTTCCCTCCTCCTCCCGGCTGATGTGGAGCATGCAGAGACCTCTGTTTCTTAGAATGTGCTTAACGTGTCATTGCTCGACCTGATCTATAAATATTGGTGCCCACAGTGCCAACTCCCTGACACATGATGGGGAGGCCACCCTGGAAGTCCTGTTCAGTTGAGCACCTGATTTATTTCTTGGGTTACAGATGAGTGAGAATTCTTAATGGAAGTCGCTTCTTCAGTGACCCAGGAAATGTGGAGGGGGCAGAAGCTCACTAAATCCTTTCCGTCTTGATGTTTTATTCTTTGTGGCCATAACTGGTCTGCACTTTATGGTCTCCACTCAAAGATGGACATGACTGGCTCTTAGGAACTTAAAGAAGCTGAGTGCAAATTGCAGATCCTAGGAAGCTAAAATAAGCAAATGAGGCCACAGTGATTTAGGACAGCAAATGGATGATGGCAAAGAGGTGTAGAAAGATGTCAGTTTTGAGGACAAAGGGAGGTCAAAAGTTTGTCAAAGGACTCTTCCAGAGCTGATACAATTCCTCAGTTGTTTGGGGCTGGAAATGTTCTTGAGCAGAGTGGGACAGAAAGAACAACAGACTTAGAGACTCGAGTTAATTCTAGTTCTGGATTTACATGGAAAAATCACTTTCCATATCTGGGCTCTGTTTCTTTGTTGGCAAAATAAAGCTTTAGTCTTAATTTTGGAATTCCCCAAAATGCCTTTTAGGTCCAAAAGGAACTGGTTTTGTGGTCCAGCCAAGATGTCCTGGCTGTGGTACACTTGCAGATCTCCAGTGTCTTCACATTGTCATGTTGCCATGGAAACCATCCAGTCTACCTGGGGAAATCATCATTGCCTACCTGGAGGCACAGAGGAAATGGCTGGGGGTTGCCCAGCAATGAGTGATGGGGGAGAGAGGGCCCAGTGAGCCTCTGGTTAAAGGACATTTCTAGGGATGAGACTCGATTCAAGCATTCTGTTGAGGTAGCTGCCCATCCGAGAGGAAGTGTGGACAGGATTTTGCAGCTGAATCTGGTTCACAAGCTTTGAGCTCTTGGATGACCTTTTCTGGACTCAGCATCCTCATCTGGACAGTGGGGACTCTCTCTGGAATCTCTTTCTTTTTACCTGCTTCCATGCCATTGTGGTTGGTGGAAGGCCACAGCACCTCCCATGTGAAAATACCACATAAAGCCTTAAGCTCTGCAGGGCTTGTGAGCAGTGGAGAGTTCTGTAAGAGACTTGGATGTTTCTCTGGGCAGCAGAAATCCAAGGTCAACCTGCAGGGAGACAGAGGTGGAGGAGGACAGCTGGGAGAATCTAGCACAGCCTCTCCCACAGGCACCTTTCCTGGTAGACTCTGGGTCTGCTTTTAATAAAGGCTGCTGTTCCCTCCAAAAATTCAATGGTTGTCACAGTGAGAGGTGTGAGACCAGAACAGGCTTCAAAATGGCCTCGGAAGAGGCAGGACGGCAACTTTATCTCACACTGTGAATTGTGACTTATTGAGCGCCCACCAAGTGTCAGCCTGTGTATCGGCCCATTCCACATATGATGTATAATGGTTAGTCTTCATTCTCTGTGCTCCTTGGGGATGGTCTTGATGTGGGGCAAAGCCTTGTCTTCCATCTTGGAAGGCAAGGGGCGCAACCTGCTTCCTCCCTAGCCATCCCGGAGTATTTAGGGTGTGGACGCACAGCTGGTGTAGGCCCTGTTGGCCAGGCACATTCCTGCCAGGACTCTGAACCAGGAGCAGATAACCAAAGACAAAGGGACCATTGGAGCAGACGCCTGGCATGACACACAGCAGCCCAGCAACAGTGGGTGTGGGACAAGTACCCGGACACTCTGTTCTTGTTGAAAACTCTGGCACAAGCTTCAGCCAGCTGTCTGGAATTACCTTTCTTTCTTTTTTTCTATTTTCTAGGCTCATTCTTCAGATTCTTGTTAGTTCTGAAAGTCCTTCTGTGTGTGTAACTAGAGCTGGCTTCCATGGCTTGAAGCCTAGACCACGGACCGAAATTCTGCTCGTATCCTGGGGTCACCCTCTGGGGCACCACAACAGATACCACCTGGTGCCACTGAAAATCTCGGTCCCAGCTGGGTGTGGTAGCTGTAATCCCAGACAGGAGGACCAGCCTTAGCAACTTAGCAAGGCTCTCCACAACTTAGTGAGGCCCTGTTTAAAAAAAAAAACAAATAGGGCTGGGGGTACAGTGCAGGGGTAGAATAATGTTCCTGAATTCAATTCCCAGTAACACACACACACACACACACACACACACACACACACACACACTACAAAAAGAAAAAAGAAAATCCTGGCTGCTGCGATGAGCAGCTCCAGGCAGGTGACCAGCTTTGCCTTCATCTCTGCGGCTCTCTCTTCCTTCCAGAAGCTTCCTAAGGCCAAGGCAGTAAGCGTTGAGGAATCGAGTGTGCAGGGTAGGCAGCCACCAAGACACCCTTGACCCTCGAGGAAGCAATGGAGGGTGTTCTCTGTTCCTGAGTGGGGTTTCAGTGGTGAATCTCATAAGGTGGCTTCAAAAGTGACCGCAGCAGGGACCTGCTCAACAAGGCATCCTTGCACAAGATTCTCCCTCATATGTTCCACTGGCTGGTGCTTCATTCTGGGGCCTTCCGGAACAAATGGCCTGTAGGCAGGCCTGTTCCCTGGCCCCTGCATGTTGGAGTCATGAGGATCAGACAGGAGGAACTAAGCCATGGAGACACCAAGGAACTTGTCAGATCATGTCAGACACAGAACCGAAGCTGGAACCTGGGCCCCATTGTCTTCAAAGTCTTTGATCTGCCCTCATTACTGTTAATAACCAGGGGCCACCTACGTTGATCCTCTGAGTTGAGGTGGGGGCATGGCTCGGGTGGCCTGCAGAGAGGGGGCACCTCTGGGTCCTTACTCTCAGGCTGGCAGCTCGACACGCTGAAACCTTTCTTGCCTGGATTTTACTTTATTCCTAAAGAAGTGTATCTCTGTTTTCTTGCTCCCCCTACCCCCACATTTGTTGGAGCTTTGCCCTGCTGTGGGAACACACTCAGACACGAGAGAGACTTCATTGCTAAGTCCATCCAACTTGCCTTTTGGATGCAGGACGAGGCACCTCTTCCTGCCCTCTGGGCCCAGCTGGGCAGTTCAGCGATTCCTGAGTGCTCCCTGGGCCATCCATGTGGGTCACCTGGGTGAGGAAAGGGGCTGTCTGGGGAGTGTGGGAATTACCCAAGTTCTACCTCCTGAGGCTCTGATCTGGGACATCAGTAGGGCCCAGGCTGCTGTACTTTAACAAGTTTCCCAAGTTTATTAAGTTTCTCTTCTTCTCTATCCAGATCCCTCTCTTTCTTTCAAACCCTTGATGTGGGAATGACTAGGGAATTTCCAAAGGCAATTCCACTCCCAAATATCCCCCCAGTTACCCTGCCATAGGCCTGTAGCTTCTGCCCTCAGGGCAGGCACACGTCCAGGAGGCCTCTGGTAAATGCCAGGGAGCCAGGCAGGGTTGGGGCAGGTGAGGGGGGTTGCGTCAACACCTTGCACCACACAGGTTGTGCTAGGATGCTAGGTAGCACTTCACCTTAAGCAATCAGGGCCAGAGGACATTCACATTGTGATCGCTGTCAACACATTCCAGGGTTCTAAGGAACCCCAGTAGCTAGCTACAGTGTCTTCTCAGCAGCAAGGGGATCGTCTATGAGCACTAAAGCCCAGGACTGGGTGCTGAGAGAGGAGAGAGGGCCATGACAGGGCTCAGTTACCTGACTGAAATCAAAGGTGGAAGCACCAAGGATGGCTCACGAGGAAGCAGAGGAGCCCACACCCATGGTGGCTAGCTCTAGATCCATCCTGGTGTCACCACTGAATGACTGTTATGGTGTAGATTTGGAACATCCTCCCAAAGGCTCATGTGTTGAAAGCATGTCCACAGTACAACAAACAATACTCAGGGGCAAAATAATTGAATCAGAACTTTAATCTCATCAGTGGATAAAGCCATTGAAGGATTAATAATCCGAATGGACTTGCTGGGTGGTAATTTTAGTCAGGTAGAGCACGGCTGGAGGGATAAGTCACCAGGGCTGTGGCCTTGGGAACTGTATCTGCCACTGGTCACTTTCTGGTCACTCTCTCTACTTCCCAGCTGCACAAAAGGACAGATCTGCCACCTTCTTTCTGCCACCGCCATTCCGCCATGATGTCCGCCCTCGAGTCAGCCAACTGTGGACTGTACCTCTGAAACTGTGAGCCCAAACAAACTTTTCTTCTCTATGTTGTTCTTGCTGGGTATTTGGGTCACAGCAATAAAAAAAAAAATCTGACTAAAAGAGTGACTACGGGAAAATTACTGTGCTTCTCTTTCTCTCTCGATCTGTCTCTGTCTGTCTGCCTGCCCCCCTCTTCTCTCTCTCCCTCACACACACACACACCCTTCTTGACATCGTCTCCCAAGGCCAATTGAACAGGGTGGCCACTACTCCAGCAGAGCCACCCATGGTGTCTCACTTTAGATTTGGAATTTGATCTGAAGGACCAAGCCTGAGGTGGCTGGAGGTGATATATATTCGTGGGTGCAGTCTGGCAGGCAGCTGGCATTTGCTCAAAGACCCAGAGAACTGGTTTTCTGAAGCAGAGATAGAATGAGAGAACGACCCCGAGGCCAGTGTGGACCACCGCTCCACTGCCGCCTAACCGGCGTCCTCCTGAATAGGAAAACAAACAAACAACCCACTTCGTTTTTTGTTTAGACAAATCTAATTTCTGTCGCTTGCATTCCAGCCATCCCAACCAATAGCCTCCCTTCCAGTCTGCACGTGCCGTCCGAGCAGGCTGCCACACGGCTTACCAGGGAGCTGCCCTGTGGTCCCGGCCACAGCAGACTCCTAGCCAGCTCCTGTTCCCAAAACAAACATACATATATTTTTGTACTGGGAATTAAACCCAGGGGCATTATACCTCTGAGCTACAAACCCCAGCCTTTTTTTTCCCTTGAATACTTATTTATAATTTGAAACAGAGTCACCCTAGGTTGCTGAGAGTCTTGCTAAGATGCTGAGACTGGTCTTCAACCTGCAGTTCTTCTGTTTCAGCCTCCCAAGTACTAGGATTACAGGCATGTGCCACCACACCCACCTTCAAAAGCAATTTTTTTCAAAGCATTTTTTATGCAGATAATAGCCCGCCATCTCTTTATCTACTTGCCAACAAGCTGAGGAAATTTCTCTATTGCCCAAAAGGTGCAATTCAGTTCGTCTGAAACTCTACATGTTAAAATATTAAAATGCGACAGGCATGGTGGCACACTCTTGTAATCCCCATGCTTGGGAGGCTGAGACAGGAGGATTGCACAGGTTCGAAGCCAACCTCAGCTACTTAGTGAGGCTCTCAGCAACTTAGTGAGACCCTGTTTCCAAATAAAATATAAAATAGGTCTGGGAGTATAGCCTGGAGGTAGAAACCCCTGGGTTCCACCCCCAGTACCACACACACACACACACAAAAGTTAAAATGCAGAGCAGATCTTGATTTAGCAGGGTAAGGCAGGACCAAAGAATATTTTATTTTATTTTATTTTATTTTATTTTATACTTGGAACTGAACCCAGAGATGTTCTACCTCCAAGCTACATCCCTACCCCCCCCCTTGTTTTTGAAACAGGGTCTTAAATTGCTGAGGCTATCCTTGAGCCTGAGATCTTCCTGTCTCAGCCTCCCAAGTATTGGGATTACAGGAATGTGCCATCATGCCTGGCTGAATCTGATTTTTTAAAATGAGTCTCCTGTGACTTGGATGCTGCTAGTCCAAGGGCTGCATTTGAATAGCAAGGATTTAAACTTCCCATGCAAGGAATTACAAAGGAGCCATTAATTAGAACCCCAATATCAGTCAGCAGGCTAGAAACCAAGTAGCTGTCTAAAAGCGGGGGGCGAGGAGGAAACCTAGCTAGTTTTAATTAATTTAAAAATCTGAATAGAGCATCCTTGCTAAGAAATCTCATTTTATTTCTTTCAAGAGTACACAGAGAATAGTTGGCCTCTTCAGGAAAGAGGGGGGGAAAAATAAGCAAACATTGTAATTAGCATATCAATGACCAATAATTAGAAAGGGGATTCTAAAGTGCTGGAGGTTATTTAAACAGTTCTTCTCTCCCTCCCCAATTCTCCAGTAGTTCAGACATCTTCGTCTTCTTCCAGCTTGCTTGTGCTTATTATTTGAGCAGAGCCTATTTTTTAAAGCCCAAACAACGTGTCTCTCCTCGGAACTCTCAGTTTCCTCAGTCACGCAGCCCCAAAGGCAGTGCCAATCTCTTTACCAAAGATGTTGCTTTTGTTTTATTTTTCTCTTTCAAGAAACTGACATCTTAGCGCCTCATATCCATCTTAGTTTAAACAAATGTTTTGATTGCATCCAAGTGAGAGCCCAACAAAAGCTGTTGGGACTGAGCTGACGCATTCGCTATTAGTTTTAGACAATTTGTTCTAATATTGTCTGGAATCATTCGTTTATGCACCCATACAGATTTGATTACTTTACTTGTTTCATTAATCTTTATTTGTTTAATCATCTGTTTAATCTGTTTAATCACTGGTTTAAGTGGAAAGATTACATGAAGATGTTTAGCGCTGGCTCTTACAGGCGTTCTGACATGGAGCCCTGCCTTCCTTTTTGACTATTTATTATATTCTTTTATAGGGCTTCCTGAGCCACTTGAAAGCCTATAGGATGCTTCGGGGAATTCAATAATTTAGTAGTTCTTCACCACTGAACATGATGTATTTTTAAAAATGTTATTTAAATAAGCAATATTTGTGGAATAATTTGACTTCCATCCTGAGCTTGCGGTTCCTCCTCTTCCAACCAAATGCAATATTTAAATTGGCACTGAGACCGGTCTTTAAGAAGTTGAGAAGGAAGGACTGGGAGACTGGGAGTGTTCTCAAGGAGGAGAGAGCGGTTTCTTCTCTTGAGGCACGTTTGCTCAGAGAATCCAAGTTGGCTCTCCTTTTTTTTTTTTTTTTTTTTTTTTTTTCCTGTGGTACTGGGGATGGAACCCAGGGGCATTCAAACTTCGAGCTACATCTCCAGCCCTATTTTTTTATTTTTTACTTTGAAACAAGTCTCACTGAGTTGCAAAGGGCCTCACTAAGTAGCTGAGTCTGGCTGTGAACTGTATTCCTCCTGTCTCAGCCTCCCAAATGCTGGGATTATAAGCGTGAGGCTGGGATTATAAGAGTGAGGCTCGTTGGTTCTCCTTTGAAAGTGGAGGCAACACCTGGTTTGGGACACTTTAGCATCACCGTCAGGAATGGCATGCCCCCGTTTCCCTCCATCCTGGAAATGCCTATTGCACCTCTGGAAGCTTCCTTTTGCAGCTAGTGTGTATAATAAAATGGTCACCATGTGTCTACGCTGACAGCTTGGTGTGCCAGGCTCTAACTGCTTGGGGATGAGGGTGTGTGATGGATAAAGCTGGTGCACGTGGGCGGGACAGCAGGTGTTCCTTCTCAGTTACATCTCGGGTGAGAGGTAAACTCCTGGGGGACAGGCAGCCTTGCAGATGGCACTGTGGGAAGAGCCTGTCTCTGAATGGGGACTCTTGCCCTCAGCAGAGGCCCCCACCTACCTCCACCCAATCCTGCCCCCTTCAGCTTTGCTTCCTTTCTGTTACCCCAAGGTTGCACACACACACATGGATGGGGCAGAGTGAGGACTGAAACGCTCTGCTTCTGAAATTCAGCTGGATAAAAATCCCAACCCACGACTTCCTGAACTTTTGGTCCCTAGTCCTGGGACTTGATATGTGGATAAAAATGGTGTCTGCGTACATCGGCTAAGCCCCCACAAGCCTCTCTGGGGCAAAGCTTGGTTGTTAAGTGTTAAGTTGGGTCCTGCACTCATGTGACTTTGTGTCACATGACCTCTGCAGGGCAAGGGAGGGGCTGAAACCCCTGCGAGAATTGGGCGTTCCCACGAGTAAACCCCCATCTCGCGAGATGCATGCCTTTAAAAGGAGAGCCCGCGTCCTCTAGCTTCGGACAGGCGCGCGGGCCCCACGGTGCCTTGCCCTGATCCCCGGGAGAGCCGTGCCATTAAAACTTTACATGCCATGTGTACCGGACCTCTCTCGTGTTTTTCACACTCCGCCGTACTCACTTATTTTTATTTTACTCGCATTTAATTTTTTATTTTACTTATCATTTGGTGTCGAACCGGGAGAACTCTTGGGTCCCTCCCCATTTTTTTCCTTTTTTTTCTGTTTTCTCTTTTTATTTTTACTCTCTTTTTGAGCCCCGGACTCTCCGACCCGCCAGCAGCTCGACTGTGAGGTCCCACACCAGCGCTCTGCTTGCAGGCGTTGCTCCCGCCACTGCCGCCACTGCTGCCCCGTGCCTGCCTGGACCGTAAGCCTTCTTCCCCAGCCCCGCGCTCTCCGGGAGAGCCGGCGGCCTTCTTCCCGCCCCGGGCTCTGCTGAGAGTCTGCGGCCATCTTTCCGGCCCCGAGCTCTGCTGAGAGCTCACGGCCATCTTTTCGGCCCCGCGCTCTGCTGAGAGCCGGCGGCCTTCTTCCCGCCCCGGGCTCTGCTGAGAGTCCGCGGCCATCTTTCCAGCCCCGAGCTCTGCTGAGAGCTCACGGCCATCTTTCCAGCCCCGAGCTCTGCTGAGAGCTCGCGGCCATCTTTTCAGCCCCGCGCTCTGCTGAGAGCCCGCAGCCATCTTTTCCCGCCCATGTGCTCTCTTCTGGAGCACCAGAGGCCATCTTCCACTGCCACCGCGGCCGCAGCCACCACCGCCGGGGCGTGCAGGCTCCGCCGGCCGCCAGGCTGCCAGTTCCACCCGCCCGGAGCCAGGCTCCTTGAGTAATGCTGGCACCTGTTCTGCTTGCCGACCTCCTGCACGGGCCAGGACTTCTGCCTGCCGCTTGGACCTCCTAAAACCGCTGTTCCAGCTCGGCGCTCCAGTCACCGCCAGGACCTCTGGCCGATTTGCCCCGCCCGCCCCGAGCCAGGCTCATTGGGCGGCGCACAGCCGGCTTCGGTGTCCGCCACAGTCACCCGCGCCAGGCGTAGCTCTACTTGCTGCTGCTGCTCCGTTTCACCCGCCCAAGCCAGGCTCACTGGCGGTGCTCCTCGGGGCCCAGCCTCAGCGACTGCCACGTGCCTGGAAGCCATTTTGTCTCCACGCCGCGGGCCCGGCAAGCCATGCCGCCTGCGCACCCCCACTGATCCTGCCTGCGCCAGCCGCCAGTGCCGTCCACACCAGCCACCGGCATCCACGCGCCCCGGCTCCACCACGCTCCCAGCAGCTTCTCAGCGCTTCTGTCGTAGCCAGCGCTGGCTGGCAACACTTCACTCCGGTAAACTGCCTCCTTCCCTTGGTTAGCGGGTTCCGGACTTGGGTCTTCCGGTCCACTGGGACCCAAAAATCCAAGCGCTTGGTGACCCATTGTCCCCTGGTCCACTGGGACCACCCTGCGGATGACCAGGTCATCCTCCGGTTTTGAGAAGGAATGAAGACGTTCTTCCCTATCTCTTAACCTCTGTTTCCGAACGATTGAGCAGGGAAATCGGGGACGCCCATTTCCTGTTCTTCGTTTCCGCCCGCGAACCAATTATGGGGAGTCGAACCTTTATACTAGCAGATGCCCTGAGAGCCTGTCTGCCTTGATACGAGTTGGGAAATAGGTTGCGGTGGCCCAGGAATAGTTAGGAACTTTTATAAGCGGTCTGGTATCCCTCCAAATGCTCTCCCCCATCAGCTTCCATTTATTTTCCCGCCAGCTGCCATTTTGTGATGGCGCGTAGTCACTGCCTGGTGATGTCACAGTCACCATCTTGGCCTGCGCCAGACTGCAATTTTGCTGGGTGGCCCGCTCGGGCGCGCCCTAGGTGCTGCGGGAAACGACAGGCCGGGGCTGGGGCGACACTCTCTGTCTGCCCGTGCGGAGTCCGCATTGCCATTCTTGCTGGACACCCGTCTCGGGACGTGCTCTTTGTGAGTATAGGTCCGTCGCAGCTGACAGAACCTTAACATGGCATCTAAGTTTTAATTCCAGAGAGAAACAGGCGGAAATGGAGCGTACACTCTTGACTTTGCCAAAAAGCAGATCCCTGGTAGCTGCCCTTTGGCTGGCGGTGGCGGCTCAGCCCCCTGGAGCGCCACCTAGGTGTGGAGGACTGCAACAACAACTACCTCCAGGAGCCTGCCTCAAGTGGGGCAAAGCCACGCCTACCAATCAGACTGCTCGGCGTGTGGCCAGGAGGGCCACTGGAACAATGCCCTTGAAAAAGGGTGAGCCCCAGGTGCCTCAACACAGGGGGAGCACCTTTCCAGACCAGGCCCCGCCGCTGGCCCTACTCAGCCTGGCTGAAGACTGATGGCTCCTGGATCCCTCAACCTCCATCCTCTTTGCCAGCTCAGGGTAGCTCTCCAGGTACTGAGTAAACCAGTCTCCTTTTTGGTCGCCTGCTCAATCTCATGATTTGTTTTTTTCTTTAATAGCCCTTGCCTGTTCAAGCCTCCTCAAGCGCACATCACTAAGCTGTCCAGGGTAACCTCCAATTTGCACTGCAGCTATGCACCCACCTGCACCCCCTTCTGGGGGACTGGACTCCCAACTCCTCCCGGCCTGGGGCCCCTGACGACGCCCCTTCACAGCAGGAAGAAGCTAGAGGATCCAACGTCATCCATTATCCCTACCATCAAAAGGCCGGAATGTTAAGTTGGGTCCTGCACTCATGTGACTTTGTGTCACATGACCTCTGCAGGGCAAGGGAGGGGCTGAAACCCCCGCGAGAATTGGGCGTTCCCGCGAGTAAACCCCCATCTCGCGAGATGCATGCCTTTAAAAGGAGAGCCCGCGTCCTCTAGCTTCGGACAGGCGCGCGGGCCCCACGGTGCCTCGCCCTGATCCCCGGGAGAGCCGTGCCATTAAAACTTTACATGCCATGTGTACCGGACCTCTCTCGTGTTTTTCACACTCCGCTGTACTCACTTATTTTTATTTTACTCGCATTTAATTTTTTATTTTACTTATCATTAAGCTGCCCGTTTGCACCCCATGGGATTGAGCCTCCTGGGACTCCAGCTTCTCATCCAGAGCCCTCGCAGACACCGCCCTTGGGGGGAGCATGGGACCGAACATGCCTGAAACATCTGGGGTCACATGTCTGTCCTCTCTGGATACTGGAGCCTTGGCAAGTCATTGAACGTTTTGGGCCCTGCTTCTCATCTAACTGTTGGGGGCAGTGATGACCCTCACCCCACAGCTTGATGTGGGCATCATATGACTGCAGGTGACCACGCAGCCTGGTGCACTGCAGGCCGGCTGCCGGGGAACCCTCGTGCCCTCCTGGGAACTGTCCCGTGGGGCTATGTGCAGCTGTCCACTGGAAGGAGAGTGAACTTCCAGGGGGAGCAGATTTCACAGAGGAGGAGGCACTCGGCCATTCTCTGGGAGTCCTGTTTGTACTGGCATAGTTGGAAGAATTGGATTGTGCTGTTTGGTTCCTTCAGGGTGAGTATGTGCCAGCCCGCTGCAGGCTCCCTTTTCCTTTTCCCAGTAATTCTAGCCTTCCTTGTTTCCTTCTGTTGAGATGCTGGGCTGAGGCTGTGCTTCAGCTGACCCTGAGGCACCTAGCACCTGGGAACTACCTCCCTGCACTTTCAAAGGACCTACTTTTTAAACCAAGACGTAGGTGGCATTAAAAAGAGATGTAGTAAGCCAGGGGTGGTGGCACATGCCTGCATTCCCAGTACTTGGGAGATCGGAGGATCTCAGATTCGAGGCCAGCCTTAAGTAATATAGTGAGACTTTCAGGGATCTAGCAAGACTCTGATTCAAAATAAGAAGTACAAAGAGCTGGGGTATAGCTCAGAGGTAGAATGCCCCCGGGACAATCCTCAATGCCAAAAAAAGGAAAGAAAATGGTATTATCATTGAAGGTTTCTTTCTGCGTTTCCAGGTTTTAATGTCCATAAAATGCCGTGTCTTGAGGCTTCTTAATCACTCTGCCTCTGTCTAGAAACTTACTCATGCTCCCCTTAGTCTGTTTTCTTAGTCTGTTTTTGGACAGAAGCGCTGTCCGAAAAGGTTTGGAAGAATCTGGAAGAAATTGGCAGCTCAGAACACCATTCCCAGCTGGGGATCATCAGTCTACTGTGGCTTGAGGCCAGCCCTGCAGGGCGCACTCCGTAGAGCTGTCCAGTTACTCAGCCTGGGGGCTAAGGAGCAGTGTTGGATGTGGGGACAGCGGTCCAGCCCACCAAGAGAGCTGACTAAATCCTGAAGCTCATTGGGGTGAGCTGCTGTGGTCAGTTAAGCCTCTTGTCCATGGAGAATATAGGAGAATGGAGGATCTCCTCATTTTCTTATGCTCACCCTGCCATGGTGGTGAGATTAATTCCCCAAACATTGGAATAGAGACAAAATAGGATTCTGGATTTGTTTGCATTTGCAGAGAAATGGAGTGATGCCTGGGTTCAAAATCCAAAACTATGACGACTGTGGGGGCCAGGGGAGGGTCTTCGGGGCTGAGAAGAGCTCAAGGAAGAGGGAGAAAACCCAGACAAACTTGGAAGCCTGGCTTCACTTGCCCTAGGTCATCTCGGGTGCTATCTTCTGCAGCTCGGCCATATTGGTTAGAAGCCTGCAGCGTGGCGCTGTGGGCTGATTGCGAGACTGGACCTCCCATGGCTGAGGCCTTTCTTTTCCACAGCCACAAGGGCGGGGCTCATGTCTCATTCATCTTTGTGGCCCATTCTTTCTTCCTGCTTCCTCATCCAAGTGGGCACTGAGCTCAGAGCAGGTGCATTTCAAAGGGGAGATGGAATGGGACTTGAGACGGTTGATAGGGGAAAGTGACGGGGGGTTCAGGCAACTTTCTATTATGATTTGTGCCAGACTCTATGCTGAGTGCTGGAGTGCAGCAGTGGGCCATCCTGCTTCATAGGGCTGTTGTGAAGATTAACTGAGAGATGACGTCAACAGTAAACACCGCAGAGGCTGATAGGCCGAGCCAGGGCTCTGACTGCCGAGCCAGCGACATGGTGCATTCCTATGAGCAATCTTGAGTCATGAAGTGGTTTGGGACAAAAGAATGGGATGAACTGGTTTGGTTTCAAAGTTTTTAGTTGCAAAAATAAAGCATGCTCACAAAAACACTATCAAATTACATGAAGAAAACATGAGATTAAAGTCTTTACCACGTTTACATCTCTGCAGTCTTTATCCTCTTCCCAAGAAAGCCCCTAAATAGCTTTGTATATACATGTATATGCATGGACAAACATATACATTTTTCACAGAAATAAAATACACTATGACTCTATTAGCTTACTTTTCTCACTTAATAAACGGTTATCTTTTTTATAAGGCTAAATATAAATTATCTATTACTTTTCACATGGGTGCCTATAAGTTAAACTTATTCCATTTTTTTACTTGGTGCTAGAAGTTAAACCCAGGGCATTCTACCTCCAAGCTACACCCCCAGCATTATTTTATTTATTTATTTTTTTTGAAACAGAGTCTTACTAATTTGTGGAGGGCCTCATTAAGTTGCTGAGGTTGGCCACGAACCTGTGATGTTCCTGTCTCAGCCTGCCACGTACTGAAATTACAAGCATGCACCACCACTAACTTATTCTTTTTATTAAGTTTAAATATAATGTATAAATATAGTAAAATTTACTTAATTGATGGACATTTTTCCACTTTCTTTTATTATGGTAAACAAAGCTGGAACATTCTTTTATAACCTTTGAGCACTTATCTAGTATACTTGGATGGTAAACTTTTAGCAATAAATTGACCAAGTCAAAGGAGTTATAAACTTTTAGATTTTGCCAGATCATCCCCCAAAAGTTCATGCTAATGTATAACCCTACCAACAGTGAAGAATAGTTCTTGTTTTTACATAGCCTGGAGAATAGTATATTATAAATATGTTAATATTTGGAAATTTGATTGATGATAAATGTCTTTTATTATGCTTTTAGTTACAAGAGAACCTGAGAATCATTTCCTCTTTGTACTTCATTAACTACTTTTTCCTTGATTGTTCATGGTCATTTTCTAGTTATCAATTGGGCTGATGTTTTAAAATTTTTCCAAGATTTATTTATTTATTTATTTATTTATTTATTTATTTATTTATTTATGTTACTGGGGATGGAACCCAGGGGCATTCTACCTCTGAGCTACACCACTAGTCCTATTTTTTATTCTTTATTTTTAAACAGGTTCTCACAGAGTTGCAGAGGCCCTCACTAAGTCATTGAGGGTGGCTGCGAACCACAATCCTCCTGTCTCAGCCTCCCAAATGTTGGGATTACAAGTGTGCACCATGACACCTAGCTTAAGATATATTTATTTTAAAGAAGCTCTTATCACCCATAGTGTATATTATTATTATTTGTTTTCCCAAACTGATGTACAATCTTCCCATATTGGTATGTACTTTTTATATAAAAAAGTCATACATTTAAATATAATTGTTGGTTTGGGGCAATGCTTATATCTACATAACCATCATTACCACAACCAAGAGAGAAAACACTTCTGTAACCCCCAAAGTTTCCTTGGAATGCTTTACTGTCAATCTCTACCTCTTATTCCCTATCTTAGGCAACTGCTGATATGGTTTCTATCACTATAATGGAAGAGGAGGCTTAGTTTACTCTGTTCTAAAGGTTCATATAGAAAGAATAATAAAATGTGTATTCTCTTGTAAATGGCTTTTTCCTCACATAGTGTTTTGTGTGATTCTTTTATATTGCTATACATAGTGGGATTTAATCTTTTTTTCTTGTTGGGTAGTGTTCCAGTGCATGGATATATCACAATTTGTCTAATTGCTCTACAGTTAATGGACAGTTGAATAGTTTCCAGGTCAGGGCTATTACAAAAAAAAATTGATATGAATATGCTTGTACAAAGTCTTTATGTGGACATATGTTTTCATTTTTCTTGAGTAAACAGTGATAGCATAGCTGGATCATATGATAGGGATGTGCTAGCATTACAAGAAATGGCCAAAGTGTTTCCCAAAGGGATTGTACTATTTGTCATGCCTTCTAATAGTGGATAAGAGTTCCAGTTTGGTCCATATCCTTGTAAACACTTGGTATTGTCAGACTTGTTCATTTTTGCTATTCTAAGGTCACAGGGCATCTTATGATTTTTAACTTGCTTTTACTCATGACTAATGACTACGAGCATTTTTTATGTCTTACTTGAACTTTTATGTATCTTTTTTGGTAAAGGGTTTGTTCATATATTTAGTTCCCTTTTTAATTGGGTTGTCTTGGATTTCTTTTAATTTATTTTTTATTGGTGCAATGTATTTATACATCATAATGGTATAAAGAAAATAATTTTGTAGACATACATGCACACATCGCCCAATTAGCCCCTACCCAATCCCCACCCCGTTCCCTCCCCATCCCTATTTCCCATGCTTGGCTTAGTGGTTGACATCTAGTTTTATAGCAATTTATCCAATATTAATGATGATAATCTCACATAACAGTTTCATTTGTCTGATACCAAGCGTTTGATGACTTAAAGATAACATTTGAATATTACTTTCTGCTTTCTTTCTTACCAGAGAATATTTTTTTCTTTTTCTTTTTTAGGTGAAACTATCATACACTTATTTATTTATTTTTCAGAAAAAAAATCTATCCTGATATGGAATATGGACTCTAGATACCCAAAACAATCTCGAAGAAGAACAAAGCTAGAAGATGTATATTTTCTGATTTCAAACAATATAAAGCTACAATAATTGAAACAGTGTAGTACTGTTCTAAAGGCAGATATATAAACCATTGGAGTTAAATAATAGCCTAGAGATAAATTCTTCCATATATTGTCAAGTTATTTTTGACAATGTTTCCATGAACATTTGGTGGAGGAAATAATAATCTTTTAAGTAAATATTGTTGAAAAATAATAATTACATGAAAAAGAATAAAATTGGACCCTTACCTAACACCATATACAAATATTAACTCAAAATAGATAAAAGACCTAAATATAAATCTTAAGACTATAAACTTTTAGGAGAAAATCTGGGTCATAAAACCTGACAACATTGAAATTGGCAGTGATTTCTTAGATATGATTTCCATGGCACAGGCAACAGAAGAGTATACAAACTCCCTAAAAAAAAAAAAAAAAAAAGAATATATATATATATATATATATATATATATATATATTATATCCAAAGACAATGTAAACAGAGTTAAAAGTTACTGATAGAATGGGATAAAATATTTCCAAATGCTATATCTGAAGGTATATAACATTCCAACTAGAAATCCTAAAAATTAGCAACAATAAAAGCAAACAATACAATTTAGAGATAGGTAAAAGACTAACATAAATAATGAATCTCCACAGATAACCAATCTTATTTGTCTGTTGGATGGAAAATCTTGTTTCTCTGGTTCTGGTGTGTGTTACCTATTTCTTCTTTGTACTTAATCTCTTTGAGTATTTTCTCTAGCGCTGGTTTTGAAGACATAAATTCCTTCAGTTTCTGTTTGTCGTGGAAGCTTCTTATTTCCCCATCTAATTTGATAGAAAGTTTTGCTGGGTAGGAAATTTTTGGCTGGAAGTTGTTTTCTTTCAGAGTTTGGAATATGTTACTCCAAGCCCTTCTGGCTCTCATGACTTGGTTTGGGAAGTCTGAAGTGATTCTAATTGGTTTGCCTCTGAATGTCACTTGGCCCTTTGTTTTTGTTGCCTTTCAGATTCTCTGCTTGGCTTCCACATTGGTCATTTTGACAATTATGTGGCGTGGGGATCCTCTTCTCCGATCCTGCCTAAAGGGAGTTCTATAAGTTTCTGGACCTGTGTATCAACCTCTTGTTCTACGTTTGGAAAATTTTCTGCTATTACTTCCTTGAAAAGATTATTGATCCCTTTGGTTTCACCTTCTTTTCTCTCCTCTATTCCAATTATTCTTAGGTTAGCTCTCTTAAAATGGGCCCATATTTCTTCAATGTCAGATTTCTGCTGTCGGATTTTTTTTTCTAGATTAGAAACTATGCGTTCATTTTTTAAATGATCATCTTCTAGGAGCGAGATTCTATTCTCCATGTGGTCTAATCGGTTGTTTGTACTTTGAATTGAGGACTTTACTTCATTAATTGCATCCTTTATCTCTCTTTGGCTCTCTCTGAATTCTTTTTGAAACACCTCTATTATTTCTACAGTTATTTTCCTGATTTGATCTTCTAGAAATCTCTGAATTTCTGTTTTATCAGGTTCTGATGTTGTGGGGTTGTGGGCATTCATTGCTCCATTGTTATTCCTCTTTCCCATGATTTCGGAAGTTTGTGCTTTCTCTGGGTTCTGCCCTGGGTCACTAAGACTTCACTTAAGGTGCTCTGGATCTCAAGTCTGTGGTATCTCAGTCACCACAACTCCTTTATTGGGTTGTATCGCAGAGTCTCAGACCCTGGGAGTCAATCGAAGCTGCTTTAGACCATGGGGGGTGCCATGTTGGGCGTTCTCCTATGGTGTGATATCTCTGCCACCACCACTCCCCCACTGGGTCAAGTCCCTGGGAGTACAGTACTCTGATTTCTCCTCGAGGGGCCACAATTTGACTCACTGTTGTTGAGTGTGCAGATGGAGCTGTTGTGGACTCGGTGAATTCGCTGCTGCTGCGGCGGCCGGTAGCAATATGGCGCTGTTGCCACGCCCTCGGCCATGAGGCTGGCGTATTTCTTTTCTGTTTTTGAGCTCTGCTCTGAGTCCCTGCAGGGTGTGCTGAGCCCAGCCTCTGGGAGCTTTAGATGCTCCCTGCGCCGAGAAATCTGCCAAATTCCTCCTGGCTGATCTGCAGCGGCTCACCTTGACTCACTGTCTGCCGCTCCTCTCTGGAGCCTGGTGGGCTGTTGAATACGTTGGTCTGGTGTCGTCCGGTGAGCTCGCCACTGCCGCCACTGCCGCCGGCAGTAAGGCGCTGCTGCTGCATCCTCGGGCGTGAGGCCGGCGTATCTCCTCTGTGGCTCTGAGCTCCGTTATGAGTTCCCCTCCTCTCTGGAGCCTGGTGCTGCAAGGGAAAATGGCACCCGCCGCTTCGTGCCGCAGTTCCGGCTGCAGCACTGCGGTCTGGTTTCTGGTGTCTCGTTTTTCCAGCCCTCTTTTTCTCTGTCCCTTGAAATTACATTTTTTGTTCTCTGCTGATGGTGTTTTCTGGCTATGAAAGGCGCTGATTTTGTGGTAATAGAGATTGGTTGTTAGCAGGGCTCGTAAGCCCCGCTTTTCTCCGTCGCCATCTTCCCGGAAGTCATGAAGCTTGGATTTTCTTAATATTGTAGCTACAAATTTTTTGTCAGATGTTTATATCACAAATAATTTTCTTGTTCCGTGTTTCTTCTATTCATTTTAATGGTGAATTTTGAAGTGCAAAAAAAATAATTTTGATAAAGTTTATTTCATCAACTTTTCCTTTATGATTTGTACTTTTGTGTTTTATCTAATAAATTATTTTATCTTAATAAATAATAAATCTCTTGTATTTTCTTCTAGAATTTTATTGTTTTAGTTCGTACATTTAAGTCTATGATGAATTGTATGTAAACTTTTAGTGTTGACGTGTCTTTTTCTTTATATGTAAGTGAAAAATTTTGCTAAGTATAAAATCTGGAGGTCACTCCCTCATCCCTATAACTTGTAGATACTTTTACAGTAATAACCAAAGATTTTCCTATTTTTTCTTATAGGTTAATTCATCAAGATATGTCTTGACATTCTTTGTTCTGCATTTTCCCCCGTTAAGGTATAGATCTATTACTTTTAGTCTCAGAAATGTTTTATTGGAATATTTTATAAAATACTTTCTTGATTTTTTTTGTTTTTATTACTTTTCATTTAATTAATAAGGTTTAGGTAAAGACTTTGTGATTCTCCATATCTACCTGGCCACATTTCCCAGGAGTGTATGAAAATAACTTGGGGACATAATCCATTTCTCCATGGAAGAAAGAAGTTATCAGAAGAATGTAAGTTGGGCATTAGAGCAGGCACGTATACTACCTTCCTTGAGGACACAGGCGCCTGTGATGCGTATACAAAAGTCCAAGTGATCATCTCACCTACACTTCTCATCTCTGTGTATTTTTGTTTGTTTCTAATATGCATCTGTATTTCTGCTTGCACATTATGATCACGTATTGCTTTCATAATAACTCCCAAACAGCAGAGCTCTAAGAGCAGAGGACGAGCCTCATTTGACAGCTCATTTACCCAACATTTCCTGAACACCGACTTTCTTCCAATCAGGAATCTAATACTATTCCCTCTATTCAGGCCGGAATAGGACTTCCACAGTGAAAATGAAGAGCTGTAGATTGGATTGCTGGTGGAAACAGTTTCCTACATATCTGTCCTAGAGTAACTCGACTCAGGCTTTGGGCCTTCTCCCTGTGGACCACATGTGGGCTGTGAGTTTGACAACACAATGATGCTCCCCTTTTTTTGAGCCTGGGGCATGAGCCCCTTAATTTTCCATCTTCACAGCCCCTCTCTGCGGCCCTGGGATGACTCCCGTCCTATGTTACCTGGTGCCTACAGGTGTGAAGTTTGTAACCTTTGGTCCAGGGGATATTGCATGGCTATTTAACAGCTACCCAAATGAGCCTCTGTTTGTTTTATTTCTCTTTATTCACATACTAAGGCAGGAAAGGGAGATGAAGTTGTGATATACGGTATATGCCATGACCTCACTGGGGGTAGGGTCTCTGATTTTCCTGGTGGCTAAACCGAAAAAGGCAACCCAGTCAGTTTTACAACCCATGGTGAGTTGTCTAAATCAAAACCATTTTCTCAGGAGAAACAAGGCTCACTTTGAAAATAAGTATACGAGATGAAAACTGCCTTTGCATGTCTCCTCTAGATTTGGGAGCTCGGAATTCTAAAATGATCCCAGTAGAAGCTGTACAAATACATTTAATGCAAAATGCATGTGGAGCAAGCTTGATGTCTACATGAGCTAATTGAGAGGAGAAAGGGTTCTGAGATTGGCAGACAAGCACTTAGTACATCTCTCTTTCTGCATCATAGATAGCATTGCTATTTTCTAAGGAAAAAAATGGAAATATTGCATGCATGCATGCAAATTAGCCTGAACTTTATGCCCCAGGTATAAAAGAAATGAGAGCCTGAATGTTTTTATAAAGCAATTCGCTCCGCCTCTTTTAATCTCCTGTGGAGTTTAGTGGCACTGTCTGAATGGGGGAGGGAAGGATCACACTGGGTTCATGGGAGACTGTTCTGGTATCATCCTATCTGAGCGTTTCTCAGCTTGCCTGGCTGCTCACAGAGAACACCTGGCAGTCTTTGAAGAACACCTTGGCCGAGTCTCCTCTAGGCCAGTGGAATCTGATTGTTTGAAGTGAGGCCGAGGGAATTATTTTTGTTCCAAAGGTCTCCTGGTGATTTCTGAAGTTCAGTCGGAGCTTTGAGCTCTGCTGTCTCTGGACCAGGGTTTCTCAAACTTCATGCATGCAGCTTGCTTGTCAGAATGGCTGAGATGCTGGTTCCTTGGCCTCATTCCCACCCAGAGATGCTAATTGGTACGTCTTTGGGAGTGAGATCAGTGTTGAGGAGAACTGCCCTAGTTGTTCTTCCCACCTCGTATCACAAAGCGTGTGATGTGTCTTCAAATGTAGAAACAAATGTAGAATACAGAGAGAGAGAGAGAGAGAGAGAGAGAGAGAGAGAGAGAGAGAGGTTAAGCATCAGAAACTGGAAGGAACAAGGCAGCTGCAGTGGAAGGCTGTGGGGATGATCACTTCGAATCCTGGACAAGTCCCCTGGCCTGTAGAAATGTGAGCAGTAATACATGTTCCACAGGAATGCACTCCATTGAATGACTTTTTGGGAAAGGACAAAGGTGTGGACATTGTGTGTGTGTGTGTGTGTGTGTGTGTGTGTGTGTGTGTGTATTACTGAGGATGGAACACTCCCAGACTATTTTATATTTTATTTGGAAACAGGGTCTCACTAAGTTGCTGAGAACCTCACTTACGTAGCTGAGGCTGGCTTCGAACCTGTACGATCCTCCTGTCTCAGCCTCCCAAGCGCGGGGATTACAAGAGTGTGCCACCACGCCCGGCTAGAGGTATGGACACTTAAATGAGAGCTGGGGCATGCGCGAGGGCTCCCTGGTTTCAAGGCTGTGGCACCTGCCCAGCCAGGCTCTGAGCTTGCGGGGGAAAGCTCCAGGCTGCTTCTCCTGGCTGCCTGACAGTCCATTTCACATGCAGGTCGAGGGGCATTTCTGCTTCAGGGAGGCATTTCCCATAAACCAAGGATGAGAACTGAAAATATCTGCTGGTTTCACCGGGTGTCTTATAAAGGGTGACAGCTGGGGCGATGAGAGGAACAGCAGACACCCAAGTCCCTCTGCCTGCCTCTCCCAGCCTGGCCTGGCTGTCCCAAACCCATTAGAGGATGAATTTTCAGGCGATGATGCCTGTGTTTTCACTGGGAGGGACTCGATAGGAGCTGGTGCAATATTTCACCAGCTCTTCTGTTTGTCGACTCCACTAATCATCAGCCTCAGTCACTGGTGCGATATTTTATGAATTAATAAAAATGATCGTGGGCAGTCCAGGGGGACCCAGGGAGGAAACGCGTGAGGTAGAATTTTAATGAGCACCGTGGGGAATTTCAACCTTTACTTGCTTTTTATTATTATTATTATTATTTTTTTATTTTTTTTTTTTGGTAAACCCTCCCTTCTCCCTCTTGCACCCCCCTCTGGTGAATTCTTGTTTCTGGCCCAGCCTCCTCCTCCCCTTTAGCAAAATCATAGCTCGAGCCGCTCTAAAAGACTGTCACGCGAATTAGGTCTCTTCCCTCGGCTTGTTGTCTGGCCCACGACGCTGCCATCCTGCGCCGCAAACGCGCCCCGCACACCTGCTCTCTGTCCTAATTGAGCAGATGATCTGCCGATTTGTCATGCTTAGCCCAGACCCCCTTCCTGGCATCCCTCCCCCAGACACCAGCCTTGGCCTGCCTGGAACATTGGGCAGATGCAGAGCTCTGTGTGTGTGCGCGCGCGCGTGTGTTATGACAGATCTTGTACTCATTATTGAATAATTCATTGTTGCGTTAATGTCTTCAGATACCATCTCTCACTTCCTCACTCTTCCTCTCTCTCATCTGGCTCGCTGGGGAAAACTTGATTATGCCTGCCGCTCTGACGACAGAGTATACAGATAAAAGATAATTGCTTGGCTTGACTCCTCCATTGATATGAAAATAAGATTTAAATTATTCACTCCGGTTTAAAGGTTAGTTGAAGGTTATTACAGGGGATGAAGGGGAAAAAAATCACTCTTCATAACGTTGGGGCTGAGATAAGACAGGTTTGAAAAGGCCTAATTTGCACTGTAGGCAGAAGCGCCTTGTTATGAATACACTGAGAGTCCCTCCAGAGATTTTAATCTAGGAGAAGTCAATTATTTATAAGCAAATTATGGTTGGCTTTTCATATATATAAAACACTCTGCGTCATAAATAAGGACAAGGTGGTGCCTGGTGCTTTCTCGGCACCCAGTTCTCCTCCATCTCAGAGCTCCCGCACGACAGGAATTTAATGAGGTGCCTCTATTATGGAGGTGGGCTGTGTTGGTGGGGGCTCTTTTTAATAGATGGTGATGGTAATAGTAATAACGATAATGATAATGATTTGTCTTGGGGGGGGGGGTCTCTGCTTCGGGCCTGACCCTCTGTGGGGTGGGAAGGCAGGGAGGGGCCCGGGCACTTCCTGGCTGCACTCGGCCCCGCCTGGTACACAGGGCCCTGTTCCCTGGGGTTGTCGCAGGCAGCTTTGCATAGGAAGTCATCTCAGAGTTGCTTTCTCCCAAGGAGGCACCTCTCCCGCCTGAGGACCAATAATTAATGGCCTTCCATGTTTCTGGAAGTTGGGTGCTGTTTCAAAAGGTATCCAGTGGCCTCCTCCACCTCATGCGTTAATCATGGGCCGCCATTTTTAGCTAAATAAAGAGCTGCTGAAAACAAGTGCCCTTAGCTCCGGTGGGCCGCCTTTAGCTTTTGAGAATGCCTCTGTCCCCCTGAAGTGCTTCTGGGCCTCAGCAGCCTGGGATTGCCTCTCACCCTGTGTTCATGGAAACTTGCCCCCCGATGCCTGCACTTAGGGCCCTACGCACACCCACAGAGCAACCTTCTGGGATTGGTGTGGCTTCCGACAGCACAACTGTTGGGTGTCTGAGAGGGATCCTGGCCTGGGTCTCTGAGGCTTCCTGCGGGGACGGGTGGAGGGCCTGCTTTCGGTCCAGATGATCACAGCCTCCTAGCTGTCCTCCTGTGGTGACGCTGTCTAGAAGGGAGCCTGGCCCCCTGCCAGTTTCCAGGGAGGATCTGGGATGGCCTGCGGTTGCAGAAGCATGGGACTGGCCCTGGTGTGGGCTTACCTGGCTGACTGATGGGCAGTGGGCGGAGATGTTTATGGGAACCCCAGGCTTATATGTGGAGTGGACTCCACTTCTAAAGAGCTTGGATTTGGGGGGCTGTGGGTCATCTGTAAGATGACATTTTTCCCGTTCCTTTTGCCTCGGCCTGGAGCCAGTGACTCTGCAAAAGTTCTGTTGACAAAACTAATGGGGTTCTCTGAGAGTGAGACAGACAAAAACAGAGACAGACAGACACACACACACACACATACCCCTAAAGCAAAGGTGCACATGTGCACATTGTGGATTTCTGTTCATTTGGCTTTCTTACCAAGACCCAAAGAGGTTAAAGGACTGGCCCAGAGTCACACGGTTAATCCGAGGCAGAGCTTGGACCCAGTTCCAGCTCTCCTGAGACCCAGCTAATGATGTTTCAGGGTTCTTTTTTTCTACTTATTGTTTGAGATCAAGAAAAAAAATGAGCATTGCTTCTCAGATTCTGATCCTGCCCCCCATAGAAGTCAGAAGGGGGAGGCGGGGACAAGGTTTAGTTCTTCATCTGTGGAGAATGGGCCTGGGGTTAGCAGGGGCCCTTTCAGCTCAAACTCTGTGAATACAAATTCAATAGACTATTCCTCAAGGATTATTCTCAAGGACAGAGACCCTGTCTTAAGCCATTAAATGAAAAGAAACATTGGCTGTACATTTATTTTATTTTGGTACTGAGGATCGAACCCAGGTGCATTCTACCTCTGAACTACACTCTCAGCCCTTTTTTAAAACTGTGAACCAGGGTCTTTCTATGTTGCTGAAGGTCTCGCTAAGTTGCTTAGACTGGCCTTGAACCTGCAATCCTCCTGTCTCAGCCTCCCAAGCACTGGGGTTTTAGATGTGCACCACCATGCTGGGCTTGACTGTACATTTACCTTGCACGAGGCGTGCTTCAGCCCTGCATAAGAGTATGGATGGCAAGGTTCTAAAAAATCTCACCAGTCTGCAGGAAGAAAATAAAATCAATGAGTGAATCTCATCAAGTAGGAGCGTGTGTGAAGCTGCAGAATTAGCGCAAGTACTACAGAGGCTCCTGGCTGGGGAGGGATGCTCCCCCCAGGAGACGAAGCCAGCAGGCCAGTTTCCAGTAAAGGCTGAGATAGGCAAGGGGCTGCCAGCAGAGGGTGAGGCCGGCTCTGGGAATGAAGCAAGAGGAGAGATGGGGACCACAGCCCAGCAGGTGTGTGAGGAAGGCGGTGGCCATACCTGAGACCACGTGCTGCTGAGTCCTGGGGTCAGGAGCCTGGGGATCCGTGGAGCATTTCAGTGTTGAGTGGAGCCCATGCTGGTCCTGGAGCAGAAGAGTGATACGTTGAAAGTAATGTCTAAAAGATTTATGTTTGGATTTCCAAAGTTGGAACATTCTCCCGGAGGCAGGGGAGGGCACTGGAATAATCCAGGGGTGGTAATAGCCTTGGGTGCAATGGTGGGGACATTGAATAAAAAGAAAGGGGCACAGAAGTGCTGGGGGGTGTCTCTGAGCATTTTTTTTTTCTGAGGAGGGGTAGTCAGTCAATAAGTCTGGGGATCTATGTCATAGGAACAAAGAGGCAGAGGTAGGAAATGTAAGGAGGCTGATGTATTTTCAGAGATGAAATAATGGGATTTGCTGGAGACGAGTCAAGGAGAAGGAAGTACCAAAATGAGTACAGAAAGAAAAACGGCGGTAGGGGAGGACATGGAAGAGAGCTGGGCCTGGCGGGCCTCTTATCCACCCCCACATGCTGGTCTGAAGGGGCTGCCCTGATAACCTGGTGGTAGGCAGTGTCACCAGCCCCAGGGCTCTGGCACTCCTTTTGCTGGCCCGCAGTGCCTCCCAGAGCATCTCTAGCTGAGAGAGAGAGAGAGAGAGAGAGAGAGAGAGAGAGAGAGAGAGAGAGAGAGAGAAGGGAGTGGATGCTGGCACCAAAGTGTACCCCCTTGGCTCACTTGCCCCTAGGGGCAGGAAGAACGAAGAACCATTCACTGACAGAAAGTCTGGAGGATTATCTGATTTGTTCTTAAGGGGAGCTGATTGCACCCAGCCAAGCAGCATTTTAATTATTTCCAATCTCCGGGTTCTGGGAGGCCCTGCGAGAGATGTGGGACGGAGTTACTCCGTCAGCCCAGATGATTGATTGCCAGGCAGGACTGCTAGGTTAATGAGTCGGAGGTCGCTGCAGGAGCTGGGTTTCCATCCAATCGGTGGACAGTCAAACCCTCCTAATCATTTTTGCAAGCTGACTCCTAATGTGATGAGCGATGTGCCGGCTTTAAGTTCGTTACCCGTTTCCACCCACAGGTAACAGGTCTCGCTCATTCACCACGGGCAATTTCCTGCCCCATTACCTGTGAAAATCAGGGAGCAGCCGGCCGGCGAGGAGAGCAGAAGAGCCCATTCCTTCCTTTTCTTAAAAACCAGAGTAAAGGAACCTTCCTGCAAGACTCCAGGTTTTTGTGGCTTCTTGTCAGTGTGGGGTGCAGCCCACTGAGGCCCGATAGTCCCCATCTGATGGGGCAAGCATGCTTACTCACTCTGCACAGGGCAGCAAGGCCAGGGTCGTACTGCCAGGCTCAGAGCAGGCATTTTCTCTTCTCTTAGTCACAGCCCTCCAGTGTGATCTGCTTTTCAGGACCACACTTCAACCATTGCCCTCTGGGGCTCTAAATGAGGTAGAAGCCCTACAATCAGTCATCTGTGCCTTGCAGAGAGGCTCATGGTACTGGGAGAGGCTGCTTCCTGGCCACACATATCCTCACCTGTCTTTCTTCCCTCTGAAATCAGGTTACAGAGGGCAGAGACCACATCTGTATCTATCGCCCGCTGCTGTGTAACAAATGATCCCAATATATCGCAGCTTAAAAGCGATGAAACACATTTTACTGTAGCACAGGGTTTATGTGGATCAGGCATCCCAGCACTGTTTAGTGGGGGGAGGTGTATGTGGCTTGGGACAGAGATTTCCATGTGAAACAGTACCTACTAGTGTATGGTACATGTAGTGTTGCTTTCAAGGTCAATGTTGACACTGGCTAACAAGGCCAGTGTGTGATTTATATAGCCTAGTGGCATTCGGGAATGGCTCAGCTGGTTGTCTTGGCTCCCAGTCTCGTGAGAGGCCAGAGTCCAGATGTTGGTCAAGGCTGAAGTCATCTGGGGCTTGAGCCCAAGGATTTTTCCCAAGATGGCTCTCTCGCACAGCTAGCAAGCTGGGGCTGGCTGTCGGCAGAAGGCTTCAGTTCCTTGCCACATGGAACACACTCTCTAGTGTTTGGGCATCCTCAGAACAGGCCACAAGCTTCCCCCATAATGAAACATGCAAGAGAACAAGGAGAAAGCAGTAATGCCTTGGACAACGGAGCCCAAAAGCCGCTCCAACTTTTCCACAGATCTTCAGTTGCAAAGGTCATCCTGCTCAGATGTGAGGGGGGCTGCAGAAGGGCATCGGTTCTGGCAGGCGCTGGGGACCACCCTGGGGGCTGATGTCACAACATCTGACAATTCCACACCCTTTCCAGAATATGGGACATATCACTGGGGGCAAAAGCCTTGTAAAGGAAAGAGAAATCACTGAGCGTCTCTCTTGCTTATTTAATCCTTACGATAGCCCTAAGGCAGAATTTATTTTCCCATGACAGGCAGGCTTGGAAAAGAGCTTGCTCAAGACATAGCAGTGCAGGGGTTGCTGATCAGGATCAGAAGCCCAGGTTATCCCTTTCTAAAATCATGCGCTCTCTCTTCTAAGCCGTCTTAAGCTGAGTTAAGGGTTGGTGTTTCCTTAATAAGAATTCTGGGATACAGGTGGGGGGAGCGGAATTCTGCCTTTTTTAGAGATGAGGAAACTGAGGTTGTAATAGTGCCGTGAGTTTGCGGAGCTCCGGGCAGGGCCAGAGCTAGAATTCGCCATTGCTGTCTTCTGGCCTAAAACTCTGTCAAATCCTCTGCCACTCCGTGAAGTGGCTTGAGAAGACGACGGAAGAGGACGAGAGGCCTGAGACCACACAGCACAGTGGACCCCTAACAAACGATGCTACCTTTAGAGTGCACAAAATGGAAAGAATTAGGCCACTAGAGACCAAAACATTTCTAGGTTCTTGGGCAGATGAGTCTGCCTTGCTTTTCATGGGAGGGATTTCATCTCACCTGAGGCCGAGTCCGGTGCGTGGGGGCCCAGCTCATGACTCTCACCTAGGGCCCCCCCACGATGAGCCTTCTCTGCCTCTTTCTCCAGAGCCCTGGGAGCTGTGTGGTAGCTACGTCGTGCGGCCCACAGAGTCGTTCCCACACTCCGGATTCTGAGGAAGGACTGCTGCAGAGTTGTCTTCCTCTTAGGCTCCGGCACTGACAACCTGGGCCCCACTTCTGTGTGACCTTGGGAAGTGACCCAAACTCTCAGAGATGAGGAAGGATCTGGAAGACTAGTGGCTTCCCAGGAGCCACAAAGTTCTCAGCAGGCTCAAGATACAAGTGTCCCCAGTTCTCTTTGCTGGACTCAGAGCGCACAGAGCTAGACTGGGGCCAGACTGAGGGAGCTGAGGGCCGTGGGGTGGCAAAATCCGGCACAGGTTTGGGGGGACAGCAATGAGGCTTTGTGTTAGCCTAGCTCAGCTCAGTGGGAGCAGAGCTGGGGTGGGGACATGAGCTATGGTCCTGATAACTGACGTGATTTTCCTCTTATTTAAAAAAAAATTTTTTTTTCAGTACTGGGAATGGAACCCAGGGGCATTCTACCTTTGAGCTACACCCCAACCCTATTTTTTAATTCTTTAATTTGAAACAAGGTCTCATTGATTTGTGAAGGGCCTCACTAAGTAGCTGAGGCTGTCCGCGAACCGTGATCCTCCTGTTTCAGCCTCCCAAATGCTGGGATCACAAGCGTGCGCCACCGCGCCCGGCTTCCTCTTATTTTTGCTGATCACTCTGAGGTCCTCATGACCTTAAATCCCATAAAGATTCCCTCCATTGTTACGGTTTGAGTATAAAATTTCCCCTGGAAAATTTATATTCAAACCTGGAAATTCCTGTATTTGGCAGTGCAGAAATGTTCAGAGGTGAAAGAATTGAGTTGGGGTTCTAAGTTCATCATTGGGTAAATCCACTGAGGGTTAATTCTTTGAATGGGCTTACTGGGTGGCAAATTAGGCAGGTGGGGTATGGCTAGAGGAGATGTATGGCCTTGGGGCCCGTATCTGTCCCTGGCTGCTTCTCTGCTTTCTTGCCGCCATCGGATGAGCTGCTGCCCTCTGCCAAATGCTGTGCTGCCAGGATGTTTGCCTTGGACTCAGCCAACGATGGACTGACCTCTGAAACCATGAGCCCAAACAAGCCTTCCCTCTTCTATGTTGTTAATGTCAGATATTTTGGTCAGAGTGACGGAGAAAAACGACTAAACCAGCTGTGGACCATAATTATAACCTAGTAAAAACCACGGCGGTGGGTAAGGTGAGCTGTCGGTGCCCACTTTACTGAAAAGAATATTGAGGTCCCGGGACAGTTTTTCCTTTTTTTTTTTTTTTTTTTTTTCCGGTACTGGGGATGGAACCCAGGGGCATTGTACCTCTGAGCTACAACCCCAGCCCTAATTTTTAGTCTTTTTTTAAATTTTTTGAAACAGGGTCTCACTGAGTTGTAAAGGGCCTCGGTAAGTAGCTGAGGCTGTCCACGAACCATGATCCTCTGGTCTCTGCCTCCGGAATGCTGGGATTACAAGTGTGCACCACCACGCCCGGCCAGTTTTTCCTTCGATCTCTGTTCACTAACATGCCTCACATGCCCCTGTCCCCTCTCGTACTCTCTTTCTCTGTTTGTTTTTCCTTGGCCACACACAGCAACCTTGACATTTTTAATTTTCTTATTAATTTGCTCACTGCCAGATCTCAAATGTCCATTTCGAGAGGAGAAAAGGGATATTGGTTTTGTTGTTTCCTAATGTGCCTGTGGCGTGGACATCAGCACCCGGGGAGCCCCAGTGCTCACGCACTGGACCTCCCTAACCACCGAGAAGTAGATGTTACCCTGATGCCAGCTCACAGCAGGGGAGACTGAGGCTCAGACCACATAGAGTCCCAAGTTTGGGCAATGTGTGGCGTTACTTGAGTGGGTGAAAGATCTAGGGTACATCTTCTCTGTCCACCAGGCTGCCCCTCCAGAGTTACCTGTGAGCAGCCTCTCCTTCTCAGCTTACTGTGGACACACTTCCTGAACCTTTCCTTTCCCACCCCTGCACCCCAGCCACAGGGTTTCAGCTCATGGCCACTGTACCCCAGGGGCCCCCTGGCCAGTCTCAGAGAACCAGAGCTAGAAGGAAGGCTCTTGGGCTCTTAAAGTCTTTTTTTTTTTAATTTTATGAATGGGCAAACAGAACAGGGAAGGGAAGAGGTTATTCTTCATGCTTCTAAAACACAGCATGTTTTAAAGGGCTGGGCACTAATTTCTACACCCACTCCCTTGTTCCTCTTAACATGCAGAATTATTAATTCACCCCTTCCTCATAACCCCAAGCCAATTTTGCCTCCCAGCATGCTCTGTGGCCCATTTACCCCTCCATCCCCCTTTGCCATGGGAACACGAGCCCACCTTGAAGCCCACAGCCCTGAATGTGGATGTGGGCCCTACATCTAATTTACTGGTTGAGCCTCACAGTGATTGATTGTTAAGCAGTAAACTAGATGTAGAGCCTACACCCACATTCAGCTTCTTTATCTGCACAGGAAGATGATCAGTACAAATGCAAATGCATTCCAAGACCTGGGGCTCTCACTCCGTATTAGTCAGCTTTTGGTTACTGTGGACAAAATATTCAACAGGAACGCCTAAGAAGAGAAGAGGTGTATTTGGCTCATGGTTTCAGAGTTACGGTCCAGAGTCAGCCAACTCTAAAAAAGATATGGCAGCAAGTCCTAGCGGAGAATAGCTAGAAAACACACAAACACACACAGAAAGAGAGAGAGAGAGAGAGAGAGAGAGAGAGAGAGAGAGAGAGAGAGAGAGAGAGAGAGAGAGAAAGGGACCAGGTACAGATATAGTCCCCAAGGCAGGTCACACCTTTAGCCACACTCTACCCACCTACAGTTATCACCAAACAAGTCCATTCAAATAATGAATTAATCCATGAACGGATTTATTACTGATGAGATTAGAGCCATGATTCACTTATTTCACCTCTAAATATCCTTGCACTGCCAACTCAAGAGCCTTTCCGGGGGGACCCCCCCATATCCAAACCATAATTCATGTGTAGGAGGTGCTGTTTCCATCTCAGTAAATGGCTACTACATAGCTAAGAAGCTGGGCCCCTCCATCTCTGCCCCCCTGGCATAGGAACTCATAGCTGGTTAAAAACACCTTTACCTAGCTATGGGGTCCAGTAATTGCCTTTCCAGGGAGACACCATGCTAGCCCAGGGGAAGACGGTCTGTCCAGGGGAGATGGGCCTGGAGCTGAGGCTGCAAATAATCAATCCCTGTGAGATTCGCCTGGTCTCTAGGATATGGCAAATCTTCTCTGGAGACCTCACAATTAAAGAATCTTCCCCCCAGCCTTCCCTGGAGCAAGAAGAGCTAGATCTCTGGATCCTATCTCAGTGGCCAAGTTGATGCCAGGGCCACAGGGCTCACTAGCAAAGCTTGCTCAGCAGAGGCTGCCTCTGACAGGCTACACAGAAGTCCTCTTCAGCATCAGCCTGCTGGGCCGTGTGGCCCTCCATGTTCATGGCATGGGGTTGCCACCTCCATGTTCAGATGAGGCAACTGTAGCCCAGGGGAATTAAGGAGCTTACTCTTCTAGGTGCCAGAGCGGGGCTCAGATCCCAGCATGGTTCAGCTCCAAATCCACGCTGGAGCTCTTCCAGAATACCAAACTCTGGGTGACAGCATGGCTCCTGGCCTCTCTTTTCTGTCACCTCTGGGGGAAAATGTTCTTAGCTTTTTCTTTGGGGTGCTTCGGCCCAGAAGTAAGATAGAAAAATTAATGTGGCAAGCTGATGAATGTTGCAAGTTGACTGCATTCTGGAGTAACGGAGCCCAGGTACACACGTGCATGTAAATAGACACTCATGTACACCCATGTATACTCCAACATCGATGCACGTGTGTGCTGGTATACACACACACACACACACACACACACACACACACACGGCTACATGATGGGTTCACCTGACCACACGTGTATGCATATAAACACACATGTGGGTACAAGTACTTGTTCTTGCTTACAACCATGTATACTAATGCATCAAAACACACGTGCATGCACACCTGTTGAGCACACACATGCCCAGCTCCAGGGGCTTTAATCTTGCACAAGTAACTAGATGTTCCTTCCGTAGGCTGAATCTCACTTGCTAAGAAATACGAAAAGAGAATCACCCTTTCCCTTTTCCTCTGTGGATGCAAATTCCCACAACTCCCAGAGTATTTCCATCTTTCTTCCTCCAGGTTTATCCTTCTTAGTCACCATTAGACTTCTATGTCTTTGAAGGGTCACAGGAGGAAACAAGGGAGAGGAGTGGGTGGATGGGGCAGCTATTTGTGGTCTGCCCAGCACTCTGGCCCCACACTCTGGGCTCCGGCTCCTGCTCTGCCCAGCAGGGCTCATGTTGGAAACAGCATCGCTAGACTGTTGCTATTGATGATGGCGAGATTGTGTGTGGCTAAGCTCTCCTCGGAGCCAACCGTATATTAAGCAATCATTTCTATAGCAGATGACACAGCTCCCCCGGCATCGGTTTGTCCTAATGGGCTTGGTATTACTCATGTGCTAATTGATTGGGCACGCAGGGAAGAAAAACTAAATTCACTTGTGAGGCGATTTTATGGCAGAGCTCATAACTGAGGTAATTTGCTGAAAATGTTCAGTCCCGCTTCGGTTATGTAAGATCGGCTGTGTTCCTGTGTTTTATCTCCTGTGCTGGCTGGGCTGGCAGAGCTGGAGAGGTAGGCTCCCCCAGGACTCAGGACCTGACAGCGGGCTCTCCTCCTCCTTCCTCTCCGAGCAGCAGCCCTTGGGAGCGCTGACAATTAGTGCCTTATGCACAACTTTCTCGCCTCAGGGGCGGCTTTCAAAATATCTCAGCTTCTCCTGTTAAAAAACGCCTCTGTCTAAGGGCAAAACAGTTATTTTCGGATCAGCCATCTAGTGTTACAAAGCTCCGGGCTCAGAAAGGAAAGGGAGGAAGGCGGGATTCTTTTTCCTTTTTTTAAGAGAAAGAATATTCTGCCTGGAAGAAGGAGGGGCCGAGAGGCTGGAAGAGGTTGGAGACTCCCTCCTGTCTCAGCCTTCTCTCCCTCCCTCCTCCTCTGGCCTCCATCACCTCTCCCTTCTCCCTCTTCCCTCCCCCCTCCTTCTTATTTGCTCCCCCTCCCTCCTCCTTCCTCTTCTCCCTCCTCTCTGCCTACCCCATCTCCTCTCCCTCCTCCCCTTTCCATCTCTTCTTTTTCCCCTCCTCCATCACATCCCCCTTCTCTCCTTAACTCTTCCACCCCACCTCCCTCTCCACTCTGACCCCTCCTCCCACCTTTTCCTTCTCTACTCCCTTCTGTCCCAAGCCCCGCAGATGGCCTTACCAGTGACTCTGGAAGCGTGTAGAGCCTTTGCTTGGTCTTTGAACTTCCCTGTGCCCTGCTGCCACTTTGGCAGGGCAGAACCAGTCTTTCTAGTTCTATTTGCATGCCCCAAGGTTGCTATAACCATCTCTTTCTCTTTCCAGATGTGTGCAGCTGGTTTGGGCTGCCGCCATGCTGGGCTTGGCTTCCGTGCCCTGCTGCTCTCCCAGGGCCCAGAGCCCCAGGGCGGGAGGTCTTCTGCAGCGGAGCCAGGGGCTCCCCCAAAGGGCAGCTGGGCTGCCTTGGCCACGCTCAGGGTTTCTTTGTGTGATGTAGGAGGTCCAGAGACACTGTCGGTGCACAGCTCCCTGTAAGGAGGGCTGTGACTCTATATCTGGTGTTTTCCACAGCCTGGGTGGGAGGGGGAAGGTGAGGGCAGCTAGAGCCTTGGGGTGAGGGCCCAGGAGCTGGCTGGGGCTTGTGGGCAGGCAGGAGGAGGCTTTCTGTGGGAAATGCAGCCTGGCCTGCCTTGGGCATCCTGAAGCTGGCCTGGTGATTCTGTCAGGGGCCTCAGGGTAAAGATGACAGGGGACTGGGGCACATCCCAGGGCTTCAGGAAGGCCAGACGGGGAAAGTGGGAGCAGGTGCACGAAGCCACTGGCTGTCTCTGTGCCCAGATTTCCCCGTCCCTAATTATCCTGTGATAATTAATAGGTCTAGACCATTTGTCTGGGAGCCAAGCGAGGTGAGCAGTGAAAGAGATTGGAATAAGGTCTGATGGCTTCACTGGGGCAAAAGAGGGGGCACTTTGATAGGAGAGCCCAGGAGGCAGCCCCCCACACCACACCCACACCCACAGGTGTCTCCTAGGCCCTCTGGGAGGCCCCATTCCCAAATGAAAATGTTCTTCTTGGCCTAAAACTACCACTGCAGACATATCACTTGAGTCCAGAAAGATAGCCAGTTACTGGAAGTATATAAACTAGGATTACCCCTGGGAGGGACTAGGGTGCAGCTTCAGCTGTTAGCAGTGACCGACTTAGGAGTTCCATTGGTCACCACTGGAGGACAGAAGATGCTCTTGTGGGGAAGGGTCTGGGCAAGGGCACCAGAGACAGGGCCACTGGCGTTAAGTGTGTGAGCCAGGCGGAGCTGGGCTCTCACCCCGACCTTGCTGTTTTCCTATTCTATGGTCTTGGGGAGCCCCCACCAGCTCCTTATTCTCATTGGGAAAATGAAGTTATACTAACTACCCACTCTAGACAGTTGTTGAGGTGATTAAATGTAATGATGTGTCTGAGGACTTAGCCCAGGTTCCACATCATCGGGAAAACTCACTAAATATAGGCTGTTGTAATTAGGGGACTGGGTGGGTTCGGTGGGTGATCCAGAGGCACTAGGATCCCACTGGACTGACTTCATAGATGGGCCATTCTGCCCCAGCCAACCTCAGGGGTCCTCCCCACCATCCTTCCCGCGGTGGCAGAGTCCATCCTGCAGCTGTGAGCCCCCAAACAGCTGGGGACGAGGGGGTTTGGAAAGAGTCTGATGGTGAGGAGGACCAGAGAGCAGTTAGAAGGATTTAGCGAGGGAGAAAAGGGCTAAATGTAGAATTAATTTTGAGAAAAGAGGGGAGAGGGCTGTGCCTGGGACTCAGCCCCAGCTTTCAATGCTCCTAAGATTTTACGCTCCAGTAGACACTGGGGAGAAAGGTGAGCACACACAGAAAATGAGTGGCCGTGGGACTGAATTCAACTGGGGCAGTGGGTGGCAGGTAGAGTCTCTTTCTAAATGACCCTCCTGTGGCACTCACGTAAGCAGGGATGTTTTCCACGGCGGTATCCCCAGGCCAGGAGCAAACTCTGGTGCCAAGTAATTGTGAAATAAACATTTCCTAATTGACTGTATTCGCATGAGCAGGCACGGATGTGCACACTGGCTCCTACAGGGGAGCGGGTCGCACTGAGTGCACGCCTAGGCCCTGGCTGCTTTCTGGCTGTGGCTGAGCCTGCACACAGGAGGCCGGCTCCCTGGCCAGAGCTGGCCCAGGTGGCAGTAGGTAGGTACAGCAGACTGAACTGGCCACAGGTTGGGAAGGTCCCTTTCCCCTCCCCCTTCTCAAGCTGGGAGGTGCAGCTATCAGAGGCCAGCTGCCTCCTTGTCCTCCCTTAAAGCCCAGAGGCCCTCACTGGGCAGCCTCATCTCCTTTCCTTTACCCTCTGGTCTGGCCCTTTCTCCCAGGTCTGGCTGGAGGGAAGAGGGTTGACCCTGAGGGGTTGCTGTCTGGGGCCTTTCCCAGGAGGAGAACCCCTCGCTCCTCTCATCACTGGCCTGTGTGTCTCTAGGGGTCCCCCCGATATCCACATGGCACCTTCCCTGCAGGCCATGTGTGGAGGGTCAGGACCTCAGTCCATGGCAGGGAGCAGCCTGAGTTACTGCTCCAGCAGGGCGGGCTGGCAGGGAACCCGCTACGTAAACAGGCATTTGTTCAATCACTATACTTACCTCCTGCTCCCGGTGTCCTTCCTGGACCTCTGGGCTTAGGGACGATTTGTTTACCTGTGGGTCAGGCCTTGGGGGCATCTCAGGAAGGCCATGACATTCGACTGGGATCTGATCTGGAGCCCGGAATGTCAAGGCAGCTGAGAGGAATCTGGCCAAGTGCCCTGCTGGCTGGCATTTGACCCTGAAGGAGACCAAGAGGCATAGCCCCTGAGGTGTCCTCACTTTTACTCAGCTGTGCAAGCTTGGGACACTTAGGGGATCAAATCCCATCAGGCTTCAAAGGCTGCCTGGGGCTGTCTGCACCCATTGCTTGCCCCTTCCACCTCCCAAACAGCTCTGACACTTGCCCCATCTCCTGGAGGCGCCAGCAAATGGTGGGAAAGGCAGAAAACAGCTGGCTCCTACACCAGGAGTGTCACTGTGGGGCCAGGGTGCTGACCTATGATCACAGCCTGCAGGAGGCTCTAGCCCTCCTGTCTGCATTTCAGTGAAAACTGTCATCTCTTATCTCGAAGACGAATCTCTCATGGAAATGACGGGCAGGTGAGCATGGCTTTCAGATCCTCCCCTGTGGTGATGGTGGCGGGAAGGCCTGGCTTAGGAGCACGGGGATGGAGGTGCAGCCCTGGTTTGTCCTCCTTCCCTTTCTGACCCTGGGCTTCCAGGCAGTGGGCACTGGGAAAGGCTGCCCTGGCCTCCTCTGACTAGCTTCTCCTGTGCAGGGGAGGCCTCATCTAGTAGTAATGTGGAGGACACTAAGCTTCTGCCCTGGTGGGTTGGGACTCTGAGCAAATCCCCAAACATGGTTTCCCTAAAAGAACGCAATGCTGAAAGATGTGACTGCCTTTTGAGGCAATGACAGGCCTCTGAAGGGGAGAGGCTTCTGGCCTTGAATACTGGGGGGCAGAGGCCTGGAGGAGCCCCAGGGGCCTTGCTGTTTGTGTTGGGGGATCGAAAGAAGCCAAAGGAGGTGATCCTGGGCAAGCCAGGACCCGGGGGCTCTGTTTGGCGGCCAGTGGGTGCTGCTGCTTGGACGGATGCCTTCCCCAGCTCCTTGAGAGCATTACAAGAGGCTCTTCTCACTCTTTCTGCCAATCTGAACCTCCCTTGCTACGTACATCCAAGCCCTTAACAACTGCTTGAATGATCGGACATCTATCTGCAGAGGGTGGCTGGAACAGCTTTCTCTCTGGAGTTGCTTGGAACCTGCAGATTTCCTCTCCTCAGTTTAGGGCTAACCTGGGGGGCAGTGCCGAGCAGGGGCAACCAAGTTCTCCTCCTTAGATCCCACCAAGGCCCTGCGGGGTACTCAGGGCGGCCACTGGGGCTCCAGGCTACAGATGAGGATGCTGGGCGGCTGGCAGGCTCGGGACTGTTCCCAACACCCCGCGAGTGGCAGACAGGGCTTTGGCCCTCCGTTGGGAACAGTGACAAGCAGACAGGGAGCCCGGAACTCACATAGCAGCCAGGGGGTATTTTACAGGGGCATCTTTTTAGAACTTTCACTGTTGCTTAATAAGCAAAAACAATAGAAACAAATCAAAAGTGGTTCCCGGCTCTCTACCCAGGCAATCCCCTGACTTTACTGTTTTCTTTAAAGTAATATATTTGTTTCAGAAACCCATAAAATAAAATGTCAAAGTCTTCTTGCTATCATCACAGTCTCTTTTTCTGCATAACCTCTATCAACAGGGTTTTTTTGTTGTTGTTTTCTAGGAAAAAAAAACAAAATACGCATAACAGCAGCGGTATTTCTATAGATGCATGATATATCATGCTTATTTTCTTATATAAAAAGGGTCACATGATGCTACAGTCTTCAGACGTCTGTTTGTAGTTCTGGATATTCTCCTGTTTCTGAATATCCACATCCTGGCCTTCAGAGCTACCTCTTTGGGTTAATGGCTGTATAATAGCCCATTCTGTGGTGTTCTATATTTCATCTGATGGCTTCATTGCTAAGATACTGTTTCTAATTTTTTTTCCTCTGTCAAATAAACCAGCAACAATATCCTGATGCCCTTGGGCGCTTACATTGGGTATCAGGTGAGTTGAAAGGGGTGACCACTAAAGTTCTAATCTCAGACTTGTTGGTACCAGAAAATACTTATTGACCTGAGTCTCTGATGTATAATAACATCAATAGGAGCAAGGTGTGTGGCACTTACTTCGTGCTGGACGCTGTCTGGGTCTTTATGTGTAGCTTAGTTAATTATCAAAGCAGCTAGGTATAGTCATGAATACCTGTAATCCCAATACTTGGGAGACTAAGAAAGGAGGATCGCAGGTTCAAGACTAGCCTCAGCAACTTAGCAAGACTGTGTTTCAAAATAAAAAATAGCTGGGCATGGTGGCGCGTGTTTGTAATCCCAGCATTTGGGAGGCTGAAACGGGAGGATCAAGGTTTGTGGACAGCCTCAGCTACTGCTCAGTGAGGCTCTATGCAACTCAGTGAGATCCTGTTTGAAAATAAAGAATTAAAAAAAATAGGGGACGGGCGTGGTGGCGCACACTTGTAATCCTCGTGCTTGGGAGGCGGAGACAGGAGGATCGTGCTAGTTCGGAGCCAGCCTCGCTGGCTTAAGAGACCCTGTTTCCAAATTTTAAAAAATATAAAATAGGACTGGGAGTGTAGCCCGGATGTAGAAGGACTTCCAGGAACCCCAGTACCACCAAATAAATAAATAAATAAATAATAAAAATTTAAAAATAGGGCTGGGGGTGTAACTAGGAAGTAGAATGCCCCTAGGTTTCATCCCTAGTGCCGCAAAATAAATAAATAAATAAATAAATAAATAAATAAATAAATAAAAATAAAAAGAACTGGGGGTATAGCTCAGAGATAGAATGCACCTGGGTTCATTTTCCAGTTCAAAAAAAAAAACAAGTCACAGCAATCCTAGGAAGTAGGTACTAGTTTTATAACCTTCTGACAGATAAAGAAACTGAGGCCTGGAGAGGTGAACCAGTTTTCCCAAGGTCACATGGGTAGTGCATTGATTTGCTAGAGCTACCATAACAAAGAATCACAAACCCGTGGCTTTCACGACAGATGTTTATTTCCATTTACTCTTTAGGTTAGAAGCGGGGTGGAGGCGTGGGCAGAGTGAGTTTCTCCTTGAGTGCTCTCTTCTTGGCTTGGAGAAGGCTGCTTTCTCTCTGTGTCTTCATGTCTTTCCTGTGTGTGCGTTGGTGTCCCAAGCCCCTTCTTCTAAAAACTCAAGTCATTATTGGATGAGGACCCATCCTCATCCAACCTCTTTAAATGCCCTATCTCCTAAAACAGTCACATTCTGATGTTTGGGGGGTTAGAACTTTAACATATGAATATGTGGGGTTGAGCAGGGCACAATTCTACCCATCACACCTAGGAAGTGACAGACCAGGCTTCACATCCAGTCTGTCCCCGAGCCGATTTTTAGACTAACACAACCAGGAAGGGCAGGCAGGCCGGGGTGAGTGCGCCTCTCTCAGGCAGAGATGATCTGCACAGGAGGATGCTCCCGGCTGAGGACCCGGAACAGGAGCATCCAACTCTGGCCCCAGGTGGAGGAGCCGTCAGCTCAGACAGCTGATGAGAACAGCCATGCAAACCAGGCTGGCCATGGGGTGGGAGCCTGCAGGACACAGAAAGCAGATGCACCTGGAAGGTGGGTAATAGAAGGAAGAAACCTAACCGGGTAACAGATGGTGTGGCCGTGGGTGACAGGGCAGGTAAGAGGACGGCAATCAGGTAGTCAGGAGGGATGAGCAAGGAGTCACAGGCCTTGGCAGGCAAGCAATGGCAGAATCCCAGTTTCCTCCCTCCCTCCCTCCTTCCCTCCTTTCTTTCATTCATTCATTCATTCTTTCTTTCTTTCTTTCTTTCTTTCTTTCTTTCTTTCTTTCTTTCTTTCTCTTTTCAGTACTGGAGATGGAACCCAAGGGTATTCTACCACTGAGCTACACCTCCAGCCCTAGTTTTTTCTTTCTTTCTCTCTTTCTTTCTTTCTTTCTTTCTTTCTTTCTTTCTTTCTTTCTTTCTTTCTTTTGAAACAGGGCCTCACTAAGTTGCAGAGGGCTTCACTAACTAGCTGAGGCTGTCCACGAGCCACAATCCTCTGGTCTCGGCCTTTCAAGTACTGGGATTACAAGTGTATGCCACCATGCCTGACTTCCCTGGTTACTTTTCTATTAGTGAAATATAATGTGTATGTCGCACATCTGACCTATTTAAAGGGGACAACTCAATGTATATCCAGAACCATGCAAGTTTTGCCAGTCAATTTTAAAGCTTTTCATTACTCCACAAGGAGACCACACATGCATTAGCAGTCACCCCTCGTTTCTCCCTAACACCACCCCTCTCCCCAGCCCTAGCCATCCACAAATTTACTTTCTGTCTCTATGAATTTGCCTATTCTGGATGTCCCATTAATAAAGAATCGTATGATACCTGATCTTTTGTGTTGGTGTCTTTCACTTAGTGTAAAGACTCGCCCATGTTGTAGCATGATCGGCACTTCATTCCTTTTCATTCCTGTGTAATATTCTGCTGTGCAGATTCATAGCTATTCCACATTTTACTTATTCATTCTTCAGCTGATGGGCCCTTGAGTCATTTCTATGTTTTATCTACTGTGATGAGTGCTGCTCTAAACATTCTTAAATACATTTTTGTGTAGGCTCGTGTTTTCAGTTCTCTTGGGCATACGTACCTAGGGGTGAAATTACTAGGTCATACAGTAACTATGCTGAATTTTTTGTAGAATGGACAGACTATTTTCCAAAAAGGTCAGATCACCAGAGACTGCCAATATCCCTCAACAGGAAAGATGGGTATTAAGGGCCAGGGGAAGGCGTGAGTTTATTGGTGCACAAGGTCAGGATTTTCCAAGATGAACCCTCCGAGCAGGATGTCTGGCAGGTAGGATTGTGGGGGGGAAAAAAAAAAACCTTCTTGTTAATTAAAGGAGGCAAAAGAAGGGTCCAATGCTGGCAAGGTAAATTTAAGAGTTTGTCTGGCCAAACGTTCCTCTGATCTTGTCTATTAGCTGGACCACCCACCCTGGAGGCCCTGAGCAGACATGACTCAAGGCCAGCACTCTACAGGACGGGACTTTGGGGGTCTAGGGGAGACATCCTGAGATCCTAAAAGCCCTATGTTGGCCCCTGAAATCTTACCCCAGAAAGCAGCCTTTGAGACCATCATGAGAAACCAGCCTTAGAATGCGCACTCTTGGGGGGACACCTTCCACACCAGGTGGCAGAGAAACACTAGGGAGGGAGGACGGGCAAGGACAGGGCCAGAGAGGTGGCAGGGAGGTGGGGCAGAAAGCCACAGGGGCTGGGGCCATCCCAAGTGGGTGGGGCTTTGGAGAAAGTCCTTTAGGTGAACTTGCTCTGACCCCAGAGGGTCTCTGCACAGCCAGGCCTGGGACCACTTCCACCCAGAGGAGAGCCGGTTTCTCCATTTCTTCCCAATTCTTTGTAAGTTCGTGTTTTCCAAAAACAGTGCTGGGAGCCGGGCGTGGTGGCGCAAGCTTGTAATCCCAGCATTCGGGAGGCTGAGACAGGAGGATCGCGGTTTGGGGCCAACCTCAGTGAAGTCCCTTGCAACTCAGTGGACCCTGTTTCAAAGTAAAGAAAAAAAAAATATATATATATATATATGACTGATGCTGCTGGGTTCCATCCCCAGTACCACAAAAACAAAAACAAACAAAGCAAAAACAGTGCTAGGGCTTTGGCCCAGAACATTTCTCTCTAAAATACAAGCAAACAAAAAGCAAAAAACAAAAAGCAAAAAGCAAAAAGCAAAAACAAACAAACAAAATACAAACAAAACAACAAGCAAACAATTCCCATTTCTCCCCTATTGCACCCCAGCCCCACCCCAACATCTCCCATTAGCTGATTATCAGACGAGGTCATTTCAGAACACCCACATCAGGCAGGTTAGATGGGAAGGTCTAGCTCTGCTCCTGACAAGCGGTGCTCATTTAATGGAGTGGATTCCCCTCTCTGAGCCTCCGCCTCTCACCTTGGCAGTGTCTGCCTCATGGCTGGGTGGAGGATTCAAGCAAGCAGCTAGCATGGTGCCTGCCCCAGCAATATTTGGCCATTGTTCATCTCTCCCTCCAGCCTGCCTTCCTTTCTTTCCTCTGGCACGGGTTCCTCCTCTCTGCTCCCCTTGCCCCTCACCCCATCTGTCCCGTCATCTTGGAGGCGGGGATTTGCTGGATAATTGGCACTGGGCTGTTAGTACCCAGGTGCCTGGGGACCATCTTCTGTCTAACTTACTCATATGCATTTTTCCTTGCATGAGAAAGCCAGTGCCCTCTGCCTGCCTGGCTCCTGGCCAGGGCCAGTGTCACAGGCATCCAGGGGAGACAGTGCTCCCCCGTGCCTCCTATGGGTGCCCAGTGGCAGGCAGAGCTTCCTCCTCCATTCTCCCACACACTTCAGTAATGAATAATGAAGAAGCCCTCAGACCCGGCGCTCTCCCTCCTGGCTCCCAGCCTCTGATATATTTGAACCTAGATGGCATAATTTTTCACTTAAATGTGAATGTATTTGCGAATTGATAGAAAATAGTTCTCGCACTGGTGATATAATATAGGGCCGCCCCATCCTGGCTGCTATTTTGATCGTGACTTAAATGGATGAGGCCATCAATAATTATTTTATTGAACAGGCTCATAAAAAATGATGCTTGCCTAAAGTAATTTCCCCGACAAAGCCAGCTAATGCATTGCAGGCAGCCTACCTTTGCGGTGCTGAGTCTGCTGAGAAGCACTGGGGTCTCCCTCCCCAGAATCTGGGTGGCAGAGCAGAGTGGCCACAGCTGACCTGCAAACAGCAGAGGGGACTCGGTTCCCTTGTTGTGGCACCCTGGACTCCCCAGAGCATCTCCTTCCCTGTGATGTGATGGAGGAGGAGAGGGACCCTCAGAGAGGTCAGGGGCTAGACAGAGCCCTCCATCTTGTGACCAGGCCCTCTGGCTCCTGGTATACTGTTGCCCAGAGGACATCCCTGAAGCCTTTTCCTATGCAGCTCTCCTTTCTCTAGTTGTGATTTTTGGGGAACAAGACTGTGATGACTATTTTGGTCAGACATAGAGGACCCCATGTACAGCTCATGTATTAAGATCTAGGTTGACGTAGTTAAGTCATGGGGCTTGTAATCTCTGCCTAGGTGCTAAAATCGGCTGGTAGGGTATGGCTGGAGAAGATAGGCTCTTGAAGGCATGGTCCTGGGATTACATATGGCCCTGGTCCCCCTGCTTGCTCTCTCTGCTCCGGCCTCCATGATGTGAGAGCAGAGCCCTGCTCTCTCCCTGTGTCTGCTTCCCACCACTATGCCCTGAACTTCAGACCCCGCTGCACGTGGACCGAGCCCCGGAATCACCAATAAATTGTGAGCAAATAAATCTTCCTTCTTCTATGTTATATGGTCAGTGCTTTGGTTATAGCAGTGAGAATGCTGACGGAGACAGCACCCCCAAGAGCCCAGCTTTCCCAGCATGTCCCTTGAAGGGCAGAACCACAAGGAGGACAGGGTGGCTGCTTGAGGGACAGCCAGGACGAAGCTGGTGGGCAAGGCCCCCTGAGCAGCTGCTCTGTCCCAGCGCATGCCGCGTTCTCCTCCGCATTTGTGAACGCCCCTCTTTTTGGATGGATTTACTCAGCCCAGATGGAGGCAGCCGGGGGACCCTCGGCATGCAGCCCCTCGCAGTCCCGGTGGCCCCCCCACGCACACCTTTTCATTGGGCTGCAACCTGCTTTTCTTCTGAACGGAGCCACTCCCCCCACTACGCGTAATGCAGTCCAGCCTCCCCTGTCTCACTCTGGGAAGACAAACACAGCCCTTTGTTTTTGGAGGGCTTGGATGGCTCATCTCCACAAGGAAAGGGCTGGAAGAACAGAGCAACTTGGGGAGTGGGACTCAGAGGGTCAAATGTTCCAGACATCCCAGGACAGCCTGGGCTGGGACCGCGAGCTGAGGCTGGATGCCTCCTCGGGGTGACCAAATGCTGTATCCATTGTGGCTTTCCCAGAGACCAGTGGGCCTGCTAAGGGCATCCAATCCCTCTAGGATGCAGGGCCTGTAGGGCCAGGTGATCAGGCAGGAAAAGCTGGGCCCTGTGCTCCTACAAGAGGGCACATTACCTCCTAAAGTTCCCAGAGTTGAATGAAAGATTCCATGTGGCTAAAAAGCCTACCTCCCTGGACCAGATTCAACCAGTGTGTGACCCCTGCCCTCCCTAGAGAGAGGGAGTATTTTGTAAAGGGCTTGTGGTGGGGGTGTCTTGGGACACCCAGAGATGGGCTTTCTCTGGGGGATTTATTATAGCATGCACCTTGTCTGTGTGTTCTACCAGAATCCAGGGTTGGTCCTGCTACCCCATTGGGTACCTTTGTGCAAACTGGAGCAAGGGCATCTCTGGGTAGGTGCCACCTGCTCTAGGATGCTCGTTTGGTGAGCAGCTCGTGGCTGGGTTCCAGCCCCACGAGACCTCTAGCTGGAGCTCTTGTATAGAAATACCTAGGCAGGTGTACTCCTTGGGGCTCTGCTGGTGGCCGCCCTATTTGTTGCCGCTAGGGTATTTTCCCAAGGGCCAGATGTTGGTCAAAAGACACATCATCTCGCTCCACAAACAGCAAACAAAGCCTCAGGCAGAGCGTACAGGTGACAGTCACGGGTGGGGGCACCTCCCAGCACCAGCAGGGGTGATACTCACATTGGGTGCAGGCCTCCATAGAGCCCTGGGTGGCCCACTGGGCAGAGGCGCAAGCCCAGGGGAGGGAGGGAGAGAAGGAAGGGGGAGTCAATGGCCCCAGCAGTTACGGAGAGGAGGACAGCCTCTGGCTTCTCTACATCCTCACGAGAGACGGACACAAAGCCCCAAGTTCTGGACGTGCGGGCAGCAACCTGGCTTCCTGTGCAGGCCAGGCTGGTGTGGCCTTCAGACTTCTGGGGCAGGAAGAAATAAATTCACCCACACTCTCTGAGGAGGGAACCCTCTGAGGTAGGGCTCTGGCTCGCAGACAGCCTGACCAATAGCCAGGCAGCGAGGGCTGCAAGGGCTGCTGAGGTCTCTGGACTCAACTCCGGTCACCTCCTGCCCCAGCCCCTCCCCATCTCCCCATTTGGAAGCGTCTTTCTTGCTCCCTCTCTTCTCTCTCTTGTTTTTCTCTCTCTTCCTCCTTTGCATCCGTTCTTGCGTCTCCTCTTCCGTCTCCCTCCCCTCTGGGGAGCTGAGTGTCAAGGACAGGGCAGATGGGTGGGGTCACCACCCTAGTAACCTCAGGGCCACAGTGGCAGGGTGCAGCCACAGCATGACCCTCAGGCCTCTGCAGAGGGGGTTCTGCTTCTCCAAGGACAGGACACCCCAGCATTGGCCAACAGGAGGACGTACCTGCTGGTGGCCACCCCTACTGGCCACTTCCAGAGGTGAGCAGCCCTGGCCCCAGCAGGGTGGCTGAGAGTGCCAGGGCAGCCCTGCAGGGGCCTGTCTAAGACTTGGCATAATTCACTGATTTAATCTTCATAACGACCCTGTCATACAGGTCCTATTCCGATCCCCAGGGTTCCAATGATGGGACTAAAAAGCGCAAGGAGGAGAAGCAACTGGCCCAAGGTCATGCCGTCCCAAGGTCACACCACTGGCATAGGTCTGGGTTGGGACCAGAGCCCAGGTATCAGGGCTGCAGAATACACACCCTCAACTTTCTTGTTTCTGCCTCTCACGTCCCAATTCTCTGAATGAGCAGAAGAGCTGTCAGGTGCCCGCCTCTCTGTCAGCTGCCACTCAGCGCTCAGTGCTGAAGAGTCGGTATCTTGTCCTCTGCTCAAATGCAGGCCCTTGTCAATGCAGGTAACATCGTGCTAGCTGAATGTGTCTGGCTGTTTTGGACAGAGGAAAGAAGAGGCCTGAAAGCTCCAGACGTCTCAGTTGGGCCTGAGCGGGTTTCGGGGAGGGCTTGTCCAAGCTGACAGTGGGTCCTCTCCAGGCAGCAAGCAGCAGAGAAGATGAGAATTTGCATCCCGTAGCTATTCCCTGGTGGTGCTGCTGTGGTTTTTTTTTTTTGGGGGGGGGGGCATACATGGAGAACCTGCAGCTTTAAGGAAAAGAGAGCCACCCGGGTATGATAGCATGTGCTCGTAATCCCAGTATTTGGGAGGCTGAGACAGGAGAATCACAGGTTCGCAGCCAGCCTCAGCTACTTAGTGAGGCCCTCTGCGACTTAGTGAGAACCTGTTTCAAAATAAAGAATAAAAAATAGAGATGGGAGTATAGCTTAGAGGTAGAATGCCTCTGGGTTTAAACCCTAGTAATGCACAAAAAAAGAAAGAAGAAAAGAAAGAAAAAGAAAAGAAAAGGGAGCCAGGTATGGGGCACATATCTGTAATCTCAGCATTTGGAAGACTGAGACGGGGGATTGCATGTTCTAAAGCCAGCCTCAACAGTTTGTAAGACCCTATTTCAAAATTTTAAAATATTTTAAATTCTGGAGGCATAGCCTACAGGTAGAACACCCCTGGTTTGAACCCCTGGTACCAAAAAATAAAAAATAAAAAGCAAGCAGAGCAGGAAGGGAGGCGCAGGCTCCCCACAGCCCTCCAGGGAGGTGGGCCCTGCAGGAGCCTGGCAGGGCTTGCACTCCCCTCCTGCGCGCGAGGTGCTCCGGGCGTCTGTGCCCAGCCGTGATGAATAGCACTCATTTAAGTGGCACGGAAAGCACCTCTGTACAGATCTATTGGGTTTTTATTAACTGTTTTACTGTCACAGTTTCGAAATCAATCACGTAGTGTTGCCCTCCGGAGGCTCGCTGGGCTTTGAGGCTCAAGTTCCTGGTCTAAATGTGGCACGGGCTGAGCCCAGACAGCGGGAGGGCTGTGGGGGCGGCTGCGTCCTTCCTCCAGCTCCTCCAGCAGTGGGCTTTGTCCTCTCTCTCTCCCTACCAAAGCCTCAAGCTGGTCTGAACCGCACACCCCCGACCAGAGCTAACTGCACACATTTGTGGATCCTCCAGCCCCACTCCCAACATCTCTTGTGAACCACTTACCAAACCAATGCCCAAAACAAAACAGGCAGGGAGTAGCAGAGACCCTTAGCAAGCTAGTTGGAATGGGGAGGGAATCTGTAATTTCCCAAACCATTAAACTAGAACAAACCAGGGGACATCAAAAGCCGTCAAACCTGACATGAGTCAATATTTCAGTTGGTCCCACTCCCTGGCTTGACACAAGTTCCCAGGTGTGGAAGTTGGCTCTCTGAGGTCTGGGTAAAACAAGGGTCTCTGTATTGAGTGAACCACCCCAGGGAGTCCTGTCCTGCTGTGAGGGGAGCTGCGGTTCCACTCCGCCCCTGTGCCATGGTGGGAGCCACATCTGCCCGGGCCTGGTTCCTGAAAACACTTTGGTGTGGCCAAAGCCCAGGCCAGCAGCCAAGCAGCAGGGGACCGGGCACCATTCCATCTCCCAGAGAGGCCATGACAGCAGCAGCCTCTCCTCTGCAGAGACCCGACCTGCCCATTCCTCCCAGCAGAGGGACAGAGAAAAGGCTTCTCCAAAGGTGGGGGCAGAGTCAGAGGACCAGGAGGGCTCTGCTGCCTGCACAGTGGACATGTTTGAAAGAAGAGAACATTGTGGGAACAGTGAGCAGATGAAATGCTCAGGACAAAACTCTGTGATTTCTGAGGCCTGTGACCCAGGAGGCCAGGATCCTGCAGGCCCTTTGCCTTCACCGTGCATCTCTAGGACTCCACACACAGCAGGACAGATGTGGGTGCTTGGCACAGCTGGACTGCAGCACGCAGCTGCCCCCTGCCCACGCTGATCCCCTGCACCTAGAAGTTGGCAGGGACCTGAGCCCAAGCAATCTCTTTGAGTCCTCTTCTTCACAAAGATGGTGTGCACTTGTCGCTCCCTCGGACACTCAAGTGGAGATCTTACTGCTCTGCAGATGGGGACCAGTTCAGTGAGGGCAAGCTGGCTGCCAAGGCGGCTTGGCCAGTGATGGTTGTCTGGCTTTGAATCCTGTGCTTTTGGTCCCTTGGAACTGGTGTTGACCTGGGCCTGTTAGCCTCACAATCACCTCTGCCATCTGTGGCCCCCACCCTCACTTCTACTCTAGGCTGCCACCTCCCCGTATCTGTGTTTTACACCATGATAATGGTGCCCTTGGTTGGCCTGACCTACTTGCATGCTCACGAGGAACCTGGTTTTACCTTCCCAGTCCATCTCTGGATGCCACATGCAGAGGTGGGGCAGATGTGGGCTGTTGGCACAGCTGACCACAGGACGCCACCTCCCCAGTGCTGATCCGCCCCACCTGAAGGGTCTGAGCCCTGGAGTGGACATCCAGGAGAGCCGGGCAAGTCCTCAAGTCCCCATCTTCACAAAGATGGGTGCCCGCCATGTGCTGAGCACCATCCGAGGCTTTAGGGGGGCAGTGATAAGCTCACCGCTCGCCTCTTCTAGTAAATGGAGAGATAAGTAGATCCTATAAACCAGTGTGGGGTCACTCTAAGCTCTGTGTGAGGAATAAGGCAGCGGAGGGAAGGAGTGGTAGTGGAGAGAGGGCGAGGAGAGCTTGCGGAGGCTGGAGGACAGCCTTCCTGAGGAGGTCTCTTTGGGCAGAGGCTTGGCTAAGACTCAAGGGAAGAGCTTCGGGCAGGACGGCAGGCGTGTGGACTCTGGGAAGCCCATAAACTCACGAGGTCCCAGAACAGCCAGACCTGTGTTGGAGGGCAGGTGCAGGTGCCCAGAGAGTCCTGCAGGGCCACCGGTGGGACTAGGAGGAAATGTGGTGCCTGGCTTTGATTCCTGCCTGGTGGGGCGCCTTGGCAGAGTGGAGCAGAGGAATGGCAGAGCCTGCATCTTTGTGGAGGGGTCAAGAAGAGACACAGACGGCTCTGTCTGGGGACTTGCTCCTGCCCTTTGGGCCCTGAAGGCTCTGTAGCCTATAAGGCTGTGAACAGGGGCAGTGTGGTGGCGACTGGGTGGCAGCCTCTGTGGCCGGCCTGCTGTGGCCAAAGCCCTGCCTGGGCTTACTGGCAGTGTGACCTTGAGTAGCAAATGTCTCTGTTTTCCCATCTGTAAGCTGGAGGAAATAATCGTAGCTCCCTCAAAAGGTTGTTGTAAGGATCATGTGCCAGAACATGGTATTACACAGTGGTATTACACAGTCAGCGCCCAGCGTGTGCCCAACATCACTGTTGCCGTGTGATGGCCTCCTGGCAGGGCGCAGAGGGGCTAAGGCGTGGTGCCGCCGGCAGCTGCAGTGCTTCTCCTGCTCTCTGGGCCTTAGTGTCCTGGCCTGTGGAAAGAGGAAATCGTTAGCAGCGCTTCAAAGTTTCCCTCTGGCTCTAACTGCAGCCTAGACCTCTGCAGTATAAAAGTAAAGGCAGACCAGGTGCCTGTAACGCAGCACGACGGACCACATCAACTGCTGCGTTGCATCTTTCCAGGAACTCAGTGGCAGCTTTTTGCGCGCGTGTGTGTGTGTGTGTGTGTGTGTGTGTGTGTGGCACTGGGGATTGAATCCAGAGGAATTTTACCTCTGAGCTAAACCTCTCAGCCCGATTTTATTTCTTATTTGGAAACAGGGGTCTCACTAAGTTGCAAAGGACCTCGCTAAGTTGTCGAGGCTGGCTTCAAACCTGCGATCCTCCTGTCTCAGCCTCCCAAGTACTGGGGTTACAAGCATGTGCCACCACGCCCAGCTTTCGGTGAGAGCATTTTGTCCATCTCAGAGATAAGGACTACCACTTCATCTTTAGTCTGTTACTATTACTTGTCACTTAGTCAATAAATATGTTGGAAGGTAAATTTTTATTTTATTCTTATAAAACTTTTAGTTTTTAATGTAATTAGTTTTCAGAAGGAAAGTCTGGACTCTTCCAAAAGTGGTTAGGAAATGCAAAGGGTGAGCACAAAAATGACAAAATGAGGGCAAAGCCCTGCTCTTTCCTTGGTGCATGATTGATGGGAGTTAATGGGGTCTATTATTTTGGAGGTCACCCTCTGGGGACCACCAGGGGACTCCTCAGTCCAGCCCTAGTGCTCAGTTATAGAATCACTGCTGTCACAAATCCGTGGTGTCGCAGGCAGGCAGGCGCAGAGGCAGGAGAGAGGGAGCAGAGTCCGTGGTCCCAGCAGGGCTGAGAAGGAAGAGCAGTGGCGCCTCGCTTGCTTGGACTTCTGGCCCCTGTGTACAAGTGTTTTTGTGGGAATGGATGATGGGAGAAGAAAGAAAAATAGGTACACATTAGATGGAGCTACATGAAGGCTGGTGCAGACCTCACTTGGTGCTTTTAGGTCGCTAGTGACTGGTCATCATGGTCTCTCCTTGGCAGGTGCAGATATGGAGGCAGGTGCAACGGGAGCTGGGAAGGAGGGAGATTGCAGATGTGTCCAGCCTACACAGACAGAACCTGTTCACTAGCACAGAGTTGGGTTGTGGCAAAGCCAGTCTAAGACCAAAGTTCTCCATCTCCCAGGAACATGCTGACAAATTCAGGACTCACAGGACCCTGGCAGGCCTGGGCCAGCGGCTGAAAAGCAGGGTAGAGGTAGCAGGGATGAATGTAGGCTTTGCGTTTCAGGTTCAGAGAAATCGATTGCCTAAGTACAGGGTGTGGGCGGCAGGCTCACAGCCTTCTGCGTGAAAGGCCTGAGGGAGACCGCAAGATCAATAGAAGCCACAGTGTGATCCAGCGGCTAAGCTGCCTCTTGGCCGCCTGGACAGAGCCCGAGGGTGACAGCCTCCTCCCTGGCTGTGCTTGTCAGCCACTTTACAGGACTTTTATTTCTAGGTGTTATGGATTAAAAGGCACATTGACATTTGAAGATTGTAAAGAGAATGGCTAGCCCCTGAGGAGCCTGGGGAGCCTGTCAGAGACCCTACCAGAGGGGCAAAGACCTCAGCCTGGAAGAGGAGGACAAGGATAAGGGATGTGAGCGGGGCCTTAGGTTTACAGGGGTGGCAGCGTGAAATCAAGGCAGGAGCTGTCCAGTGTGGCCCTAGGGGGCAGGGCTGGGATTGACAGCAATCAGGGGCTTGTGGCAGTTTTTTAGCTATTTCCCAGTGAACACCAGGAGATGAGCAGATGATACCAGAGAAAAGGGGTGCAGACTTAAACAAGAGGGGGACATACCCCAGCTCCCATGGAGATTCTGAGCACATTGGGCAAAATCCAGAAGTACAGAAGGGCTTGTCTTCGCCTAAGACCCCTAGACAGCAGAGGCACTTATGCTAGCCTTGATTAGGAAGAACAACCCCAGGGAGAGGGGTGGGGTGAGCGGTAGAGGGGGAAGCCATGGCGTGAGGGTGTGATCCTGCGCTGGCTACAGCTAAGTGCAGCTGATTGCTGGATCCCAAGGGGCGGTCCCGAGAAGCCTGTTAGAGCCTGTGCTAGGGTTGCCAGTGCAGGAGCCAGCGGGTGGGGAGGGCCTTAAGCCCTGACACCACTGGTTGAAGATTTTCCCCATCGCGGCTCATCATTCCGTCTAAGGGATGCTAGGGCAGATGCTGCTCCATAGTTCTATCCATCCACAGGGAGACCTGAGGGGGCGGGAGAGCAGCAGGTGCAGGAGGCAAAGTGGTACCTCTGTCACATGGGCTGGTGCCTGCACAGAGCTGGCCACTGCTTAAGGCTGGAACCAGAGCCAGGCAAGACAGAGAGGCTCTGAGGCGTCAGCTACTACGTGCGATATGCGGGCGAGTTAAGCCTCCCTCCCTCTGCTGTCCCACCTCCCAGCGCCCCCATCAGAAGCAAACATTGTCTTCTTGAGAAACCTTCAAGAGAGATTCCCGGGATGAGCAGATGGACCTGTGAGTATATGGTGTGGGTAATAGGCGCAGGCAGGTATTTTCCTAGGAATGGACGCGTAGTACTCCCAAGGGGCCCTGTTTTACATAACAATATATCTTGGAGCTCTTTCTTCCTCAGCTACTTAGAAAGCTCTCCTGCACTTGAATGGCGGTGTGGCACTTCATTCTGTGGATGCACCATAATTTACAGAAGTGTCCTATTAATGGGCATTAGGATGCCTCTAATCTCTTGCCGTTATAATTATTATGGCAGGGGATATTCTCATACATAAGTCATTTTGCAACCCTGGGAGTTTATCTGTAAGGCTAAGTACCTAGAAATGGAATCGTTGGGTCAAAAGGAAGATGCATTTGTAGTTTTGATGAATGTTGCCAAATCGCTTTCCTGGGCAGCTGTGCCGGGCCCCTCCGCCAGCAGGGTAGACTCCTCCTCCTCCATCCTCACCCGCACCAGCCAGCAGGCTTTGATCTCTGCCAGCGCGAGAGGTAGAAAATGATACTTCGGCGTGATTTTAATGTTCATGTTTGAAGTTCCATGTGAGATTAAGCCTTTTTTCTATATTTCAGAGGCATTTACATTTATTTTTGCGGGTCTGGGAATGGAACCCAGGGGCATTCTACCTCTGAGCTACATCCCCTGCCCTATTTTTTATTCTTTATTTTGAAACAGGGTCTCACTAAGATGCGGAGGGCCTCACTAAGTAGCTGAGGCTGGCCAAGCAAACTGCAATCCTCTGGTCTCAGCCTCCCGAATGCTGGGATTACAAGCGTGTGCCACCACGCCCGGCTGAGGCATTTACGATTTATTTCCTGTGAACTGTATCTTTTGCTCATTCTTCCTGATTTAAAAGTTTTAATGTAAAATGTTTCAGTTATATTAGAAGCATATATGTTTAGCATACATGCACACATATATACCATATGCGGCATATATTTTATAGCCAGTCCTCCCTCAATATTCATGGCAATCGATTTGAGGTGTTTTTCCATTTTATACTTCATGCTAAATATGCACGCACGCGCGCACACACACACACACACACACACATTCAGCTCTTCATCTTGATAAGGTTTATATCCATATATTCAAACAACTATAGAAGAAAATACTAAAGGATTTTTGTATTAGAAGATTTCCCATACCAAAATCCGTGAATTTTCAAATTCTATGTATAAGATGTCATAGTATCTGCACACTATCTATGCATAGCCTTTCTAGATTACTTAGAATATCTAATATAATACAAATGCTATGCAAAGGGTTGTGCTATATTGTTTAGGGAATAATGATACAAATAAAGTCTGTATATATTCAGTACAGAAATCCTTTAATATCTTCTCCTATTGTTGGTTGAATATATGGATATAAACCTTATCAAGATGGAGAGCTGAGTGTTTGTGTGTGCATATTTAGAATGAAGTATAAAATGGAAAACACCTTAAAATAGAAAAAGTTAAAACAGCTTAAAAAAATAAACCAGTATCAATACCTTTGAAGTCTCCTGAATTTTCAAGGGTAACTAAAAATTCTGAATTTTGTGTTTATTATTTTGTTTTATGTTTTAGTTTTGAATTTATACAGTATGTACTATACAAATACACACACACTATATATACACATATATATATATACTACAGTATATAAGTATTTGGTACATATCAAATATGTATATAGTAATCCACACACATATAGATACACACACACACACACGCACACACACACACACACATACATACATATATATATATATATATATATATATTAGAGAGAGAAGAAGAAGGAGAAAGAAGGAGGAGGAGGAGGAAGAGGAGGAGGAAGCAAAGGAGGAGAGAATTTCTGTATCTCCTTAAACAATACTTTATGTATTTGGGGGGAACTTTTCTATAAATGGATTTTATATATATGCTTCTGTAACTAATATTATTTTATTCAAAAAATTTTAAAATCTCAACATTGTTTTTGAAATTTGTCTATATTGTTAATACCCGCAGTTTATTAATTTTCACTTCTGTAAAATATCTTATTACACTAATACATCACAATTTATTCTTTCTCTTGTTGATGACCTTGTGAGTCACTCCCTAACTTTGTCATTACAGTATTGCTAAGACCATTCTAGTATTTATTTTCTAGTGCACGCAAGCAAAGATTTTTAGAGTATATAAACCAAGGGTTGGAATTGCTGGGCCATAGATTCTATGGATCCTCAGGGAACAAGATAATGCACCTTTGCCCATTTAAAAAATAGATTTCTGGCCTTATTGATTGTAGAGGCTCTTGGAGTATGGAAGCAATTAGCACATTGTCCCTGATATGGGCATATTTGTGTTCAGATGCTCAGAAAATTCTTCCATAAAGAAGCCCACTTAACTGGGATTTTCCCTAACTAAATTAACCACAAGTCCTGGTTCTCCATGGAGCATCTCACAGGACTAACTTGGGAACTGTACAAAGAATAGGTCTAAGGATCTGGTCAAATAAGTTACATCTGGCCACTTCCAATTATTTAAGGGCCCCTCTCCCCTACTTAGGGGCCCTACCGTGCTCAGATGCAGAGCCTCTCTGATCTGCCCTGCATCATCCTTCTGTGCATCCACCATATACACTTGTGCCGGGCATCCTTAACCTCCATCCCCACAACTGAGGGGGAAACAGGGCTTAGAGCATATTATTTTAGTGAATACAGACAGACCTGCCGCGTGCCCCAGAGCCCACCCTTGCTCCATTATCTGAGGCCTCACTGGACTTGTGCAGCCCTGAGGCTGTGCCCGCGACCCTACTCCCCAGGGAGCAGGGCAGAAGGGGGAGTCTGCCCCTCCCCCACTGGCCCATGGGGTCTGCGCTGCCTTGACCGGCATGCCCTGCCTCTCCCACCCTGTGATGGCAAGTCCTTGCCGTTCCCAGCAGCCACTGGCACTGGCAGTGGCACGGGGCTTGGCGCGCAGTCCATTTCTGTTTGAAGAATCAGTTCCGTGACGGTAACCGTGAGCACCTATATAGCGCACTTATGACAGGCGGCTTTCTGCTGGACTTTATAGATTGTCCTCTGTGCACAGCGATCAATCATCCGTAGGTGCTGTTACCATCACCTTCAATTTGCAGATAAAGAAACTGAGACTCAGGGAAGGCTCAGCATCTGCCCAAGGTCACACAGCCACTGAGGGATGGGGTGGGACTTGAACGTCTGTGTCCAGCTTGTATGGTCTCCCACTACACACCTGACCAGATGGATGGGCCAGGTGGCCCCTGTCTAGCAGATGCCAGGCGAAAAATAGCGCTCAGAAACCGCCCCGCGTTGACAGTGACACCAGCCCCAGAGGCTCTTGCAGGGAAGCCCTTGGGAATAGGCTGGGAGGACCCCGGGGTGCTTATGCTGCGGGTCACAGGTAAGAAAGCAAGCAAACAGCTCTGACTCCAGACCCCCAGCCCCCTATCACCTATGTCAACCCTTTTATTTTTAAAGCTGTGCAGCCCAGGTAGGGGCTGGGAGTGGGCAACAGGGAGGGAGGGAGCCCGGGCCCCTTATCAGCTCCGGGGTCCTCGCATATGTAACGTTGTCATATAATTAACAGTGAAGATCATTTACATTGTCGCTGAGCTAATTTTCATAATGTTTTCTTTATTATCAGAGGAAGAAATTAACCCAAGAATTTATTTACATAGCAGCCTCAAACAGTAACAGCTTGCTAATTGCCTGTTAGGTGATTAATAAGCTTACAGCAGATGCTAATGCGTCGTGGGCTCCCGTTTCAAAGGTGCTCTTGCCGCACGCTCGTGTTTCTGGCAGCTTAATTAGTGCAATAATTATGTACTTGTTGCTCCTTCTTTCGAGCAAATACTGTCAAATGCTTAAAAGATTAAAGTGAATTATATCCTGAGAACTCACGGGCGCTGGAGGATGCCCGTTCTTCCCAACGTCTCCACTAACGCGAAAATAGACAAGAATAAACAAGAGAGAGGTCTGACTTGCCGAAGGGCTAGGCCCGATGGGGCTTTGCCCCTCACCGATGGAGACCTGGAATCCGGCCTCTGTCTCCCATCTAGAAACGAAGGGAAAAATCATTGGCAGGAGAAAATGGGGAGACGGGATGAGAATCCCGGAGATGCAAGGAACGTGGTCACTAAGTGTCATGAGTGGATCTTATTGGGGTCCCACTTTGAACAAACCAATTGTAAATAAAAACAGCTCAGAGGTAATCAGAGACATCTGACCCTGGCCCGTGTCGTGGGTGATATCCAGAAGCCGTTGTTGATTTTGTTAGGTATGAAGACAGTATAGTGGTTACGGGAAGGGAAAATCTGCTATCTGTCAGATCCACCTTCAGAGGAGCTTGGGGTTGGAAAGGAAGGATGTCTGTGATCTGCTTTAAACATTTCCAGTCTCCTCCTAAAAATAGATGGTCTGTAGATCAAATAGGACTGCAAGTGTGGTCGACACTGAAGCCAGGTGTCAGGTTCATTGGGGATCAATGTAACCGTTTTCTATACTTACTTCTGCGTCCGTTTGAAAATATGCATAGAAAAATACTAGACCACAGAAAGGAAGGGATAGAGATTCTACCAAGACCCAGGCCTTAGACTCCAGCTGCCTACGTTTATGTCCAGCTGGCCTTGGGCAAAGACCTACCCTTCCATTCCCTCAGTTTCCCTGCCTGTGATACGGAAATGTATTTGTTTACCAGGTATGTGCACACGGATGGGATTTACCAAGACAAGGCACATAGTTTCAGCACAGTACCAGGTGTGGGGTAACCTTTCCCTTGTCATTATTATTCTTGCCGAGGTTGTTATCCGCTGAGCCCCTCTTACCCGGCAGGCTGTGGGGCTGCGAGCATCTGGCCCCGTCCCATCTCCAGTGCCTCAGCCCAGGAGCAGTTGTGGCCCCTGGCAGGAGAGGCTGCAGGCCTGCATTTGGACTGGGCTCAGTCCCTCGGGTTCCCAATGCTCCAACCCTGGCCCTCAGCGCCTGACCACCAGGCCTAGTCTTATGGTGAAGCTCTCTCTCTACCCTGCCCCACTTCCAACTAGATTCTAGAACCTCTGCCATATGCCAGCTGCTCTTCGAACTTGCCCATGGCCAGGTGTCTGAATGTCACCTCTTGCAGATTCTTCTGCTAGAAATCTGTGCCCTGAACCTTCAACCCCTGTCAGCCCCTAAAGCTGCACTCAGCTCCAGCTGGCACCACTGTCCACTGCAGGCTGGTGCTGGATCTATGCAAGCCCCAGACCCCCAGAGGCATTACCATTTGCAGGTGGAAACTTGTCTGTGCCTGGCAGGTCTTAGCCAGACCTCTGATTCCTTGTGTGGCTTGTGTCAGGGCCTCAGTTTTCCCATCTGAACGAGATGAGGGCTGATGCAAGCTCTAAATGCCCAGCATTCTCTGACAACCAGAAACTCTGGAGCCTCTGTGGTCCTGACACTCAGGATAGGCCAACCCTTCCGAATGAGGAAACAAGTCCACGAGGATGCCCCTGCCTCCTTCCCCACGCCAGCCAAGACATCTCAACTGCCCCCCCCCCCCCCCGCTCAGCAGCTATCATCCACATTTCCAAACTCCCCTTAAGTCCTGCATCCCAGGGCTGCTGCTCAGGATGGGGAATTTGGTTCAGCTTTGAAGATAGATCCAGCCCTGTGCTCACCCAGATGCAATCGCAAGCATACACTTAAAAAAAAAAAAAGAAAAAAGAGCTTCCTGCTGTCTGAAACCAGCAAGTTCGATGAATTGTGGAAGGCTGGTCATGTTGAGCAGGGAGCCTTGTTTCTGTTCCCCAAATGCAAGGCTGAACCTGCTTCCACGCCTCAGCTCAGCACTTCCGCCTCTTTCCTCCTCCTCTTCCCAGGGTGCCCTCCTCACTCGTTAGCTGAACCCCCTTTCCAGGCTCACCTCCTCCAAGAAGCCCACCGTAATATTCTGCTGTTTTAAAGGCATCTCTGCTGTGTGCTGCTTCTGAACCTGGAGATGTGAACAGCCAGTTCGGTATTTTGTCACCTGATCATCACTGTGCTGCATGGAACTGGCCCAAGACATTGGCGAGGGCCCTGCACCTGCACGGCCCCAGCCCGGAGAGCACGCACACCCATGAGTACAGTTCAAGCGCAGACTCCAGAGCCTCCCCGCGGGGAGATGGCAAAGGCAAGGCTCAGATGATTGAGCACATCCTGGGAGCCCAACTCTGGCCACGCCCAGTCCATAACTCTTTCTGCCAACCCTTGAGCCACACAGATGCCAGCTATGCCTAGTCAGGACGGCATTGACACTGAAGCAGAGTATGGGAAGCTGGGCCATGTAGCCACCAACCCGAGGGCCTGCAGGGGATCAGCAGAGCCAGATTGAGCTGGAAAATAAAGGTTTCTGGGACAAGGGCTTTTCAGGGTGAAAACTGGGAAAGTCCCACACCAATAAAGAGAAGTCAGTCACTCCATGATGTAGACTCTTGATGATGTCCCCAAGTCCCTGTCCAGGTTCCTTTCCCATCTGCCTGGCTCAGGCTGAGGGAGCCGCAGGTAGAGAACACCTGGCTCCTTACAAGCAACTGCAAGAGGTTTCTTCCTTTGCAGAATCTTGAGAACTCATAGCACTTTAAAGGCTGCTCCCGGGGCAGACTGTCCGCCAGCCCCGGGCATGGCCAGCCCCAAGCTGGAGCCCAGTTCTCCCGTGAGTCTTCAGCTATTCCAGAAAGTTTCCAAGAAATCCAGCCCCTCCCTTTCCCAGTTCCTGGCAATGAATAACTCCCTGCTATACCTTAGTGTTATACTAGTAGCTTTTATTTTGGGCACTTCTCAGAGTTGGCCTTGGTGTTCATTTGTCTGACTCTTTGATCATTACTGGTCTGTGGTTCCAGAGGGCAGAGACCAGGTCTGTGTCTTAGTTAACACCCATGGCTGGAACCTAGCACCATCCTGGAATACAGGAATCACAATAGCCAAAAAATTTTAAGTACTTAGCCAGGAGTGGTGGCGCACGCTTGTAATTCTAGCATTCGGAATGCTGAGACAGGAGGATCCGGGTTCGCTGACAGCCTCAGGTACTTAGCGAGGCCCTCCGCAACTTAGTGAGACCCTGTTTCAAAATAAAGAATAAAAAATAGGGCTGGGGGTGTAGCTCAGAGATAGAATGCCCCTGGGTTCCATCCCAGGTACCACAAAAAAAAGGGCTTACCGTATGTCATAAAAACAAAGAAAGGTCACAAGAGTGCATCAGTATCACCTGAGGGCTTGCTAGAATGCAGATTCCTGGGCCCTGCCCCTGGAGTTTCTGACGCAGTTGATAGGCTGAGAAAGAGATGTTCTAACAAATTCTCAGGTGATGCCGATAACTGCCCTATAGGAACTGAAGATCTAGCTGGGAGATGAGATTTATAGAATTAACATTTGAATGCACAGCGGAAGCCAGAAGCCTATTAGTTAGATTTTTTGGCTTTGGCAGTATATTTCCTCTTCTTTTTCTCTTTCTTTCTTTCTTTCTTTCTTTCTTTCTTTCTGTACTGGGGATGATGGAACCCAGGGGCTTTCTACCTCCCAGCTACACCTTCAGACCTATTTTATATTTTATTTGAAAACAGGGTTTCACTAAGTTGCTGGGAGCCTCACTAAGCTGCTGAGGCTGGCTTTGAACCTGCGATCCTCCTGTTTCAGCCTCCCAAGTACTGGGATTACAAGCCTGTGCCACCACGCACTGCTATTTCCTTTCCTTTTTTTTTTTTTCCCCCCGGTGGTACTGGGGGTGGAACCCAGGGGCTTCCTACCTCTGGGCTGTACTCCCAGACCTATTTGATACTTTATTTGGAAACAGGGTCTCACTAAGCTGCTGAGAGCCTCACTAAGCAGCTGAGGCTGGCTTCGAACCTATGCGATCCTCCTGTCTCAGCCTCCCAAGTGCTGGGATTACAAGTGTGAGGCACCACACCCGGCCTTCCTTTTCTTTTGATAGCAACACTCTAGTTTCCTTCTGAGGATCTACTCCACTTCTACCCTCAGCCATGTGTTCTTAAGAGAATGCCCACCTGGATGTGCAGTACAGCATATATGTATCCCAAGAACATCCAGTCAGGAAGCTGGACCCACCTTTCATAAACTTGACCTACACTGGTCCAATCAGGTTAAACCCAAGAACCTTTGCAGGAATCCTAATAGGAAGCAAGAAGACTTATTTTCTGTTGGACCAAAATTACTAAGGGTCCTCTTGACACAGCGTAGAAAAAGCCTCTGAAAATGAAGCTGGTAAGAGAAAAAAACAGAGGAGAGGGGACTGCTTAAAGCCCCTGGATCCAGACATGCCTGAAGCCCGATTCCTCTGGGATTATAAGTTAAATAAGTCAATAAATCCCCCTTTCTGCATAAGTCATATTCTTGGTAGGGTTTTATTTTTTTTGACACATAGAGAGCTTCCTATTTGATACTAAGTATCCAGGAATTTTAAGATGAGCATCTCTTTGGGGTCAGGGATGTGAGGTTTAGCTAAATTGTGCTGGTAAGAAAGAACAAGGCACAAAGACAAGCCCACAGCCTGGATGGCTGGGATGGCCTCTCGTACCCAGGAGAAACCTCGGGAAGAGTTGAGCCCAATAAGAAAAGGGACATCATGCCATTTCAGCGGGAAAGCACTTTGTCTTCTATGGTCCCTTTTCCCAGAAGAGGTGACCCCGGTGCCAGAGGTTCCCAGAGCCTGCTGGCCCCTTGAATCCAGACTTCCTGCCCAGACAGGGCAGCTGGGATGAGGTCATGGCTGGGGAGTCTTTTATCCTCTTGCTAAGCTGCTTCTTTCAGTAGCAATTGCTGTCTTGCTTAATCTCAGAATTATCTGATTGTCACAGTCGAGTTTTCCACATTAGGCAGCGGGCCAACAAGTTACTTAACCTATAATTGCCCTTTAATGAAGCCCATCTTCAAAACTGAATTGTCAGAGGGAAACTTGTAAACACACAGTGAGGTCCAGGACCAAGCTGGCCCCAGACGTCGCAGCCAGGCCCTTGACTCCTCTCTGGCGTCAGCCACATTTGTCTGAGCTCTTAGAGCTTTATCGCCAGCTGCCACCCAGAGCAGAGGAGTCTGGTGCTTGCAACAGTCACCGGAAACAGGTTGAGACTTTAGCAGCAAGCTTGGGGGTGCTTGGTTTGGATGCCCACATTCCCTTATGCCCAGGGTCCCCTCCTCTCCATGGGCTACGAGATGGGAAGGTTGTGCCCACGGTGTGACTTTAATTTTGCAGAGCCTGAGTAACTTCTATCTACGGCGAGACAACATGGTGGTAGACGCGTGGTCAGCAAGTGGCCCATACTATGTTAAGAGCAAGTGGGGGAGACTGACCCTAAAGAGATCTCACTGGAACCCGTGTCTGGGCTGGCCTACACCATAGTCAGGTGTCCGGCCTCCAGAAACTGCCAGTCGCATCTTAGAGTGTCCAAGGCGAAGTGTGACCGTCAGACATATAGTCACCCCACTCTCATGTCCACCCAGGGTGAACCAGGACAGGACAGACATATTTGCAGAGTACCTACTTGGTGCTGGATATCTTGGCACCAAGCAATTTGTATTTAATTATCAGAACAACTCCAGGAGCTCAGTCATCTTATCCTTATTTGGCAGATGGAGAATGTGAGGCCCGGAGAGGGTTAGTAACTCTCCCGGCATCACGCAGCTTTGGGAGTAGAAACCCAAGACTTGAGATCAGATTTACCTAAGGTTGATGCCAGTCAGCACCTCTTAGACACTTTCTTACGGGTACTGGCCTAAAGCCCATGGAAGATACAGATTAGGAGGTTACGGATTCATGCATAAAATATCTTGGGATTTGACTTAAAATAAAAGGAGAGTGTAGTGGGAGAAGTAGATAAGAATAGAGATGAAAGACCGCCGGTGAGAGTGTAGGTGTTACGGCTGAGGGATGGGCACCTGGGAATTCATTATGTAATTCTGTATACATCTGGAAGTTTTTATTTTAAAATGTTAACACTTTCCTCAGAAACCAGAGCCCCTTTCTAGTATCCCATAACACGTGCGCACATCTGTCGTCACCCTGAATCCATCATGCCACATTATGGTGGTTACCTTTTCCATGATTTGTGTCCCTCCAAGACCCAGAGCTCCCTGAGGTTAAAGGCAGCATCTACCTTGTTTACCTACTAAGTGTAGGTAGGATGAATAATGGAGAAGAATCTGGAGCACAGTGTGCATTCAAGAAATGTTTGTTGAATCCCCATGCTTGGGAGGCTGAGACAAGAGGATCGCACAGGTTCGAAGCCAGCCTCAGCTACTTAGTGAGGTTCTTGGCAACTTAGTGAGACCCTGTTTCCAAGTAAAATATAAAATAGGTCAGGGAGTATAGCTAAGCCTCTGGATTCCACCACCAGTACCACCAAAAAAAAAAAATTTTTTTTTGTTGAACTAGATGTGGTGGTACCCACCTGTAATCCCCAAACTCAGGCTGAGACAGGAAAGTCGCAGGTTCCAGGCCAGCATGTGGTAACTTATTGAAACCTCATTTCAAAATAAAACAGGGCCCAAGGAATAGCTCAGAGGTAGAATGCCCCTGAGTTCAATCCCCTGTGCCACAAAAAAAAGGAAAGAAATGTTTTTTGAATGAATGAAAAAATCCAAATAATTGGATCTTAAAGCCTGGCTGAGTTTCCCTAAGCAAAAAGGTCACAGAGCGGGTATGCTATGCAGGGAACCGGCTTGGGCAGAAGACAAGCAGCAGGCCAGCCAAGTTCAAAGGTAAGCACCGGGGAAGTCTGGCCATGGCTAAAACAATTGTCATCAGTGATAATATGCCGCCCAGTAAGCTGCGGTGGCCACTTTTTAATAACTTCTATTTCACAGACACAGCATCAACAACATTTATTTTTTATGACCACAGCAGGGTCGATCTCCTGCCGTGGCCGTGAGCTGCGAAGCTTTGGATTCCAGTCTCAGCTCATTAATTGAAGAGAGTTGGCCAGCGCTCGCCTGGCCTACGGCAGCTCCAAGTGGACGTCCACACTTTTCTGAAGACGCCGAAGAGACAAAAGAAATCAATTAAGGGGACAGCCTGGAGTTCCAGTTGGGGAACTGAAATCCTGCCACATTTCCTAATATTCCTTAGCAAGAAAGACCACATGAAATTCTCCCTCCCCGGCCACACCAAGACACGGTGCCACGTGGAACCCAGGACAGGACAGGCCAGGGTGGGAGTCGGATGTTGGCTCCAGCCAGCTCTGCTCTGCAGGTTGTGTGGTGTCTGGCCTTCTGCCAGCCTTCCTGATAAAAACCACACTCCGACACAGGCTTGGGCCGAGGCCTGTGAGTCTCAGAAGCCCTTCAAAGACCTGTCTTGCACAGAAAGACTTAGTTCAGCAAAGCCCACATGGAGAACACAGGTCCAGCAATAGAAATGGGTGGGGCCTTGTGTAGTCTGCAAGGAGCTTCCATGACTGTGATCTCACTATGCTGACCCAAAAAAGTGGCCGAGAGGGTCAGGGTGGGTGTTCAGACACTGAACCTCAAGGGAGTACTGGAATGTGTGTCCAGGAGGAGGGTTGGGAGCCAGAATGGTCCCTTTGAGTCTGGATGTGTGGTACTGGACTCTGTACTTGGATCAGGTGAGATACAGATCTCCTTTCCCCCAGTTTTTCTTGCCTGCCTGGGCACAAACTGCCAGGGACCCTTGAATCAGACTTAGAGAAGCTCTGTCTGGTCCTACGGCCTCCTAGAAGCATCAGTGGCTCTCACTGTCTCCTGGAAACATCACTGACTTTCTCCTCTCAGGCTTGCCTCTCTCTCCCTCGGTTGTTCAAGTTCTTTTGTGTCTGTGGAATATTAATCAGTCTGGGAAGGCTGAAGCAACAGATTTCTCTTAGGAGAAGGCAAAATGAACACAAATGTGTCTGGTATAATAATTCCTTTTGTCATAACACTTTGAATCTCTCCAAGGGCTTTCGCTGTCGCTGTCTTCTTTGAAGTGAGCAGTGGCCCTGTGAGTTGCCTGGAAGGATGACAATCGCCAGCCTCTTTAACAAGAGGGAACGAGGGTGCAGAGTGCTTCGGGGTCTTGTCTAAGGTCTTGCGTCCTCTTCTTTTCTACCTCCAGGCTATACTCCCAGACATATTTTATATTTTATTTGGAAACAGGGTCTCACTAAGTTGCTGAGAGCCTCACTAAGTAGCTGAGGTTGGCTTCAAACCTGTGCAATCCTCCTGTCTCAGCCTCCCAAGTGCTGGGATTATAAGCGTGCGTCACCAGGTCCGGCTCACTTTCTGGAATTTTAAAAACATTAAGTCACCTGAGCCCCCGACCCTGGGTGGGTGGGCAGGCGCTGGCAGGGCTCCCCTAGGCGACCCCCCTCTCCACCCGGAAGGACCCTGTAAAAAAGGAAAAGAAAAAGAAAAAAGGAAAATATCGGAGAGGGGTCAAGGAGGTGGCAGATGCCAGGATACTGGAGATGCAGACAAAACTTATCCAAATGAACTGGAATTATTGGAAAAATTCCCCGCTAAGGAGGACTGCTTCTTCTCTACATTGTTAAGAATCTTGGACATCACCTGTAAGGAGAGAGACTTTAGCGGAGACCAAGGAGAAAGGCGGTGCTTAAAGCAGTCTCCGCGTTGGCGGTGGAGAATTGTATTCAGGAGAAGCAGAAATCGGAGCCTACCAACTTTCTTTCTTTCTTTCTTTCTTTCTTTCTTTCTTTCTTTCTTTTTGGAGAAATTATACCAAAGGTTGAATGCTACCATCGTGCATGCTTAGGAAGATTGGACAACACTCAGAGTGAAAAGAGAGCTTGGGAAAGATTGAAAATGGTGGAGGCAGTGGCAATGGCAGTGGCCAGTACTCAGGGGAGGCAGAGATTTGATACATTACACCTGGAACTTTTGCAGTAATGACCCCAGAGGCAGAATGCTACCACCACCACACACCCTCGAGAATGTGGGACAAATAGTTGGGCGAAGAGGGTGCTCAGATTAGAGCCTGCTGAGAGGTGAGGCCGGCAACTGACACAGCAAAGCTGGGATTGGAGCCTGCTGTGAGGCAAGGTTGGTGCTGGGGCCTCCAAGACCAGGATCGGAGCCTGCCGAGGTGTTAGGCCAATGCCGTGGCCAACGGCTGGCATCGGAGCCTTCCGTGAGGCAAGGCCATTATTGAGGCCTCCGAGGCCAGGATAAGAGCCTGCCAAGGGGTTAGGCCAGTGCTGGGGCCAGCGAGGCCAGGATCGAAGCCGGCCGTGAGGCAAGGCCGGTGCTGGAGCCTCTGAGGCTGGGATCAGAGCCTGCTGAGGGGTTAGGCCGGTGCCGGGGCCACTGGCCAGCATCGGAGCCTTCCGTGAGGCAAGGCCGCTATTGAGGCCTCTGAGGCCGGGATCGGAGCCTGCCGAGGGGTTAGGCCGGTGCTGGGGCCAGTGAGGCCGGGATCGGAGTCTGCCGAGGGGTCAGGCCGATGCCAGGGCCAGCGTGGCTGGGATCGGAGCCTGCCATGAGGTAAGGCCGGTGCTGGAGCCTCCAAGGCCGGGATTGGAGCCTGCCGAGGGGTTAGGCCGGTGCCGGGGCCAACGAGGCCAGGATCGAAGCCTGCCATGAGGCAAGGCCAGTGCTGGAGCCTCCGAGGCCAGGATTGGAGTCTGACGAGGGGTCAGGCCGGTGCCAGGGCCAACGTGGCTGGGATCAGAGCCTGCAGTGAGGCAAGGACAGTGCTGGAGCCTCCGAGGCCAGGATCGGAGCCTGCCGAGGGGTTAGGCCAGTGCTGGGGCCAACGGCCGGCATCGGAGCCTTCCGTGAGGCAAGGCCGTTATTGAGGCCTCTGAGGCCGGGATCGGAGTCTGCTGAGGGGTCAGGCCAATGTTGGGGCCTCCGAGGCTAGGATCAGAGCCTGCTGAGGGGTTAGGCCGGTGTCGGGGCCATTGGCCAGCATTGGAGCCTTCCGTGAGGCAAAGCCGCTATTGAGGCCTCTGAGGCCGGGATCGGAGCCTGCCGAGGGATTAGGCCGGTGCCGGGGCCAGCGAGGCCGGGATCAGAGCCTGCCGTGAGGCAAGGCCAGTGCTGGGGCCAGCAAGGCCAGGATTGGAGCCTGCCGAGAGGTTAGGCCGGTGCTGGGGCCAACGGCCAGCATCGGAGCCTTCCGTGAGGCAAGGCCATTATTGAGGCCTCCGAGGCTGGGATCGGAGCCTGCCGAGGGGTTAGGCCGGTGCAGGGGCCAGCAAAGCCGGGATCGGAGCCTGCTGTGAGGCAAGGCCGGTGCTGGGGCCTCCGAGGCCGGGATCGGAGCCTGCCGAGGGGTTAGGCCAGTGCTGGGGCCAACGAGGCCGGGATCGGAGCCTGCTGAGGGGTTAGGCCAGTGTCGGGCCAGCGAGGCCAGAACCGGGGCCTCCCATGAGGCAAGGCAGCTGCTTGAGCCAGCGAGGTCTGATCAGTCCACCGGGTAGCCAGGCCACAACTGGGGCCGTCAAGAGTGGGATCGGTATTTGCAACGCGGCATGCACAGAGAAATATCGCAGAAAATTAAAACCAGATGCTTCCCCTAATCAGCAATAACTAGGAGGAAACGAGCAGCAGGAAGTGGTCGAGCTATAGAAAGGGCCCTATAGTGAAGCAATTAAGGTGACCAATCAGAGGGTATAGAATAGGGGAGAATGGAGCCTCTTTAAAAAGCAGGAGGTACATAAACATATGTATCAAAGTTAATCACCAAACAAGCATGGGATCGAGGGAGGGGGAGGGAATGGGATGGGGACTGGATGAGGGCTAATTGGATGATGTGTTCTTGTATATCCTCTCAAGTTTTATATTCCAATGTGATGTATGATTACAATGCACCAATAAAAATAAATTAAAAAAAATAAAAAAAAAACATTAAGTCAGCCGGGCGTGGTGGCACATGCTTGTAATCCCAGTATTTGGGATGCTGAGACAGGAGGATTGCAGTTGGCGGCCAGTGTCAGCTAATTTGTGAGGCCCTTTGCAACTCAGTGAGACCTGGTTTCAAAATAAAGAATAAATAGGGCTGGAGATGTAGCTTGGAGGTAGAATGCCCTTGGGTTCCATCCCTAGTACCACCACAACAAGGAAAAAAGTCACTAAAACATTAAGTCAACCTTTCGCCTTACTTTTTAATGGCGTCTTGGAGAGGAGGGTTGGGAGGAATTCTAAAGAAACAGATTTCATAACAAGGTGGTAAATATTACACATATTTAAATGCTTAACTGTTCCTTTGTTCTTTATCTTCTCTTCATCAGAGAAGGCAAACTTAGTTGCCCCCTCCACCCACACACATCTCCTTTAAAACTAAATGTTAAATTTTAGACATCCTGACTTCCGGTAGGTGGGATGTGGGTGGGGTAGAGCCCAAGAGCAATTGTGTGAGGTCCCTCCTTCTCCTTAGGTGTCTGCAGGTGGAGGGGAGGGACCTGTGTGGTTTTGATGCCCTCCGAGTTCACAGTTACAACTAGGGCTCGTTATTTTGTATTACGGCCAGATGTTGACCTGTCTGTTTTCCCTGGTAGACTTTGAAAGGACAGGGAGGGACAGAATCAGATTTGGTTGTATCTATTATAGAACTGAAAGAAGGGGAGTAGAGGGGGGTAACAAGGTGTGAGGATCTGTCATGATTCTAGAGGAATGAACAGGGAAAGGAAACCTCAAACACAGCAAGGACCAGAGAGGTCAAAGGAGGAGATGGACCCTGGGGGTGTTTTAGGATGTGGCATCAGTGTCCGTCTTTCCAATGAGTTAGGCAAGAATCGAGAGCTGGCTCTCAGATTCTAGCTGGGACAAACTGGAACATGAATGGTATGGCTTTGACCAGAGTTGGGGAATGCAGGAGAAGAGGCACTATGATTGGGGAAACCATGACAGTCTAGTTCTGCACAGGTCGAGTCTACGGCCCCCATGGGTCTGGACTCCAGAGGTGAACTGCTCTGCTAGCAGCCTCAGTAGAACTTGAAACCACAACTATGGGGAATCCCTGCTCCCTCTCAGTGCCCAGGAGCTGAGTCCGACCTCCAAGACCTACAGCCTCTATAACCTCCAGCCTAGCTCCCTGGAGGCTCTGAATGACTTAAACCACTCATAATTTCTTCCATTTTTCTTTGCCTATCATTGCATCCCCATAGTGAGGAGTTCCAGGTCTCCGTAAATCTCATCTGTTAGCCCCTTACAAAGCATCAAAGGTCACTTAACAGCAAGAGGATCCAGGAAACCTGCTTCCACGACCTGGCTCAGCCAGTCTCTCCCTCTCTGGCCTTTGCTTTGCTCAGACTTAGATAGTGACATATTAGGTAAATGCCTAAGTGAGTTATTTCAAAGTGGCTCATGCTGGATTAACTATGAAACAGTTTGAATGTGTGAAATAATTTTGTTTTTAAAATCAAGTTCTTGAAAGCTTTGGAAAGCTGCCGAAACCAGGCAGAAACTAGAGTGAGTTTCATTCTTGAAAAAAGATAGCCTCAGTAGGTGAAATTTATGTTTATATGCTTTCCTTCTAAATGTACTGTCCCTGTCTTCCTGGCAGGGGTAACTAGAGATCAAATCGAAAACCATGGTCTTTCTGACTTTAGGTGTCAGCAGTTGGAACTCAATGCTCCAACTTAAGTTCCAGAAGGATCTGGAACTTAAAAGGAAACATGACAGAAAGGGGGGAACCTCACAGCGTGGGTTAAAAAGTCAGCAGATTGGTTGTCTACCTTGACCCCCCGCCCCTCTGAACTGTGCATGCAGGAGAGTGACATCCAGAAGCCACACGGAGCCAGTTCTTGTGAGGCTAAAACAGAAGGATTGCAGGTTTAGGGTCAGATTCAGCAACTTAGACCCTCAGAAAGTTAGTGAGACTCTGTCTCAAAATAACAAATAAAAAAGGAGCCAGGCATGGTGGCGCATGCTTGTAAACCCAGCATTCAGGAGGCTGAGACTGGAGGATCGTGGTTCGCGGACAGCCTCAGCTACTTAGTGAGGCCCTCTGGAACTCAATGAGACCCAGTTTCAAAATAAAGAGAAAAAAAAAAATAGGGCAGGGGGTGTAGCTTGGAGGTCGAATGCCCCTGGGTTCCATCCCCAGACCCACACACAAAAAAAAGGACCAGTGGTAGAATGCCCCTGGGTTCAATTTGTGGTATTCCCAACTGCCACACACACACACACACACACACACACACACACACACACACAAACAGCAAGCCTTATGTAGGTATCAAATAGAAGTCTGAACACTGAGCAGAAATTCCAGCTGTGCACTCAACTGCAGAGGTAGAGGTGGAATTCAGAGTTTGAACCCCACCAACTTAACAATGTAAAAAGTCTGTGTCCCAGAACAAAAGAATTCATCTTGAAACTAAGATAAACCAAATATTCTATAACCAAAGTGCAAAGTCAAGACTCCACACGTCACAGGGAGCATCCAACAACTACAGTCAGCCGGAAGAAAATCAGCATTTTTGTTTTATTTTTGGGTAAGAGGCACCAAAGCACAGAGAGGAGGACTTTGTTCTGCTTTTCTATAGCATCGTAGGGTAGCCATCACTTCCAATAATCTAAAATAGATCTCAGAATAGCTAGAAAAGATAAATATGAAACTTCGCAACACAGAAAAATGATTCACATTAGAGAAAATGGAAGTGTTTCTTATCCTGACTTAACCGTTATTCCTCGTATACATTATAAAATTATCATACCTTAAACAATTAAGATGTACAAATATTATATTGCAATACAAAACAAACGCAAAGCAGAAAAATTCAACATTCTTCAGAAGAAGATAACAGAATCCAGTCTCTATAATAATATGTCAGCCATAATATCCAATATGAATCGTTTTAAACTGTTAGGCTGGGGAAGATAAAGGACCATGTGATTTCAGATCAAGAGGAAAAGTAGTGAACAGAAAGAAAGGACAGGCTATTTCCTGTTAATAGGCAATAATTTTAAAGCATCAATTATAAATACATTCAAGAATGTAAGGAAAGATGTGGTCATAATGAGTAAATAGGTAGGAAACCTCTGCATAGAAATGAATAAAAATGGGAATCTTTAAATTGAAAACGAATAGCTAAAATGAAAAATTCACTGGACAGACTTCATAGCAGATTAGAGATGACAAGAAGGATTCAGTGAATTCAAAGACATATTAATAGAAAGTCAGGAAAAAAGGGACAGAAAAAAAATCATGAAAAAAAATATCCAGCTTGGAGAAAACATCAACCAATTGGTATAAGAAGCTCAGCGAATCCTAAGTAGACTTAATATAAAGAAAACGATACCTAGGCTCATTATAGTCAAACCATAAATCAATAAATCCTGAAAACAGTTCCAAAAAACAATAGCTTACTGCATACTCAGGAGAAAATATAAAAGTGGTGTCTCGAGTGTACAATGGAATGGCAATTTAAAGCACCAAAACCAAAACTGTACCTTTATTTATTTATTTATTTATTTATTTATTTATTTATTGTATTACTGGGGATGGAACTCAGAGCATTCTGCCTCTGAGCTACACCCCCAGCCCTACTTTTAGTCTATTATTATTATTATTATTATTATTATTATTAATTTATTTATTTTGGTGGTAATGGGGGTGGAACCCAGAGGCTTTCTACCTCTGGGCTATACTCCCAGACCTATTTTATATTTTTCTGGAAACAGGGTCTCACTAAGTTGCCGAGAGCCTCACTAAGTAGCTGAGGCTGGCTTCGAACTCATGCGGTCCTCCTGTCTCAGCCTCCCAAGAACAGGGATTACAAGCGTGCGCCACCACGCCCGGCTAGTCTTTTTATTTTTAAAACAGGGTCTCACTGAGTTGCAAAAGGCCTCGCTAAGTAGTGATCCTCCTTCTCCCCAATACTGAGATTACAAGCACGCGCCACCACACCCAGCCAAAATGACAGCTTTAAAGTACTGTATTGAAAGAAAAAAGTGGTTCGCCCAGTGCTCCATATAGAGTAAAAACAGTCTTCAAAAGTGAGAACAAAATGCAGTTTCAAATAAATGAAAACGAAAAGTATCTGTTGCCAGAAGAAGTTCTTCAATTTGAAGGTAAATGAAACAGAGGTCTACAAAAAGAAGAGTATTGAAATTGTTAATGTGTGGATGAATATGAAATGCTATAAAAAGACACTTCAAATATAAAGACATTTATGTAGAGTAAATATATAAAAAAAGATACAAACATTAGCAGAAAATGCTTTGTCTCTTTTTCTTGGTAGAAAAGGAGAATCATCATTTTATAACAAGATGGATTCATTAGAAGACACTTAAATGGTAATATACTTGGAATGTGTATGCATATAATAATAAAGGTTATAATGAGTGAAGAAAAAACACATAGAACTAAAGGCAGAAATAGAAAAGTGGACAAGGTTGGAGGTACTAACACTCCTCCCCTAAGTCATTGTTAAGAAAAGTGGTGGTAAATGTAGAAAAGATTTTAAAAACACTATCAGTGACCTTGAATGCTTTGATATCTATGGACCATTAAACTCAACAACTGCAGGATGCACACACCTTTCAAGTACGCAGAAACAGTCAGTACCATGGACCAAGTGCATACACACATCATAAGATCTTTGAGAGGGCTGAAATCATATACAGTATGTCCCCCAGTGATGATGAAATAAAATAAGAAATCAATGATAACAAAATATGAAGATATTTAGAAAAATGCCACTTTTTGGAAATGACCAACAGGCTTTCGTATAAAGAAGCAACTGAGAGAAAAAGTGACAATTATAATAAAAATTAGAAAATATTTAAAACAATGAAAATGTAGCATCTCAAGATTTGTGGCTCTGGGTGTGGTGACGCACACCTGGTCCCAGGAGTTGGGAAATTGAGACAGGAGGATCATAGGTTCAAAGCCAGCCTCAGCAACTTAGGGAGATCCTATTTAAAAAAAAAAAAGAGAGAAGAAAAAGAAAAAGGTTTGGGGCATAAATTGGAGATAAAATGCCCATGGTTTTAATATTCAGTATGAAAGAAGAAAGAAAGAAAGAAAGAAAGAAAGAAAGAAAGAAAGAAAGAAAGAAAGAGAGAGGAGAGAGAAATTAATTTATGGGATATACCTAAAATGATATAGTTTTAAATTATTTTATTAGAAAAAAGGTCTAAATTAAGCAGCTAATTTAAGAACTTAAAGAAAGAAAAAATAATAAACTCAGAAGAAAGTAATAAAGACTAGAGATGGTAGTTATAAAATAGAAAGAGAAAAATAATTGATAAAACTAACAAAGGAAAAACTCATTCCTTTAAAACATTAATAAAATTGATAAATATTTAGTAAAACTAATTGAGAAAAAAGAAAAAATCCATGACTTTTCAATATATAAAAATGAAAGAAGTGCTAGTATTACAGATCTTACAGACTCTAAAGGAAAATAAGAGGAGTTATGAACAAGAGTATCTTCCAATTTCACAACCTCAGTGAACTGGATAAATATTTGAAAATCACAACTTATCAAAACTGGTACCAAAAAAAAAAAAAGAAAAAAAACAGCTCTGTATTTGTTAAAGAAATTGACTTTATTATAATACTCTTCCAATAGAAACTCTAACCTCCTGAGGTCATACTCCTTAAATTCATCAACTTATAAGAAAAAAATAATATCACTCTTACACAAATTCTTTCAGAAAATACAGATAAAAGAATACATTACAGGTCATTTTATGTGGCCTGCATAAAAATTGTCCTGATTACAAAGATGACAAAGACATGAGAAAAGAAAATGACAGAGCCATGTCCTTCATGAACACAGATCCGAAAGGTCTTAAGAAAAAGTTCACAAAGTCAACCTACAAGCATTAAAAAAAAAAAAAAAAAGAAGGCAACGCACAACGGTCAATTGACATTTGTTTTAGGAATACAAAGTTGGCTTAACGGTTGAAAAACTAAGCAATGTAATTTGCCATAGTAATAGAATAGAGAAAAATAAACCCAAGATGATCATCTCTAGGAATCCACAGAATTCATTTGTCAGATTTAATATCTGTTCACAATAAAATCTCAGCAGGCTAGAAATAGAGAATAACTTCTTCAGTTTGATACGGGTATTGGTTAAAAACTGACACTTAAATATACACAATGAACTGGGTGTGGTGGTGCATGCTTGTAATCCCAGTATTTGAGAGGCTGAGACAGAAGGATGCAGGTTTGAGGACAGCCGCAGCTATTTAGTGAGGCCCTCCACAACTTAGTGAGACCTTGTTTCAAAATAAAGAATTAAAAAATCAGAATGGGGCTGTAGCTCAAAGGTAGAGATCCCCTGAGTTCAATCCTTAGAACCACAAAAATAAAATAAAATAAATATAAACAATGCAAAATATTAAGTGCTTTCCACCAGGATGGAAATATAGTAAGAATAACTGCTTTTACCACTTATATTCAGAATTGTATTGGAGATCCTAGACAGTGCATATGTGAATAAAAAAGAAAAGAAAGAAAGAAAGAAAGAAAGGAAGGAAGGAAGGAAGGAAAAAGGAAAGAAAGAAAGAGAAAGCAAAGGAAAGAAAGAAAGAAAAGAAAAGAAAGGAAATTATAGTTTGAACAGAAGAAGAATAACTGTCTTTTTAGGCAACATCATTTATTTTGTAGAAAATCCAAGAAATTTCTAGAGCTGAGAATTGAATTAATAAAGGGAACAGAATACAATTCCGATGTCCAAAAATTTACTATCTTTCTAAACATCAGCAGCAAAAGAACTCCTAAAAAAAAAAAAAATCAAGGTTATTTTACAGTAGTATCCTAAAACACAGAACAGGAGTAATCATAACAAAATCTGAGCAATAGTGTCATAAATATAAGACATTGCTAAATGACATCTAATAGACTTTCCACATGAAGATTCCATATTTATGAATTGAAAGCCTCAATATTGTTAAGATGTCAGGTCTCTCCAAATTTATCTATGGATTAAAGCAATCCCTACAGAATCTACTACAAAATCTAAAAAGAAAAAAAAAAAGGATATTGCAGGTTGGTGGCCAGCCTCAGCAATTTAACAAAGCCCTCAGAAACTTAGTAAGACCCTACTCCAAAATAAAGACCAAAACAGGGCTGAGGGTGTAGCTAAGAGAGAGAATGCCTCTAGGTTCAATTGCCAGTACCTAAATAAGTAAATAATATGAAAAATCAAAGATAAATGATAGTCCAGCAATACTGAAAAAGAAAAATAAATCTGGAGAACTTACAATATTTGATGTAAAGACTTACTGTCCAGCTCCACAATCAAGACAATATGGAATTGGCATAAGAAGTTAAATGGTCAGAAAAGAAAGACCAGAAATAGACTCACGTGTGTGCAGTAAAACGTTTTACAACCAAAGTACTAAGCTAATTTAACAGGACAAAGAAAGTCTTTGCAAAAAAAAAAAAAAAGAAAATCAAATAACCAGGTAAATGTATGGTGAAAATAAACTTAGATCCCTGCTTCTCACCACATACGGAGGTTAATTTTAGACCTGTCACAGACCTAAAGGTATGAGCTACTAATTATAGTTTCAGAAAAAAAACCTCAGAGAATATATCTGTGCCCTTGATGTATAAGAATAGCCAACCAGCATATGAAGCAGTGCAAATCAAGATTACAAAGAACTACTATTACACAAAATACCAGAATGGCTGAAATTAAAACTGACAACACGAGCCGGGCGTGGTGGCGCACGCTTGTGATCCCAGCATTTGGGAGACTGAGACAGGAGGATCGCGGTTCGAGGACAGCCTTGGGTACTACTTAGTGAGGCCCTTTGCAACTTAGTGGGACCCTATTTCAAAATAAAGAATAAAAAATAGGGCTGGATGTGTAGCTCAGAGATAGAATGCCCTTGGGTTCCATCCCCAGTACCGCAAACAAACAAACAGACAAACAAACAACCCTGACAACACAAAATGTTAGTAAGGATGTAGAGCAACTGGAATCCTCGTGCGTTGCTGGCAAAATGTAAAATAATCTGACCGCTTCAACTACAAATTTAAATATTTGCTTGAGAGTTCTTAAATAGCATATGACTTGACAAAACTTTACTTCTTTTTAGTTAAATTCCTCCTCTGTCGAAACAAAATCAAGTCCAGCTTGAAATTATAATCAGTGGAATTAAAAGTCAAAGAAAAAAGTAAAATTAACTTTTTCTGAGTCTGATGGGCTGGCACATAAGAAATGATTAAACATTGGTAAATTGGCATTCAGTTTATTGTTTAGTTTTTGAACCTAAACTAAATCACTTTAATGTTATGATATCTGTATAACATATTTCAGTTAACTGTTAAATTTGTAATTGTTTTTGCTGCAGTTTGGTTTGAAACAACACTTAAGCACACTATTTCTGTTAGTGGTATATGTATAGTGCTCAAACTAACAAGCCTGAGATCCTTGTTAGGGTAATGACTGCCTCTTTAGGAGTATGGAACCAGAGGATGCCCTTTTATTTTTACCCTATGGGTCATTCTAGCCTAGGGACTACCTCAGAAGTTAACCTTTGTCATAGGGGCTGGCTTAGTGAAAACTGGTAGTGTAATAAAATATTAAGGGAGTGTCCAGGGTCTTAATAGGTTTTAGGATGGCCTTTTAACTCTGGTAACTATTTCCCTGATAGAGGGACTGTAACCTCTGGCAGTAATCTCAGTGAGATTACTGCTTTAAATTTAATCTTACTTTTATGTATTCATTTCCTGAGATGGACCTAAGTTACTGCATTTCTTTTTACTTTTTTTTTATTATTGTACAATTTCTTTACCTTTCAAATATAAATGTATATAAAAGTATAAATATAAGAAATTCAATAAAAAACACTGCTAACAATTACTATGTAAATAAAACTTGCAAGCAGAATATAAATAAATAAATAAATAAATAAATAAATATTTGCATTCTTTTTTTGTGTGTGGTGCTGGGGGTTGAGCCCGGGGGCATTCTACCTCTGAGCTACACCCCCAGCTTGATTTTTTTTTGTGTGTGGTACTGGGGGTGGAACCCAGAGGCTTTTCTACCTCTGGGCTATACTCTCAGACCTATTTTTATACTTTATTTGGAAACAGGGTCTCACTAAGTTGCTGAGAGCCTCACTAAGTAGCTGAGGCTGGCTTTGAACCTGTGTGATCCTCCTGTGTCAGCCTCCCAAGTGCTGGGATTACAAGTGTGCGCCATCACGCCTGGCCCAGCTTGATTTTTTATTCTTTATTTTGAAGCAGGTTCTCACTAAACTGTGGAGGGCCTAAGTAGCTGAGGCTGGCCGTGAACCCGGATCCTCCTGTCTCAGCCTCCCAAATGCTGGGATTACAAGCGTGCGCCACCACGCCTGGCACATTTACTTTTTTATGATCCAGCAATTCTACTACTAGGTATTGATTATCAGAGAGAAATGAAAATAAATGTCTCCACAATAACGTGCCCACCAATGATCAATGATCAGTTTTATTCATAGCAGCCCAAAGCTGAGACCAGATAAAATGTCCATGAACACTGGATACATAAACTGAGGCAGCCTCATACACAGGAATGGTGGTTGGGTGAAAGTAAAATGCAGATGCACACAACACAGTAGAGTCTCACAGACAGGTTGAATGAAAGTAGCAGAACATGAGACAACAAATATAATAAGCTTCTGTCTATACAAACAGGCAAAACTCAGCTCTGGCTACAGAAACCAGAGCAGTGGTGGCCTCTGGGATAGAAATGACTGGAAGTAACAGTAAAGAGCTTTCTGGGGCAATGGAAATGTTCTATGTTTTGGTTGACACGGTATATACATATATCAAAAGGAAAATGATCACATTTCACTGTGTGTAAAGTTTGCCTCCATTAAAAACAAACAAAAATCTCTAAGTAAGTTTAAAAAAAATCACTAGCCGACTGACGTTCAGGGGCCTCGGGTGCACAGACCTGCGTTGTAACCTCCTGCGGCTGTAGTCAGGGCTTTGCTTCCTCTGCCTTAGCCAGAGCTTAGTAAAGAAAGGCTCTGCAGACTGGGAGCCCATGGAGCCTGTGGGCCTGCCCTGGCCCCGACTGCCCGAGCAAGTCACATCAGCTTAAGGAACCTCTACAAATTACTCCTGAAGTCTGGGTGAGCCCTGTTACACACTGGTCTTCTCTGAGTCTGTGTGTTTTATTTTAAGCCTCCTCCCTCTCCCTCCACTGCCTTGGCCTTCAGGGAAAAAAAAAGCATCCCCTTGGGATGATGCATGACCCCCAATCAAAGGATAAGTCGTCTGGCCAACTCGGGCAGCCGACAGAGGAAAATTTCCTGGAGGGTTGCGCCACCAGTTGGATCTGAAAGGACTGATACTGTCATTTGGGTACTGCATCCAAGGGGCGGGAGGAAGGCCAGCGCCTGGAAAAGTCACACGACCAGAGTCTCAGAGTAACGCAGCCATCAGGAGTCTAGATCAGCCCTTTCAGGGACCACCCCCTCCCCATTCCAGCGGGGCCTTTGTACCACCTCCCTTGGAGATTCCCAAAACTGGCCAACAAGGTGGATTGGTGTCCAGGGGGCAAGGGAGAAGGGGAGAGAGAAGAAAGGCAAACCGAAGGGGTAAGCTGGGC